>NC_073693.1:203649620-203976704 GCF_029784155.1 Uranotaenia lowii | reverse complement strand
GCTAAAGCTTTCAAACTTTCGATAAATTTTTAGGTCATCAGCGTAAAGCATTCTGCAGCCCGATGGAAGAGCATATGTGACGTCGTTGAAATGAATTCAGAACAGGAGCAGTCCGATATTGCTTCCTTGGGGCACTAGGGAGTTATTCTGGAACACGAAAGACTCATCATTGCCCAGCCGAACAGTGAGTGAACGATTAATCAGGAATGATTCCAACCAACGACCGAGGCCTTCACCAAGCCCAAGATATTGAAGTTTTGCTAGGAGCAAACTATGTTGATCAACCGAAATGTAAGACATTCAACGATTTTTTCCAAGAACTTGAAAATTTTCGAGTTCGAATAGACATGTTGAAGATCACTGACAGTGGCATCCATAGGGCATCGATACAATTTTTCAAGATGTTGGGCGGATTTCCTTCGCGCCCTACAGAAGACGGCAATTTAAGCTTTGCTATAGTCGATTTAACTTCATCCTCCGAGAAATCGATTGATACTTGATTAACCGTATTGCTCCCAAATTCGTCGATTTACGCTCGCCTAGAAGCATCTCCGTAGGTAATTCTGTTTCCTGACAAACGACCAAAAACGTTTTGGGTTACGCTTGAGCATACTTCAATGTATTTATTTACATTTATTTTATTTACAAAAAATCTTACTGAATCTAGCTCAAAAACAGAAAATGTTAGAAATCTGAAAAAGTACATGTGTTTTTAAGTCTTAAACATGAATAAAATTTTAAATTTGGGGAATATCTATAGAACCCCAACAAATCCGCCAGGTGACGAAAAAATCCCTTCTTCTAAAACATTGGTCTCATGATGTTAGCAAAATGACTCATGAGAATCGCACAACGATGCATCGTCTTTACTCAACCAAATGTGAAATTTGGAAAATAACAAGTTGAACCGTTTTTTGACTTTGGGTTACTCTGGTTGTGTTAACTAGTAAGACTGGACTAGGATGACCCCATAACCCTATCTAAGGAATAATCTCATCCATACGGGTAGAAATTCCGGTTTAATATTCACAAGTCTCTTTAGCATTTTTTCTTAAGCCAGAATTACATACATGTATCTGAAAATGATCACATTTTTTAAGACGATGGGAAGTATTAGAGAAACATGGAATATCAAAGAAAGAAAGAAAATAAGCCGTAAATATCGCAAATTTCTTGAAAAAGATACCGCGGCTCACCGGCAGGACTTGAACCCGAAATCTCTGTTCAGCACAACGGCGCGTTAGCCAATTACTCCACGGTGAACGTGACGAAATAGGCTCCTGTATGGGTACATGTTGATACTCTATGTATATCTCGCATGTATTCTTTGCTCACTACCCTGAGTCGATGGTTGGTGATAGAGAAACAACAAAGAGATCAATAGTGGATGTGTTGGTCCCCTCGGAAAGCTGACTAGGATTGTTCGATCTTCGGGAAAAGATCGATCTTCAAGATCGATTCAGATGAACAGTTCTGGGATCGATCCTTCTAAAAAATCGGAGCTAGAAGATCGATCTCCGATTAATCGATCTTTTCTATTTGTTACAAGAAAGAACTGCATTTTATTAAAAATATGCAAAAAAGACACAAAATTTCAAATTTGTATAATCTTTCTACATATGGAAAGAAAAAAAACAAGTTCTATTTTGTAACGTGAACCGGAGTTAGGGCTTTAAAACAATACTTATCAAAATCTAAATATCTAGGAAACGCTTTGATACTTTATGTGATATACTGACAAGAAATATTTTTGAAATTAAAAGAAAATATTTCAAAATATTTTTATTTGAATATTTTAATGAATGTGAGAGATTTCGAACAAAATATGCGGTAAAAAATCAAAATAAAAATTGTTTTTGGAAAAAGGTATTTTTGGAAAATCGCTATTATTTCTTATGATTAGCAAATTTTTTAAACTTGATCAATCACGAACACCTTCTTTCACCCAATATTCACGAGGTTTGGAAATAATTTTCGAAGTTCTATTGAAATAAATAAAAAAATCTAAAATTGTTTTTCAACTGATCATGAATGCTGAATGAAAAAAAATCGGCTTGACCAGGAATCCAGGTCGAGTTTTCTGATTCTCTCTCCAACACCTTACCAATAGATAAATCGTCAAATGTAAACTAGTCAAGCTGTAACTCTATAATTCAGTTGACTTCATCAAATTATATTCGCTGCCAGATTCTACGGCAGAAAACGCTCATCGTGCCCCGATTAATGGTGCTTATACTGCCCCTACAGTGACTAGTTTTCACATTCGGAACAAAAATTTAAAATGCATTTTTAAACGTTTATAACAATGATGTAACTCACATATTATTGCTGTTTCATATGATTAAATAAACGCCCTCCTTAAGGTGATCATCATACCCTTTTTCCCTAAATGAGAAAAAAAGATCGAAAGATCGGATCGAAAATAAACCGATCTAATCGATTTTTTCCTGGCCAAAAAAACGATCCAAAAAATCGAAATTCGGAGTTGAAAAGATCGATCTTCCAAGGATCGATCCAAGATCGACCAATCCTAATGCTGACCTTCCACCCGGTGATGGCAAAGAAATTTTCTTATACCGTGGTTGAAATAAAAGTAATCTTCATATTCTAATGTTTCTGTTTCTTAAAATGAAAAATGTTTTATTTTGAAATATATCAATCCATATTGAAGATATCAATTTCAAATTGTTAAATATGATAGACGGAAAATAACTTCATCATTTACATTGAACGTTATTTTTCAGAAATATTTCGTTTTAATTCTAAAATTCGTTGATTTTATGCATGGAATCGACATTCAAACAACACCACACAAAATTGTCATGTAGGAACTAATATCAACACATTAAAAAGTTTGAGCTACCACACGCTTTGGAAAATGGAGTTATGGTTAGTTTTACCCTCAATTTTCTTATAGTTTTCAATTTATTATGAAAAAAGTAAGTTCGGACTATGGTGTTATTGGTGTTATTTTTGAAAAAAGTTTCTCTTGGGACCGCCAAATAATCTCCCAATGTGGTAAAATATATGGATCTTTGAAAAAGCTCTACTTGACAACTAAACATTTGGATACCTCAACGAAACTCCGCCTATTTAAGTCGTTTATTTATCCTTTATTCATCTACGGTGATTTTCTTTATCAAAACGCTTCGGAGAGATCTATGAGAAGACTTCGCACTGCGCTGAATTCTTGCGTCAGATATGTTTTTAATCTTACAAGATTCTCACACGTCTCGCATCTTCAAAAAGATTTATTAGGATGTCACTTCGAGAGATTTTATGCCTTCAGATCCGTTACTGTTATTCATAGGATTCTTTCCTCAGGCAAACCGGAGTATCTAAGATCTCTCCTTGTACCGCTACGTAGTTCTCGTACAGGATGTTTCGTTATTCCCCGACACAGTTCTGTTTACTATAGTAACTCGTTTTTCGTGAGAGGTATCGTTAACTGGAACGTTATTCCTTTCCATGTAAAATCTATAAGATCTAGGTCAGAGTTCAAGAGGGGTTTATTAGCAGGACTTGCAGATTAAGAACGACATAATCTTTAAGAAACGAGCGAATAAAAATTTAGCTAGGAAAACACATCAGTATAACACATTGTAACAAGTTATAAGATTGTATCTTACGTTACATAATGGCAATAAATAAATAAATAAAATAAATAAATAAATATATCTTTGTTTGTAAACTCTTGCGGTGTCTGAAACTATGTCCAATCTATTTTCCGGACATTTTCACCAAAGGAAAGTATATTTTCTTAGATTTTGTTTGATTTGTGTAGAAGGGAAGATATTGAATTTCTTCGCGGTTTATACAATGTTTTTCCCATTGTGCATTGTCAGTCTCGACGGTTTAAAAAGTTTTATTTTGGAAGGTTGTTCAAGTAACTGTGTTAAAGAATGTTTGCATTCATTTTATTTTGCCAAAAAGGCTATTCGTATTCATTTCAAAACGATTTTCTCTAAATTAAATGATTTTGAACATGTTGATGACATACAGGATTTTTTTTTATCTAAGAGGGTTTTCTCCGGAGGTCTTTAGATTTTCCTCAAAATTTAAAATTGAAGCTCTTTAAAACATGTTATTTTTGGTGGATTTTTTGTTTTTAATTTTCCGTGATATTTGAAGTTAGTTTTTTTCGTGAAAATAATTGAACCATTTTTTAAGTGCACATTACTTTGTCAGTTCATATCGTAATCATAAAATAGCATTTGAAAACGCATTGGAATTTTATAAGTTTTTCAACAAAACTATTTGATATTTTAGTAGTAAACATCTAGGGGAAAGTCGGATAAGACGGACTAATAACTTTTTTGCCTAATCAGATACGAAGTTTCGATCTTCGACAAAGGTTCAGCTGAAATTTCCTAGAGAGAATTTATAAATTGGCACAAAAGCCATTAGCAAGCTTGGTTCCACAGTAGAAATAAAAATTATGTTGATTTTCAGTACAAAATACCTTATAGTTGAAATTTACTCATGTTAACGTGTTAACGTTAACGTGATTTAAGAAATTTAAAAATGATTCCAAATCCACTCAGTTTCGTTACCCAGTTCCCTCTAACAATCTGATGCAGAACCTAAGTCTCGTTTGAAATCTGTTCTGACTCTGATCCCAAACCTGATCCCAATCCCGAATCTGATCCTGATTTAGAACTTAATTCTGATTCTTATCTAGAGTCTGATCCTTATTCATATCCTGTTAATGATTCAGTTCAATAATCAGATTCAGTCCTTTTCTTATCCAGATCCCGATTAAATTCTGATCCTGATCTAGATGCAGATACAAATATTTATTCTGGTTCAAGTCATTATCCTGATTCGGGTCCTGATCTTTATCCAGATCTTGAACCTAGTATTGATCTTGACCCTAATCCTTAACGTAATACGAAGGCTGATTCTGATCCTTATTCGGGACCTGATCCTGAAATTGATTTGAAACCTGCTTCAGATCCTAGTCCGAAGCACGACTGTGATTTAGAACCTTGTCCAGATTCTGATTTCGAACCTTTTTCAGATCTAGAACCTGCGACTTCATTTTTGGGTTCAAATTTCCCTTCGTGCACCCACAAAGTCGCATAAGTCGTATATCTTGTCGACTACTTTTTAAGATCTTAAATTGATCAGTACATATAGAAATCGAAAAAGGACACGAAATTTCATGGTTTAAATCAGTAAGCCAGTAACATCTCTATAAACCTTGATCATTCTTGTATTTGTTTGAAAACTTATTTGATATCGTGCATTTTCGCGACCGATCGAAGAATATGATAAAGATTTGACCATTTTTCTGTAATCATTCAGTAATAATTTTAGCCTCTGCTAGTATGATTACCAAAAGAACCTTCTTCCAAAAACTGGCACTCCTGACCTGACTCGACCTAGCTGGAAGTAAATCCCAGAGTCCACCATGGCGCAGATGTTGAGTGGGAGTTTCAACATCCTGCGGCCAAATACAAATAGTTATCCAAGGAGCAAGCAGCAGCAGCAACAAACTTTGTTCCTAACGCCAACAGCCAACACAGGCGAGAGCTTTTCTCGAACACCCGTAGCGCGGCCGATAAGCGTAAAGTGTAATGCAAAAGTTCAGCTGCTTCCGTTTTCAGCATGTTCTGTAAGTTGCGCTGTTGTTGATTCCCTTTTGTGGCAAACCGCAGGACAAGCGGCCAGAATTATGTATTATGGCGAAGCTGGAGGAAGGATTGGGGTCTGCCTTGTGATTCCAGGGCTGCCTGAATCTGGCGAAGAAGTACCTAGTGGCCAACAAACGACCGGAAATGCTGTGTCCTGGTTGCAGCAAAGAACGCCAAGAATAGTAGCAGCAGCAGCAAAATGTGGGTAATGATATTACCCTTTTGAGGTTTAATAGCTGCCTTCCTCTTTGCCTTTTCGCCTAGCCTTGGAGTCAAACTTTCTTTGCAAGCAAGCAGCCCACCTAGCATCCTCGAAGTGGAAATGGATGGATGGATGGAAACAGGAGCCGTTAAATAAAATTTCCAAAGTTTTTTATTTAATTTTGAACTGCTGCTCACTATTGGAGGCTTCTGGTACGAGACCTGGATTAAAGGATTTTCACAATTAATTGTGACGAGGAAAAAGCCATCAACTGCTTTCAGAACTAGTTGACAACTTTAGAGAGAAAAAAACTTTTACGATTTAGGTTCCAAAACGTCGGCACTCGTTCGAGCTCTGCAGTGAGAATAATGCCTGCACCGATTTTAGAAAGTTTTTTACGACCTTTCCTCTTTTGGCTTAATTTCGAAAAAATAAATGCACAAAACTTATTTTACAATAAAATTAACTTTAAAAAACCTTCACTTTAAAAGTTGCATTGCACTTCAATTAACCATTTGATGATTTTTTTCATGAATTTGATGAATATTAAAGAAATAATTAAAATCTGCACCCTGCACTTTCAGAAGTTTCTTGCACATTCACGTTAAACAAGCATATCAATGAGAAGAAATTTAATTGCGAGTTAAATAAAATTGAAATAAAAAATCCTGGTTAAAATTAATTTATAAAACTTTTGATCTATCTATTACCAAAAAGTCCAAACTGGCTTGAAAACTGAAGCCTGAACCTTGTACCTAGAACTGTTATTAGGAAATAAATTTCGGATTAGTAGATCGATACAAAGTTAAGTGTTAGATAATTACGTGCCTTTGATTAAATGTGTTAATCTTCATGTGGACACTCATTACACTTCATTAGTGAATGACACCTTCAATTACTACCTGTAATTAATCTCATTATTTCAATTTTTCTACCCCACTTTTCCCCCATCACTCTCAAGTAGATAGTTACAAAAACTTCTTCACTCAGCCTTAATTTACTTCACCTCACCTCAATAAACATGAACAACGATCTAACGAAATGTTTTTGATTCTTTTTCTTTCAACAACAACAAACTTTCTGTTGTGGTTTTTCGTTCCAAAAACAATACAGGTCTCGATGTGGTGCTGAAGGTTGATGACCGGGCCATTTCGTCGGCCGCAGTCATTGGAATCGTTGTGGGAGCTGTGCTGTTGCTGCTGCTGGTCATCGATATCCTGTGCTGCCTGATTGGGAACATGGGAGTGCTGGCAACCCTATGTCGACGGTCCAAACGGTCCCCCTCGGAGCTGGGTGATGAGGAGAAGCTGGGAAGGTGAGCTGAAAAATATTTTATTTTATGAAACATATTTTAACTAAACTGTAGAAAGGTTGGATGTGAGGACTTTCTTTGAACTATTTGATGTCTTATCCATTTATTCACTGATCTAACTATCTCTCTCATCATGAGTTAGTGAGTTGTCAATACAATATCTCGGCCTTTTGTCAAGATATTCTTCGTGAAGATAATTTTGGGGCCTAAACAGGGTTTCAAAACTTAAACAGGCTCAGAACTAATTTTTGACGGTCGCCATGTAAAAAACAGTCTACCTACAGTGTTTTTTTTTATTTCGAAGCGCAAAAACACGAAGTTCGTTTCGGCCTTAGCTTGACTTTGAATTCCTTGCAAACAATTTATGTACATGATAGTATCCACATACCTATTAAAAACTTTAATCGGGATTTATTATAAATCTTCAGTTTGATATAATTTTTTATGTTTTCCATAGAATGAGTGAAAATATCAATACTCGCTCATTAATTGAATGCTTTTTAATTGGACACACTCGGTTGGGGGAGCATTTGGACACACATTTTGGGAGCTGAATCCGAGGCTAATTTTACTCAAAATTATCACATTTTGTTGACATAATTCGAAAATTTCAAGTTATTTCTTAATATTTCACCGATCGGATTCTTTCTTGTTCATTAATCGATGTATTCTTGTGCTCGGTTATGTTATCACGCAATACTGTTGCTTCATATATTTGTTTTTAAATGTTTGTAGCTGTTAAAACTCATTCGATTCAGTTTTTCTCACTACTTAGTATTCAAATTAAAAAAATATTTCAAGGTGATGGAGAATAGCGTTTTGCGCCAGAAATAAATACTAAAAACTTTATAAATTAACTTGATGAAAACTAGTAATTTGAGTCAAAACTTTTCAACCAAAATAATGATTCTGTCAAGACAACCTTGGTAATCGGATGTTTCGGTAGTCCGACAAACATTTTGGTCCCAACAGCGTTCGATTAAAGAGCGAATACTGTATCATTAGGGTTTTCAAACATAACAAAACTTAATTAAAACTGAATCAATTTCACAATCGACAGTTTGACCTCAGCTTTTAATTTCTGAAAACTATTTTAAGCTGTATTTAACTTGCTAGAACTTGAAATCCATTTTACTGAACCAAAAAAAAATACTTGGAATTTTGGACATTTTTAGAGGAACTATATTCTGAATCTACATTATGATTGACAAAACTTCAAATATTGAATTTAAACAATCGACGTTGAAAAAATTACACAACGGATAGATAACATGCACATAAGATCGCTGCAAACCTTGAATGAAATTTTCAAATTTATACATTTTAACACCTCCCATTACATTTCATGTAAAAAACATTGAACCTAACTTTTACCTCAGAAAAGATATTCAAATAAATGTATTTAAAATATATTTTTAAGTCTTTGACTGTTCCTTAGGGTAGCCCAAAATTGCATATCCAATGTCTGGGAATCTGGGGGCTCACCCTGCAAATGGTAGATTAAGATGTGAAGAACATACTTGGGGACAACTAAAAAAAATCATGTTTAGAGGTTCCGCAAACGCGTTCATTGAAAAAAGTCCACTTTTTAAAGATTCGGTTTTAAGTATATTCTGTGTCCGAAAATTTTTACAAAATCTAAATATTTTATATTTTTAATTTTGTTTGAGTTAAATACTAAACGTAAAATAAATTTTGTGTCAAAATTGAAAATCAGCAAGCTATTTCCTAGAAATCAAAATATTTTTGTCCAAATTCTTTTATTTAACTGACTAAAATGTGTACCTATCGAAGATTTTTTTAACACCAATGTCAGCAAAAGATGCGGATTTTTATGCACTTAAACTTTGGTCAACAATGTATGTTGTTTGTATTATCGTGTGAAGAGCCAATTACCGTTCAATCATTATTAAAAATCACATTTTAGGGTATAACTAAATACAAAATGCAACCTTTGAACCGCATTAACTTATTTGTTTTAAGTCCTATCGAGTTGCAGTCTTCAGGTGAAATGTTAGTCTCGATTCAAATTTTAATAAAATTAACATAAATAAGTAATCGAAAAGCAAAAATAAAATAATTGACCCCTTAAAAAAGTTTTTTCTCCACATCTAAATCTACCATTTACAGGATGCGCTCCCAGATTCCCAAACATTATGCACTTTTTGGCCACCCTACTGTTCATTTTAAAGGTGTTGCACCGTAGGATGAAAATTGAAAATCGCAAAAAACTGCCTTGCAAAGCCAATGAATTTGTTGACTTTTCAATTTTTGGAAGCTTTAGCCAGAATAAACTGCCATTTTTCGAATAATTTGCAATGGTTGCACTTCGTGATTGATTCAAAATAATCAACATTACACAATGAACTGAACGAAAGGTGCTGAGAACAAGCAACACAATCCCACTGAATAATTTTGAAAATATCTTACTTTCAAATAAACCAATGACGACGCCGGCCAAGTCCATGTAGTCGATAGATGGAAAGGAAGTAAAGCACAGTGATGATTTTTTTTTGCGGAGACCCGCTTTACGCTATCCCTCCAAAAATCTCACGCTGGATATTTTAGGGTAATGGTAATGTGGCATGGAATATCGCCTTGGTAAATAAGCGATTGGCCACTTGAAGGTTATATACTCCTAAACTCCTGAATTTCTCAAGTTTCCTAATGAAACAGACAGTTTTTTAAAACGTTCGATCTAAATCATGTTATTCATATTAGGTATCATATTATAATCCATAACCAAATAACTAAAACCGTTTGTTCCCACGCTTGAGTAAATTGACATAGATAACTGAAATCAAATACAAAAGCATTTGTCATTTACTTCTTGATAACCTTGAAATACCAGATAATTTATCTAAATTCCAATTTAAAATACAACGTTTTAAGCATCTTTTAATTGTATACTTTTTCTGGACGTCAAACTAAGATACCCAACACATTTCCGGTAAAGTCTAATGAAAACGTCAATCATGTATCAAAAATTTTAGTTGATGAATATATTGCCATTTTTTTTTATTGAAAATTGGATTTCAATGTTTTGCAGTCGCAGTTATCCGTACAAAGGTTGACTGAAATGCGGTTAGAAATCCGACAGATTTCACACAGATTTGACAAGTCGCACAAATGTCGCAGTCATGAGTTCTTAGTTTAATCCAGTGCACTGCGCATTATTTGCCTTTATATTTTTCAACCACAGGCAAGTGAAACTACTAACACCTAGTCAAGCAATACACCAGGTAACTTTTATTTACCAATCTTTAGACATGAAACAGTTAGACAGCAAAATTTTCCGGCAGCTGATTAGGAAGAAAATTTTTTCAAGGATTTTCATCCCGAACTCATTCGTAAAGGGTGAATGATACAAAACTAATCTGAACTAGGAAAAACAATCGTTATCCAAAATAATATGAAGACAAAAATAATAAGTCTCAATTTCTTAAACTAATAAAATAAAAATGCATTTAACACTATTTTACGCTTATTTCAATAATCCAATAATTGAGAACAAGAATATAACGAGATATTAAGAATACAAGAAGGTGATTTTCCTTCCCATTTCTTTTTCGATCTCGCTTCAATAACTCATTCTTGATAAATTTAAATAGAATAATACTTAGCTCTATGCTAGAGCTCCCATCGGACGGAAGTTAGGTGACCTCTTCTTTGGATTCTTCCGGAGACTTCCACAAATCCTGTTCGTTATCAGAATGGTCTAAACCATGGGTGGCCAACATTTTCAACAGACGGGCCAAATTTCAGAAATAAGATTTGCTGGCGGGCCAAAAAAACTAATACATGTTTTTGAAAACGCTATAAAAACATTTGCCAAGGTCACACCGAGTGAAAATTAAGCTTGCCAAGTTGCCCGGTTCTATCCGAGTTTGCCCGGATATTTAATTCAAAATTTGGGAAAAGTCAGATCCGGCTCGGTTGCCCGGATTTTATTCAAAAATGCTCGGATGAATTTACCTTTTTTGCCAAACCGAACGAAACAAATCAAATTGTATTGTAAAATATGTTTATCAATGCATCCAAAAGGAGAACTTTTGAGTAAGTTATATAAATATAATCATGAAAGTTTTTGTGGATGCCTGAAATACGATTTAAAATCTGCAAGATAGCACCTTTTTTTAAGTTTTTTTTCCTAGTGATTTTCTATTGATATTGCCTGGAGTTTTGGGTGGGCGACAATTTAGAAATCGAATGCACGGATTTTGCCAGGTTAATAGATGAAAATAGTCCGGGTTTTCCGGCCAGGATGCGTACTGAAAAAAATCTAGCAACCTTAGTATAGATTCATCTAAATCGTTTTTGTTACTTGCAGATGTTTACAAATTTTGATCTATTGAAAAAATAGTATGAATAATACGCAATACGAAATGAACTATCCCTCACAAATTAATGTACGTCAATTCTTTCAAGTCATTTAAAATCTCATCGGTTTATTCATCTCAGAAATGTCAAATGACTACAATGGCCATAAAGTCAATTTTATGGTTTCAAAATATAAAAAAAATATGCCCATTTTCCAAAGTTTTTGAATTCACCATTTTCATTCGAAAAATTTGATAGACAAATAAAAAAAAACACAGAATGGTATTGTTGAAAAAAAGAAGCGTTCACAAGCTTTTAACATTTAAAGAAATATTTTATTCAACGAACTTCAGTTATATCATAAATAATATTATTTAAATACGGACTTCAACCTTAACTCAATCCAACTCTTTCCAAATTTTTCAATATCTCGATATGACAAGTGAATTGAATTGAATAGCAGCGGTGTGTAGACTCGCTTCGCAAAGAATCATTCGGCTGATTTTTTCCGAGTTTAACTTATTGTGTGCAGATTGATTTTATCTTCGTTCCAATCATGACGTGATTGCACACAAAACGAAGAGAACAGTTCCGAATTGATGTTTTCCATGCCTCGCAAGAATAAAATCACACCAACGAAACAACAGAACGAAGCTTACCGTACACGAATGCTCACGAGCGATCGTTGCCCGACGGACCGAGTTAACATTCCTCGCACCCTTCTCCCGCTCGTTTCCCGTTCCCTTGTATCTATCAGTTTTAGCCACGCCCTCATGCGTTGTCCGATTGATGTGTTCGGCTGCCGAACGAAAACGATTTTTTCTTTAATTCGCTGAACTGTTCGTTTGCTTCGCTGATGTTTCCCCCCCGATTGCTGTTTACTCCTGCCGAGTTTACCCGAAGCTTACTTCCTGATGCTTTCCGAGTTGAACTTTAGATAGCATCATTGCAGATTGAGTTTAACGAAATAAAATCGTTCTGCAAAGAAGGGCAAAGTGCGAGTATGTAGACTCGCGATTTTAACATCTCTGTTGAATAGAGTGAATACGAATTTAAGTAAAACTTTCAAACTTTTACGTTCGAAAGAAAATTTCAAATGTTCGAAAAATGTATGGAAAATGGCCGAACACAACAGATTTAAATGCGTGTTTTCTCGAAATAAGTTTTTATACACTTTACCCCTTTTGATTATGTCACTTTTTATCAGAAAGATTATCAGATCTTTGTTTTGAATTTAGTTAGAGTAGATTCAGATATATTTTTCCAGTTGATATACGCAGACCAAGAAAACTGATCGATTCTTAGAACATGACTTTTCAAAAATGAGCTTCGCGGACCATTAAAAGTTGATCGCAGGCCACATGTGGCCCGCGGGCAATAGTTTGACCACCCATGGTCTAAACTGACCGGTAACAGGTTGCTAATGATGCTGACTGAACTTTACACGATATGTCAGTTTTTCCATTGGTTGATAATTGATAACAATTACATTTAATGAACTTTAGAAATCTTGGCTTGAGAAAAAAAATTCGCAGCCTCTTTGAAATGGTTATTACTTTTTTAATGCAATGCTTAGCTTCTTCTCATAAACCAAAAAAGAAGCTCAAGCAAACCCAATGATTAAAGGCATTTCAAGCTTATTGAATTTTCTGGATGATTTAATTAACAAAAACTTCTTCTTCAATACAAAATTGAAACACGTTGCACTCACCCAGGAATCAACCAAATCATCTCAAATTTTACTTTGTACAGTGATGTTTGTTGACTCAAAGGACATAGGAAAAACATATGGGAGCGAAAGGTAATTTTGTTTCTGCGGTGTAATGCCCATGTTTAATTCTACTTTTCACCTGCCTTTGCGGTTAGGGTCTATATGACCCGAACTGTACTTTCTCGAAGCGATATCTCAGGACGGTTGAAATAGATACATAACATTTCCGGACTTTTCCTAAAATCAGAAGCTCAGCAAATTCTCATTTTATGAGTCACCCTGCTAAAAAAAGGGACAATAAGCCGGTAAGGGTAGAGATACCATACGTACTCTTTTATGAGTACATGTACTCTTTTTCGATCGAGAAATGAGCGTACTCTTCTTTTTGTGAAATTTTTCGAAATGTACTCTTTTTTTGGTGAAAGGAATTAAATAAAATTTTCTTATATAATAGTTAAACTTATTTCTTATTTTGGAACATGAAGATTGTATTCTTATAAATACAAGAGATTCAACTTTTTATACATTCGTTGCACAACACTTCAGTTTTGCTTCTTTTGTTGAATCTTTCAAAGGATGGATATCAATGGAAAGAATCACGAGTACATTCGAGATTTGAATAAGGATTTTTCGTCCAAAATAAGTGCCTTTGAGTATGCAATAATATCCCGGACTGTTAACAACATGCATAACAACAAATTGCTAAAAAGCATAGTGCACAAATCAAAAGCGCACGAATCAGCAATAATGATTTTAAAAAATGAAAAAAAATACGGCTCTATAAAAAAATCTTTTTAAAATGCACTTTTTTTATCATCTTTGATGTGCTTTCTCAGCATAAAATAGAAAACTTTCAATATTCAAACTTAAGCAACTGAGTATTTGTCATGTAAATTATATATCTTCCATCCAATTGGCGGTATTTGAATAACATAAAACACCACGGTTTTTAATAAATGGCGTTTGTATTTACAATTTTGAAGTTTTTTCTCAATGTACTTTTTTTGGCATTGCAGGATATGGTAACCCTAGGTTAGGGTCTTGTAGACCCGGATTATTGTTTTGATTAAAAATACAAAACAACTGAATTCATTTTCATGAACACCTCCATTTTTTACTATGTCTGATATCAGATGTTTCTTAAAAATTAGAGTTTTAATTTTTATGGTCTTCGGAGAACGACATTTAAGGTAAAATGTTCTTAAAGTAGGAGTTTTGTATCAACTCATTTTGTTGAAGTTGTATTGAAAATCTTTTGATTGATATGAATTCATTTAGACTGAGAGCTCATATTGAAATAATAAAAGTGCTTGGTTTTACAGAAAACAGCCGGTTATTCGAAAAGTTGATGAACAAAATTTTAATTATTTTATAGTTATATTTATAGTTATATTTTAATGAGGGTCAAGTAATTTGGATGAAAAATGTCGCCGTTCTGTTCAATAACATTCAATTCCAACTGATAGTAATGAATTTATAATTAAGAGATTAATGGGGGGACCAATTCTAATATTAAATCAGAAAATTTTAACATATTGAAAATCAAATCTGAGCTATATCGGCTTTTACTTTACGCTTTTTGTTACCCTGAGCACAGCTACTCTGAAATGGTAAATTTAATGTTTAAATAATAGTACCTATAAGAAATCAAATACGACACTTCATCGAACTCAAGAATTTCAAATAAGCATATTTAATCCTTTTTATGTTGAAATACGGCACAGCAAATTTCTGGAATTTCTCGTTGTATGTTCTTCGTGTTTATAGATGAGATGAAAATATCACAAAAAAATAAAATTTAGTTAGTTTCTATTAGTTTTCATGTTTTTAAAGATAAAATAATTTATCAGCCTAGATTTATAAATATAAGCTAGTTATTCAGTAAAAACCATTGATTTTCACAAAGAAAATCAATGATTTTTCCATTTTGCTTATATTTCCATTCATGACATATGACATCAGAAACCAAAAACTATTTTTACTTCAAATGAATCTATAAATCAGCCAAAGTTAAGCTGACATAGTGAAATATTAATATTTCAACCGGGATGGTCACCATAATATTTTATTATTTTTTAAATTGATTTATAATTTTTTTTCTTCATAAGCAGCTAGTGCACATGTTAACAATTCCATACAGCCATAATAGTAATCCTAATTGTCCTTTTTTTAAAACCGTAAAGGAAGGTTAAAAAAGATCATGAAACTCCACAGATTGACATTAGCTAGTCCACTGATGGCATGTGTTCGATTCCCATCTCACTACTTGTTAATCCTAAGTTGTCCTCGTCACTTATTCAGTCTGTAAAGCATAAATCGGCTAAGACGGTGAATGTCTTTGAAAAAAATAGTCCTATTGGATAATTCATCCGAGAAAAAAAATAGTGAGAATCGAACTCACTGCAACATCTCATCTCGGCTTGCCAGTCCGATATCCCAGTGCACCATTAGAGTTGGTTAGTAAACGAAAGTTTACTGTCTCATAGTCTTATAGTCTCAATTATAAATAAAAAAATAAAAACATTATGAAAAAAAATTATGGATTTTTAACGATTTAAATAGACCCAAAAATTTCTGAAATGAATGTCTGTATGGCTTATTTTTAGAGCCTTCATCTATTTTCTGGGACCAAAATTTTTGAATCGCTTCTAGTTCTTTTTTCAACTGACCTCATTTGATTTAAAAATACTTTCACTAAATGCGTCCTCTATCTTATGAGATAAATACTTCCTAATTTATTTTTAATCTAAAACATGAAATTATATAAATTATTTTATCTATTAATTTTGTGTAATTATCATACTTTTAAAATATTTATAGGATTTTTATAGGACATAAATTTCAAAATAACTACAAAGAACCTGTAAATATTTGAAAATTTATAGCTCTGGTATCTGAGGTATTTTTATTTAATTTTTTTTTATTTATTTGGATGTTAAAGCCCTAAGGACCAAAAAATTTTTTAAAAAATGGTCAGATATCAAATTACACTAGTTTACAGCATTTTTGAACTCAGTAAACTGAAAGTCATTTCCAATGTGAAATCGGGCGCTGAATTTGAAAATGAAATTCAAAAAAATCTCAGTAGAACCGTTTTTGAGTTATGCTCTAAATATGAAATTTCGAAAAAATTAAAAAAGTTCTTGTACTTAGATTAAAATATCTCGGACGGCATAACAGTAATTTGAAATCTCTCTTTTGCATATTGAAGGGGAATAAATTTTCTATCGATCATCTGAACATTGTTTTTGCGTGTGACCAACAATATTGGTGATATTAGTGACTTTATGGGAAAAAAAATTATAAAAAACGCATTTTTTTAGAGAAAATTTTGTTTCAACGAAAGTTCCAGACCCGATGGTAGCATTTAAAAAATCTGATTTTCTTTTGCGCTTAAATGTCAATTTAAAACAAAGATTTCAAGTGGTTATTTATCAAAATCGGTTGAAAATTGAAGAAGTTATGGCTACTTTACCATAACTGAAATTTTTGGAGTTTTTAATAATTTAACGAACCGCAGTACACTTATCATAGTATAGGAATAATAAAACATGATAAATCTCACTCGTTCCAAGTCAAAATTATTTATTAGCTTACCAAAAGGTCACATGCCAAGTTTCAGGAAGATCTGACCATAGGGAGGGGTTGCTTAAGTCTCAAACGTGAATAAAATTTTGAGGTATTTTGCCCGGAAGGAACGAAATATACTGGTTTTTCATCAATAACTTTTTTCATCACTAGCTAATTGTTTATTTTGGTTGGTTTTTTTAAAGTCTAAGTTGAGACAAATATTTCTCCCGAAGACTGTAATTCGATTGGATTTGAAACAGAAAAGTTATTGCGGTTCAAAGATTGTATTTTGGTCGAAAATTGTCGTATAAAACGCAATGCGTAAAAAGTACTCATTGCGTGTTGGACAAAATTTGCGGCATTTGAACCGCAATAACTTTTCTGTTTCAAATCCAATCGAGTTACAGTCTTCGGGTGAAATATTTGTCTCAACTTAGGCTTTAAGAAAATCAGCCATAAAAAACAATCAGCTAGTGATGAAAAAATTTATTGATGAAAAACCAGTAGTTTTCGTTCCTGCCGGGCAAAATACCTCAAAATGTTATTCACGTTTGAGACTTAAGCAATCCCTCCCTAAGGTCAGATCTTCCTGAAACATGGCATGTGACTTTCTGGTAAGCTAATAAATAATTTTGACTTGGAACGAGTGAGATTTATTATGTTTCATTATTCCTATACTATGATAAGTGTACTGCGGTTCGTTAAATTATTAAAAACTCCAAAAATTTCAGTTATGGTAAAGTAGCCATAACTTCTTCAATTTTCAACCGATTTTGATAAATAGCCATTTGAAATCTTTGTTTTAAATTGACATTTAAGCGCAAAAGAAAATCAGATTTTTTAAATGCTACCATCGAGTCTAAAACTTTCATTGAAACAAAATTTTCTCTAAAAAAATGCGTTTTTTATAATTTTTTTTCTCATAAAATCACTAATATCAGCAATATTGTTGGTCAAACGCAAAAACAATGTTCAGATGATCGATAGAAAATTTATTCACCTTCAATATGCAAAAGAGAGATTTCAAATTACTGTTATGCCGTCCGAGATATTTTAATCTAAGTACAAGAACTTTTTTAATTTTTTCGAAATTTCATATTTGGAGCATAACTCAAAAACGGTTCTACTGAGATTTTTTTGAATTTCATTTTCAAATTCAGCGCCCGATTTTACATTAAAAATGTAGGTCAGTTAATCAAGTTCACGATTTTTTTAAAATTTTGTAAACTAGTGTTATCGATTGATGACAAAAGAAATGATTATTTTGAGTTGAAGCTAGATAAACCATCCCATGGCTGAGGATTATGGATCTATTATATACCATCAACTGGGGCATCATGCAAAACTATTCAACTTCAATGGCTTATCATACGGCTTTTACATCAAAACTTTAAGTTTGATGTGACATCAAATTGACGTAGTTAGAAAAACCTGGTATTTTTAAATTTACAAAAACATGCGATTTTCACCCTACTAGGAAAAAAGGGTAAGTTGCAACAAACTTTGTTGTTAATGAAAGCTTTTGAAAATTTATAGTTTTGATATATTTGTGATATCATTACGCATAGATCACCTACTGCAATAATTTTTGATTTAGTTCAAATTGAAATTTACATTTTTCTGTCAAAAATATTTTGAAAGAAAAAGCATAAGGGTGCTGCATATATCGAGGGTAAAAATATTACAAAAAATCTACTAGCTGAAATTCATGAAATATGACGTTTAGTTAAATTTTTGTAAAACAACTGATATTTATTGAACATGTTCATAATCAAAAACGTACTCAAACAAGCCTGGATGCATCAAATCAAGGAAAGTCCTCTAATCCAACCGAATCACTTGAAAAAGAACGCAGCTCGTCCCGATTTTTTGTGTGCCATCAAGCTCTCGAAAAACGTACTTCATTAACGTTTTCACATGGTCAATGCGAAGCTTTTGAAGTGTGCGCGCGCTCTGTTTCTCATCATCATCATCATCATTCAGTCTACTAACTAAATAACTGACGAAAAGGACGAGTTGATGTGATTCTTTCGAGTGGAGCTCTTCTACATCATCATTGCATTGCATTCGTTCATTCATTCATTCCTAATACACACAAGTCATATCACAAACCCCACAGCAGAGTGTTTTCTGAGACTAATAACGAAACGAATAACGAAAAAAAAAATCACTCCACACCGAGATCATAAAGCTCTCGCCTTTCTCACTGACCACAATCATAATATTGTGTTTCCGTTTTTCTGTTTCCATTCCCGGTGGCCATTTTTCGTCCCGAAAATCTCCCCAAAACCCCCATTGTTTCACTTCTCTTAATTTTGGAAAAAAAAATTATTGAAAATCACAACACCTACCAACGAATGAAAAAAAAATGTATACTCCAAAAACCAACTTCACTTCTCCATTCAAACCAAATCAACAAAAAATCGCTACTTTATAACCACAATACAGTCTATACGGTTGGCGTTTTCCGCTACCCTATTGCAGTGGCAGCCTCATCAAGGAACGTCCACCCTCGCCTTTGCCGCTGCCCCCGCCAATCGTCAAACTGGGCCCAACCACGCCAATGTAAGGACCTCCCCAAACTCTTTAATGATACCAATAGCATCAGAAGCAGAAGCAGCAGCTTTCAAGCCCTTTTTTCGGCATGGTTTCGTGTTTTTTTCTGGTTTTTTTTTTCCCGGACCCACTTTCCCATTCCCCCCCCACATCCTGCATTTATGTGTTCGTATCAGTGTGTTTGTGTGGTGTGTTTTTACTTTTTGCATCCTTTCTCTCTTATCACCATTATTAGCATTATGGCACGTATTCACCGTTTAAATGCATTTTTCCTCAGTTTTAGCTTTTGTTCGATGACCAAGCGTCGCCGCCATCTGGTGGCTGCATGTGTGATTTGGTTACTAAAGTAATTTTAACCGTTCTACTGGGTTAGGATTATGTATATTTGGGTGGCCAAAAATTGTATTATTTCAAGGATTCAGGTAGTGAAACATCCGAATGATAGCTTAGGGTATAAGAAACAAATGTTTTTAAGGTGTGAATCAGAAAACTATGTTTAGAGGGTGCACTGGTTTCATTTTGGAAAAAGGAATCTGGATTTATGGTTTTTTTAAAATAATTTTTATACGGGGGTTGAAATTAAAGCTTTGTAGAAATTGTTTGAATGCTCCATTTAATGTCTAATGTGAACAAATTTTTCAAACATTTATTCAATCATTGAAAGCACTTACAAAGCTTAGTAAATCTTTTTCTGGTTATAAGTAACCAACTCAAAGTAACAATATTTTTTTAAAAAATCCAACATTTAGAAAAAAATGAATCGTAGTAAGTTTTTTCAAAGTTATTGGAGTTGTTTTGGATAGAAAAAACCGAAAATATGAAATATCTGCTTATGTTTCGGAAAGAATCAGAGAAATCTGAAAAAAAATTGAGGTAGGAAGCTTTTCAATTTTGAATATCTCTCTTAAAAGCTTCGCTTTGGTTCAAATCTTCCATGATTAATTGCAGAACTTATAAGTTTCGTTTACATGAGTAAATTTTAACTTCTGGGTTTGTATGGAAAAATGGATTATTTTGTACTAAAAAATCAACATCGTTTTTGCTTCTTCTGTGGAACCGAGTTTACTAATGGTTTTTGTGCCAAATTCTCCAAAGAAAATTTTCCGCTAAACAACTTTGTCCAAGACCGTAACTTCGTATCTTTTTAGGCAAAAAATTATTAGCTGTTTAACAGAAGTATGTCTTTTGGCATTGAAAAACACGCCTTGGTGGTCGAGTGGTTAGCGTGGTAAGACGGTGATCGCTAGCCCACTGATGGCATGGGTTCGATTCCCATCTCGGTACTGGGTGTTAAATGTTAATCTTAAGTTGTCCACGTCATTTATTCAGTCTGTAAAGCCTAAGTCGGCTTAGACGGTGTATGTCTTTTTTTTTCAAATTTACTTAGGGTTTTCGATCAAAACCCTATATGTTCTGGACTACTTAATGCCTAACATAAATTTGCTAATGAAAACATACGAAAGATAACAAAAGCAAAAAGCAAATTCTGAAAGATGGGAGTTTCATTACCTTTTGTATCCTTGATTTCATTGAGTTTTTCGATAAAAATTACTTGATTTATAGGTTTTGTGCAACGATAGAGTAAACAAGTTTGTTGCATACAAGCTTTCGTGCCATTTATTCCAATTAATTGGTTTTTTGCATTATTTTTTATTATCCCCCCATCCCCTCGCGTTGTTCCAACAGCGAGTGACAAAAAAAGGATTTGAAATTTGTTTCGGCCTTACTTGTAGAAATGAATCACTCTACCAAAATTTCTATCGAAATGTTGGGTTGTTGTTTTTATTCATATGTACTATTCCTCATTTTGTTCCCAAAAGGAATGAAAACATAGCAAATTGTTATGAGTCTCATCGGAGTGAAAAAAAAACTATCCTGCACTGAATGTACACATGCAGAATTTACCTTTGAATAGCAAATGAGCTAAACTGCATTCGCAATTTCCAAGTCCGGTAAACGGTGTGCAGTTTATACAAAACGCTGAATTGTTTTGTATGCAAAACGATTCCCATACTGGTATGAATAAATACTAAAGTCTGTTTCACATAGAATTTGGTCGGATAAAATAGATCATTTCTCCGCAAAGAAATAACGTAAAACAAAAGTAAAAATGTCATTCTTTAGGGTTTTTATTGCACTTTAAGGAAAAAAATACATAAAAATCATTCGTCAGCTTTTCGGGTGAATTTTCGAACTTTTTTTGTGATACCACCCATCATTTTCTGCACTGTACTGCTGGTAGCCTCATTCGCCATCTTGTTCCACCACTTTTCCATTTGAGTGGGTTTTTTCATGGTTCTGCCACATTTCTTCAGTTTGCCCTTAACTATTGCTCAATATTTCTCGATGGGAAGAAAATCCGGACAATTTGGTGGATTAATACTTTTTTCAACAAAATCGATCTTGTTCTCCTTATACCACTTAACGACATCTCGGCTGTAGTGGCAGCTTGCCGGGTCCAGCCAGAACTTCACCGTACCTTTGTGGGACCGAATTAATGGCAAAACCCTCTTCTGGAGACATTCTTCTTTGTAAACATTTCCATTCATTGTGTCCCCAGTAATGAAAATCTTAGTCTTCTTCCCACAACTACAGATCCCTTGCCAAATCATCAACTTACGAACACATTTATCTGCGAAAACAAACTTGAATCTACCCGCAACATTCCCTTTACGCTTCGCAAGGTAAAATTTGTTACCGGGTATTTGTCCAAAATCCATTTTGACGTAAGTTTCGTCATCCATCAAAATGCATCCGTTGTACTTGGTCAACAATTTTTCGCACAACTTCCTTGCCTTGATTTTGGCAACCAGGTTTTGTATCAGCGTTCTGTTGGGGTGTTTGCTTACATGATACGACCGCAAGCCTTCTCGCAAACAAATTCGTCGAGCTGTACTGTGGTTCGTCTTGAACGTTTTCGCCAAATCGCGCAAGGAGATTCCAGGATTATTGTGAACTGGTCGAATTACCTTTGCTCGCAGCTTCCGGTCATATGTTCCACTTTTACGCCTGGTTTGTTTTGCTCGATCCACCGTAAGGGTCTCCCGGTAACGTTGCAGCATCGAATTTACAGTCGATTTTGGATATTTCAGGAATTTCGCGATCTTTACCCCTGACCACGTCGGTTTCTCTACGTGAGTGTGCAGAATTTTCTCTCGCCTTTCGCGTTCCATCGTCGATAACTTTTGACTGACTGCTTAAATCTTGATGAAATTTTCACCACTAAGTAAACAAACCATCCGGATCAAAACACTGTCAATAGATTCGCGATGTGACAGCTAGGGGCGCTGCAGTAAATGAAAAGATGCGACCAGATTCTATGTGAAACAGACTTAATCATAGCTGGTCAGTGGCCTTTAGGTTAAAACATAGCTACATATATTGGCGTCATTTTAAAAAGTTAGAACAGTCAAGATTATTAAATCATCATAAGTTTCTAGGAATTAAGTAAGCAACACTTTTAGTGTTTCAAGACATTTTTTCAAACATTGTTATGTCATTAAAAACTATAAATTTGAACCATTTAGTGGGTGCCGTTCAAATATAATAAAAGCAACTTCATATTTAACTAAGTTTCACTGTTGAACTTGTGAGAGTTTGCAGTGACGTTATGTTCTAGTTATCATACGGTACCATCGCTCTTTTCTGAGTTGAAACCTTTTCAAATGTTATTTTATGATTGACTCAGTGTTTACAATTCATTTATAAATTTTGGTCCTTCGAGCCGGATCGGTAATACCTGAAAGGTGAAATTTAAGCCCTCAGGTTTCAAGATGGATTTTGATTCAGATGTAACACTAATTTATCTAAATCTGCAGATGTGTATCGACGAGAGAAAGATGTTTCAAGTTTCAAGTTCTTCATTATTGTAGAGTTTTGACGAAATTTGGCCGGAAATTTGCCGGATTTTTTATCGAAAAATTTTAATTCAAATGTACGGATTTTGCCCCTAATTTTCCCGACCCAAAGCGAGAAAAATTCTGACAAAGCTTACTATGGAATACAACTCCAACTTGAGACAGGGTTTACTCAAATGTTCATAAAACCAACTTTTAGAAAAATTATCATTTTTGTAGCGTCTGAGGTTTATATGTTTTTCAATCTAAAAAATGTTGGTATTATGTCCCTAAGGATTATGTCCCTTTGGTTATGCAATTTTTGAAGAAAATAAACATTATTTTCACAACGTTTTTCGTAGAACAAAAGCAGTTTGTTATCATAAAGCTACAGTCAAATATTCAATTGGAAAAAGTTGAGTTTTCGAGGGTTAAGGAAGTTATTTCACAAAGCAGTACCGTGTTTCTATATTAAAAAAAAAGTTTTTTTTAAATATTTTTCATTGCTACCTACAATATTTTAATATTTGATGAAAAATATTGTAGGAATGGTTGAAATATATTCCTTTCTTAGGGCAATCAAAAAGAATGTAGTTGAAGATTTACTCTAAATTTGCTTCAATTTTGAATATAGTTGAAGATTTACTCTAAATTTGCTTCAATTTTGGATTCGATTAATATTTGATGAAAAATATTGTAGGAATGGTTGAAATATATTCCTTTCTTAGGGCAATCAAAAAGAATATAGTTGAAGATTTACTCTAAATTTGCTTCAATTTTGAATATAGTTGAAGATTTACTCTAAATTTGCTTCAATTTTGGATTCGATCGCTTGAGCATTCATTTATATCCAAGATAAATAATTCAACTTCACACTTTTTATCTTTACCGGTTTTTAGTTTGATTGAATCCCAGACAGAAGTCGTATTTTATTTTACAGATTATGTCGTACAGCAGGGCCGTAGGAAGAACCGTCTCATGGGGAGGTGGGATTTTGGGGACTGTTTTTTTTTCTACGTAATGTTTGCTCCAAAAATGTAGGAACAAAAAAAACAGTTCAGTACCTACCATTTGATTATTTTTTAGGGTTTTTTTAGATAAAAGTTTTTTATTGTATTGTAGTAGTAATTTTTGAAGACACATCTCAAAATCCTGGAAACGGTTAGCAAAATTTGTAAATGAAGCCTCTAGTAACAAATAAAAGGAACTTACTTCTATCAGTGGTTACAGGCTTGGAATTTGTTCAAGAGTCTGGTAGATTTTGTTTATTTGATTTGAGCATAGAATAAGTTGTTTTTTTTTTCAAGTAAGTGAAATCTACCAAACTTTTGAACAAATTGAAATATTTGAATCATCGATAAAAGTAAATCAAATTTTCAAAAGTATAAGTAAGATACTGCATTTTCGATTCAAATCCTAATCTTGCGAACTCAATCCCAAGATAAGATTACAGTTTGTTAATTGGCTCTTGAAAATTTGCAATAAACTTAATGTTCGACAATGCACCAAGAAAATATGGCATTACCTGATTTTTTTTTTCATGAATATAAGATACATTTTTCTCTATCAACACATATTTTTTTATTAAAATCAATTCCATAATTAATTTCCTATGTAGAATTAAAAAAAAATCAGATTTTTCCATAAAAAAAACACGCAAAAAACATAAATTATTCTATTTATTTGTGATTTTCAGCTGAATTGTGTTTAAAAATTTTATTATGATTGAAAATGTTAAATTAAGACGAAATTTAGACAAAATTATAAGTCTGAGGTCAGTGCAATTGTAACACATTAAAGATAGCAAAGAAATCTAAGCCCGAAAACACCAAAATTTTACTACATCTATCTCAGAAATCACTGGACCTAATTCTGCAAATTTAGTGTCTTTGAGTTATGAAAAGTGTTGTGTACAATTTTATAGAATGAAGTTTCTTTATAAAATGTATAGCATTTGAGTTATGCTCCTCAGCAATACGCACTCGCGTCATGCGAAAATAAAACGAGATATCTCGTAGTTGGTGCGTAATGTGTTAATACCTCAACGAAATAGTCATCTGAATCTGAATTTTGAACATTAATTCTGAATAAGAATTTTGATAAAGAATTCAGAAATTGAATTTAAAACTTGAATTTTGAATCTATTTGCGAATTTCAATACGATTTCTGAATTTAAATTCCAGATCAATATGGTTTAAAATATGAGCCAATAAGTTAAATGTGATTCAGATCCCTTCACCATGAATCAATTTAAATTCTGATGTTATGGATTTCAGTTTGACTTAATTCATTCAATCTGTTATGTGAATCTGAATCAGATTCATCATTCGGGGAAAAAAACATTTTATGAATTTGAAATAATGCATCTGATTCTGAGTTCTCAATTCTGAATCGCCATTTTAAACCTTTGTTATGTGCTATGTTAAATCTGCATTAGAGTTCAGCTTAAGAATTTTGAATCTGAGTATGAATATTAAGGGAAATTTAACCTTAATGTTGAAAATGCAGATGAGGCCCTCAGAGCCGACTATGAGTGCAAATATTGTCGATTTTGAGTGAATAATGCCAAATGATTCTTCGTATTTCCAACTATATTTGATGATGAACTTTTTAAAAAATATGAAAAATGATTAAACACAACAGCTTAAAAGCGTGTTTTCACGAAAAAGGCTTTTATGCACTTATAACTCTTTTTCTCAAGGGCTCATATGATAGGTTCAAAAAGCATGATTCAAATTCGGAATTCAATGAAAAACCGGATTGGAACCATGATTTCTTACTGAAAATAAAGAATCCTAATCGAAACACAGAGTCCGAAATATGAAATCAGAAAGACAATTTAGATTTTGATAATATGGAACCAGAACTTCCGAAATGAGATCAATCTCATCAAAAAGGGAGAAAATTTTGAAAAAGTGTTACAGAATACTGAACGTGGGATTAGTTTTCGAGGTTTTGACATAAGTTCTGAGTTCAAATTGTTAATTGTTGTATAACCATACTCAATCATAAAAATTTGATTAAGATTTTGAAATTTTGAGTGCAGAGTAGAATACCTCGCTTGCTTTTCCTGGACCCTCATGGGAGGGGTTTAAACCCCAACCCCCCCCCCCTCCCCCCGTTCCTACGGGCATATCGTACAGAATGCTTTTTTAAACTCATTTTCATATATCTGCACTTACAATGAGCGGCCCATGCATATTTTTTATCGAATTTGAACACATTGCATGATTTTACAGTATAATCCAAATCAAGAATATGTGTGCTTATGTACCTATATGGCCTCCAAAATGATACGTATATACTGGTTTTGCTGCATTAGATACGATATGTTTACATGTATTACGTGATTGACCGAGGCCATCAATTTTTTGCAAAGGTCAAAAGAATGGTGCTTGAGAATAGCAGCTCATTCATCATTGCACAAAACTAATGCTCTCTCTTTGAACATCAATAACGGCGCCGGCCACGTCCTAGTAGTCAAAAGATAGTTTGGAAATGAGAGAAAGGGATGAAAGAATAATATTGTGCCTTAGGACCGAGGTCACCTCTGCATCCTAGCAAAAAACTTGTTTTTTTTTGGAGTATGGGTGAAAGGATGTGATCAGGAGGCACTTTTGACTAGTGCGATCACTTAGAATTGCATTTCTAATAACTTTCTGTATATCTGGTTCGAATATAAACTCTCAACTTTACAGTTCAGTCTAGATTTCCAACTTTTATTTTTTTTTTTTAATTTGAAACAAGGCATCTTTTATTTCAGTTTCAACTTTTACATTAAATCTCTTCAAAACAAAAATAAAATCATTTAAGTTAAGTGAATAAATAACAGATTATTTAATATTTTGGATGGTCCTAGCCAACAAAAAGCAAAATGAAAACAATTATTTTAGAATGAATTCTTCCACAGTGAATATATTTTTGGAAGGTTTTGTACCAATCGATAATTTTAGTTAGATTTTTTTGACAATAGAATACTCAATACTCTTATAACCTGTTTAAGTTTTTTTAAGCACGATACGACATTTCACGACTCTTTTTACTGTTTCGTACCTAGTCATCGTCTACATAGCCCAGTAGAAGGAAAATGATGACACAGGGAATTTTTTATCTATTTTTTCAAATGAGATTTTTCAAGTGAGCATTGCAAAACATGTCAAACCACGCAAGCTTTTACAGAATTTGATGAGCTGAAATTTTTTATGAAAATATTTTAAGCTGCGCTACCGAACGTTGAGATTATGAACTCTATAGAAGACATTTACGAATTGTAATAAAATTTAGCGAAATATAAAATATATGTGTATCTAAAGTAAATAGTCCACTTAGCTTTGAGTGTTTAAGAAACCGCCATCTTCGAGTCTCTGGCTCGGCTACCATCAGCATTATCTGGACTACTCAGGAGTTTGTCCGGAGGGCATAGCATTATCCCTTTTCACTCAGTATAAAAAAAACACTTTTAGCGGTATTGCACCAGAAATTACTTTCCCAAGGCATGGAACTAAAAAACACTGCACTAAGAGTCAATCACCACTTTTAAAAAAAATTAGAACTTAATCAACACTTCTAATTTAAAATGAATTGATCCAAATAATGGAATTTTCCCGAAGAGAAAAATTTTAAGCACCTTTTCAGGTCTCTAGATTGCTTCGATCCCTCCCATTGCGGGTAGTTTCAACAGATTTATCTAAAAAGTTTATAAAATAAAAGTTCCCCACCTCCAACATCGAGTTCTCGATTTTCCCCTGTCTGGTTCTAGCTGAGGATCAAGATCCGCATCCGGATTAGGATGAGAGTCAGGATAAAGTTTAGGATCAAACAGAGTCATGATCAGAATCTGGGCCAGGGTCATAATTATAATCGGGATCAGCGTATGGATCTGGATACGTGTTGAAATCGGAATCACGATCAAGTACAAAATATGCAGAAGTGTCTGAATCTGAACCAAGATGTGAATCTCGATTCGTGGCAATTTTATATAAAAGTCTGGAAAAATCCGGGCATTTGATTTCAACATAAACGACAAAAATTTCAGGTTATATTCGGGCAAATTTTGACAAAACCCTGCACCCAAAATTCAGCCTCTGTGCCAATGGCGTGTAGTCAATTACATAGCATCATAGGTACAAGAAGATAACGCGATCGGTGCTGATTCGATTTGCTCCCACCGGCATTAATCTCCCAAGTTAACCGAATTGCGTATGTCTGAAAGAAACAAAATAAAAACGCTTTCACGTCCCTCCCTATCGCATCACAAGACGAAGAAGAATGGAAATATATACCGGCCAACACCAGGCAGCCAGCGAACCGAGCACTGTGCGTGTGAATGTAGCAAAAGCAACAACAAAAACATCCTTCTAATTCAATCCCTTCAATCCCGGCAAACAACCACGGCCGAGCTGTGCGTGTGTATGCAGTAAAAGCAACAACAAAAACAACATTCCTTCAATTCAATTCGCCGGCAAACAACCACGGCTAAGCTGTGCGTGTGTATGTAGCAAAAGCAACAAGAAATAACAAGCACCGGCCAAGCTGCCCGGCTTTAGCAGCTGTGTATATGTAGCGTGTGTATGTAATAGCAGGCAGTAAGCAAAGCACAGTTCTCATTCAATGGGTTTCCCGTTTCCTCCACTCCCGTTCCCTTTCCCGTTTCCATCGCAAGACAAATGAATACCTTGAAAGGAGGCCAAACGCCGGGAAGCCACTGTCGTGCGTTTCTTTTGTGATTGATCGGTGGCAGAATGCCTATGACAAATATCCCTCTCCCTGCATGAAGCTCAAATAGTACACTGGTTAAGATGTCGGTCTGGCAAGACCATTTGGTCAGTGATTTGAGTTCGATTCTCCCTACGGGCGCTGTGGTTTATGTTTTTATTTTCTTGTTTCTGGGATTAATTATCCAATAGGAACGAAATCCCATAAAATGTTTTTCTTGTTTCGCTTGAATGTAGTGGTCATGCATCATTTTAGTTGGGAGCCGAGTCCTTATGCCAGTTACGGTTTTTCAAACATATCATCTTCGGCACAGTGCACATTTCAGCGCATTATCGGCACAGAGATGTGCTAAATAGGCATTGGATTTTTGCAACCTCTTCTATGGGTGTGAAACTACTGAAAAAAAAAATCAAAAAAAAATTTTTTTAATCAAAATCTATCGACAGACCTTTTATGTTTGTTTTTATAAAACTTACTCAAAAATTTCGTTTTGGATACATGAATAAAAAAAATTTCAACACAATTTGTATTTTTATGATTGATTTGCCAAATAAATTAAAATT
Source organism: Uranotaenia lowii (assembly GCF_029784155.1). Lineage (NCBI taxonomy): Eukaryota > Metazoa > Arthropoda > Insecta > Diptera > Culicidae > Uranotaenia > Uranotaenia lowii. Next base: position 203,947,283 of record NC_073693.1, on the reverse strand, counting down.
TTGTATTAAATATTCGGGAAACGCCAGATAAAACCGGGCAATCTGGCAACCTCAATCTACAAAGAAAAGAGACAGAGTTAGGGTCGAAATCAAAACTAAGATCAGGATATGGGTCTGGATAAGGATTGGTCGATCCTTTGGAAAAGATCGATTCCATAGATCGATTCATCTGAATGGTTTCAGGATCGATCCACCTAAAAAATCGAAGCAAAGATCTCTGCAAGATCGATCTTTTAAATTTTTGTAGGGAGTGCTGCATGAGGGCTGCATGCTGAAATAAATATTGAAAAACGACAGGAAAGCTCAAACATTTGTATGACTATTGAAAAAAAAATCAAATTCATCATCAGAATGCCATAGCATAAACATAATATATAATATACGTATTTCTCCATACGAGTACTTTCAAGCTCAAATATAAGCGCGTTAGATAGGAATAAGTTTGCCGCCGACAGTGGCCTAGAGGATAGCGTTCAAGTCTTCTAAGCCAGAGGTCATGGGATCAAGTCTTGGTCACGGCAAACATAGTACTCTTTCTGTGGGTTGATGGTGTCAGCATTAGTAAAATGCTAGCTATTATATCCTTGAAAGACGTACGCTTAGTCTTAAGTAGAATTTAGATCTCTTCAAGCATAAAGTTTCACTGAGATCCTATATGTGTGTGTTCGTTTAAATATTGTAAAGTGACTGATTGAACAATTCAACCATTTTAACATATTTTATGTTAGTTCACTTGGTGAAATGCTTATTTTACATAGGCTACGTATTTTTATTTACACTGATAGAGCTCAAGTTCAATTCATCAAGTATCCAAATTTTTCAAGTAAAATCTTCATTAAGAGTAGAAGCAAAATTAAAACATTAATTTGGGGAATGTAAAAATTCATATGTTAATTCAAAATGAACGCTTTATTTTTCTAGAAATACTTGTTTATTGTCGACTCATTTTTTTAACACTGAACAGCATTCCACTGAGTTTTTACTATACTCGAAAGTTTAGATAAGAAGTTAAATCTTGAACTGAGTAACATACTATAGGTTTTCTTGAAAAGTGTAGAGGTAAAAAACGCTACATAAATATTAAGTCGGCCTCGATTTTATTGGCATGGAAGCACCAATAATGAAAAGCAGCCTTAAGGATGGTGCAGGATTAAAAATTCAGCACGAAACTGAATCTCAAAGTATTCGGAATAACTAGAAAAAAAAACAATTTGCAGAGATCGAAAGATCGGTACGAAAAAAAATGTCAATTCAATCGATTTTTTCAAGGCTAAACAATCGATCCAAAAATCAGAAATTTTAGTTCAAAAGATTGATCTGGCAAAGATCGATACAAAATCGACCAATCCTAGTCTGGATCACAGTAAGGATTAGAATATGATCTGTATCGGAATTGGAGTCAGAATTAGAATCACGTTCTTGTTTAGTATCTGGATTTGGATCAGGATCAGAATCAGAAACAGATTCAGTTTCAGAATCAAGATAAAGATCTGGATTTGGATCATTATAAGAATTATTATAAGAACCATGGTCAGGACCACGGTCGGAATCACGAAATAATTCTTGAATATTTTCAAAATCACGATCAAGATCAAGGTTAGGATCTAAAACAGGTTCAGGACCAGGATGAAGATTAACCCTAGGGATAATCAATATCTCTTATATTTATATTATATTCCCTTATATGCATGATTTTTTTTTTATTTTCGACTACTACTTGTTTACTGAAGGAATTGTCTATAAATACAAAAAAAGAATTTAAATTGTTCTTATTAAAAGTGATAAATGGGCTTTTCTCCATTTTTTTTAAATGAACCTCATCGTTTTCTGTATAGAATTTATAGTCAATTCCTCATCGAAATCTAAACGCATGAAACATTTTCATCATCATTTGCGCATCATTTTCATTTCGCTTCACAGGAAAAAAATAGCACTGAAAACTACAGACGACAAATTTGTCATCCAAACTAATGCACTTTTTCCTATTTTCTTTCCTCCTGCTTTGAAAATCTCGTTAAAAAATCAACTAAAATTCACAAACAACAGAGAGGACGAAAAGCAACCGCTCAATTCCGGAACCGGCTCCAATTCGGTCGTGGCCAGCGATATCAAAGTCAACAGTTCGGTGGAGTTCGACGGCAGAGGCGTCCAGATTCGAAGCGGGGAAATTATCGGCAAAAATTCATCAGTATAAGTGCCAGGGCAGCTGCAAAACTGTTCGGCACAAAATTATACCTATGAAAAATGAGGAAGAAAAAAGTTGAAATATTGACCCGGTCATCCGGCTCAAATGTCCACACGGACGACAACAAAAACAGAGAACAAACAGAAAAATCGATGCATTTCGGAATGAATTTTGTTCTTCCGTGTGCAGCGGTCTGATTGATTGAATGATTGATTGATCGAGCGATTGGATGCTGATTGCTTTCTGCGCTGATTGAATGATTGAGAAAATTGTGGAAGGACGTCGTCACTGCTAAAACAACAACAGTGTTGCACTGAATGGACGACGTTATGATTGTGAGGGAACGAGAGATTTTGCAACTGATAGAGAGCGGTTTATTTCGCAACATTTTGTGTATATCTGGCGATTTCCTAGTGTTTAAGATGAAACTCTATAAAATTTTGAAGACCGTATAGTGAATGTTCCGTTTTTTCATTCATCTGATAAAAATCCAATAGCAAACAAATGAACATTCGTTTTCGAAGCATCATTGACTTAGTTAAAGATTCGCAGGGTAAAGTTGTGTCGTAAGTACTTTTTCAATGCCATATATGACATACATTAGTGGAAGCATAATTTATAAATCGAACCACATAGGTAAGAACTTATTTTTATCATCCCAGCCTATATAACCAATCGTTTATATAATTCATTCTATTAACATGCCACTGATAAAAAAAATGTAGGAGAAGAAGAAAATCGGATGCTAAATTGTGTGCTTCAGCTTAAAACGACCTGATTGTGGATGAATGGCAAGTTCCGGAAACGAATGGAACTTTAAGTCATTGAACAAAGTTGAGATTAGTCTAGGCTTGAATGAGCCAATCGATAGATGTTTCCGTTTTCCGTTTTCGAAACAAACAAATCAAAAGTCCGTAGAAATAATTGCCAACACAATTGTTTGGCAAGCCAAAACAACAATACACAAACAATTGAGAAAGGGAAAAAACGAACCTCTATGAATCCAAAGTGCTTCTGCCTTAATTCGATGGACGATGTGCTTTCAGTTCTGTACATGTCGATATTTGATGTCAATATTCTTTGTGTCCGATCCAGTGGGTTTCGAAATGCCTGAGCCTGAAACCGGAACCGGAAACTGAAACATCCATACCTAGCTAGAGATTAAGAAGCCACCAATAGATTACCAATAATTTACAAAGAAGCCCCATTACGAGAAGCCAAATCTTACCGACTAAGTAAGAAGCTAGAACAAGATGCAGCAGAACAAACTAACTCAACTCAAACAATTAAAGGAAGATTATTTTCGCTTCAACAGCCAGATGTATCCCCCCCATTTATGTAAATCTTTACCTGAAACTGAAGAAACTACTACACTCTACACATCTCTTAACCAATAACTCAGAAATGCTTCTGCTCTATCAAAAAACAAACCCTGTGCTCAGCTTCAGCAGAAATGACCAAACAACAATATTGTATTTATCCGTGCGACAAATGAGAAATAAAATCTAACATGACTAACCAAGCAAAAGCAAGCGCTCTTAAGAAAAAAAAAACAGTATAAAAAAGTTTGTTCAACAATAAAATTTCCTCCAAAACATAACTGTAACAGTAAGTTTCCATTATATTGGCTGCTTAAAAGTAGGATTATTTTCCAAATAAAAAAAAACACCTTCTATTAGATCTCACCCGAATGCAAAACCAGAACTTAATTTAGAGCGAAGAAGAAGAAATGTTGAAAACTTCAATGTGTACTACTAATTTAAGTGTCTTCTAGGATATTCGAATTTAATTTAATTAGGTACCGTATCAATAGTTTTTTTTTTTTTTTAGTTTTCGCTGCATGGCAAACGATCTATCCAGTTCAGAGGAAAACCATTCAACAGCAGCTGGAATTATTATTACTTTTATTGTAACAATAAAATGCGCCGGTTCTTTTTTTCGGTGCAACAGAATTGAGAGAAGAAAAAACTAACGTGTTGATGGACACATACTTATGTAAACTACAAAACGGAATGTAACTCAGAAAAAACAAGAAAATAAACGTTTTTAAAGAAAAAAAAATGTTTTAAGTTATTCATCTATATCTATATGATATCACAACTTTTTGGTCAAGATTTTAGTTAGAGGACCGCAGTCCTAATTCACTACAAGCTGATGAACCCGTTCTTACTTTTCTAAACTTGAAATCCGCACTGAGTACTGAAAGTGTTTTGTTGTTAAATTAAGCGGAAATTTGTGTTTTTTGTGTAAAATCTGATGCCCTCTCTGCGTTTCGAAAGAAAAAATAAATAAATTTTGTAAATAAAAGTCTGCCCGGTATTTTTCACGCATGTTTTGCTATAATTTCAGTAAAATTTTCCGGCGGCTTATTTTGCCCTTGTTTGCTAAAATTTGAGCAGAAAAAAATTGCTAAATTGATTGCTCAATTTCTAGCTGGTCAAATTTGAGCAAAGTTTTGCTGAAATCTGGCCTCAGAAATTTTGTGGGTATGTAGTTTTTTTGTTTTGGAATATCTATATATATACATATGTCTCTGATATTATGATATGTATCTGCAAAAATTAGTTTCAGTTGGATTTGGAACGACACTACCAGGTTAAATGCAAACGCAGCTTCAAGCCATGTAACATCAGCCATTTCAGAAAATTCATCTCCAAAATGGTTCTGTAACCGTTGTTACTGTTTTTATTGTGGACTCCGTCACAAAATCCAATAATCCCTGTCCTTTATGGAGAACGCTACAACAGTCGTTCGAAAATAGAACGGCAGACATCCCACCTATCTGTCATCGCGCACAGTCACTCTCTTTCTGGGATATCCATGGGCGTCGGTCATCCATTGGCGGGACGGGGAAGTGTCACCACCCGGAGAGCGACGCATCTTTTAATTCTCTCAAATCTTGCCGACGTCTTTTTTACAAATCGGCATCGCAGAGGAAGTTCTTTCTGTTCGTGACCGTTTTAGAAGTCGGAAGTGCACGTCGTTGTTAGAGTATGTTGTTTTTTTTTTGTGAAATGTGGTGTAAGAATGTTTAAAATTACTTCCTTCTATTTACAGGTTTAAAAAGCCAAAATTACCTGTAAGAATCAATAAAAAAAAGTTAAACCCCTTTAAAAGTGTGCGGTTTCGTTAAAAAAAAGTATAAAAAGTAGTACGGTTAGTTGTAAAATGTTACATTTGTAAGAAAACACGTTAAAATTTTGTATTTATATAAATATGTTGTGCAGCACTTGGGCAGTGGGAAGAAGACACTTTACTACTTGGTGGTAGAAACTGGAATGACTTTATATTCAACTTTGCGTTCTATTTATACTAGTCTGTTCCCTAGAGATTCATAGGGAATAATTACAATAATTTGTTTGTTAATGATAACACCAACATGCGTGTGTTGTTATTCATCTCATCCATTACTTCGATGAGACGAATCTCAACACTCCTCCTCAACACACGTTGTTAACAGTTATCCAACTGCAATCTCTCCGGTGGCTCCTCCTGAAGTGGCTACTCCTCCTCGACACACACCGAACCTTATCGCCTTCAGCACGACTAGGTTTCGCTCGACGATCTTCCACCGGTTTCGCCCGACGACCATTTCCTGGCTCACTCGACGACAACCTGCCTTCGGTTCGCTCGACGACAACTTCCCGTCAGCTTGACGCTCCTTACAGTCTGTAGCCCATTCTCAAGGCTTTACGCCTTCCCAGCGGCCTGACGACCCTCTTCGGATTCCCGGCTCGACCAACTCCAACGGATTCCAGGTTCGACACCTCCGCACGGATTTCCGGTTCGACTGCCTTCCAATTGGATACCAGGCTAAACCACCTTCCAATTGGATCCCTGGTTCGACACCTCCGAACGGATTCCCGGTTCTACGCCTCCGAATGGTTTCCCGGCTCGATGCCACCGCATGGATTCCCGGCTCGAAGCCACCGAATGGTTTTCCCGGCTCGACGCCACCGAAAGAATTCCCAGCTCGATCACCTCCGAAAGGATTTCCGGCACGACCACCTTCCATCGGATTCCACGCATTATAACCTCCGAATGGATTCCCGGCTCGACGCCTCCAAACGGTCCCAGGCTCGATGCACTTCCAATCAGTTTCCAGGCTCGACGCACTACCAAACGGTTACCAGGTTCGATGCACTTCCAAACGGCTACCAGGTCGTCCTCCTGCCGCTGATGATTCCACTTCTCTCCTCCTTTCCACTAGTGCTGGGTCCATAACCTGTTGAGAGCAGGGAGTAATTTCGGAGTGGAAAGGAGAGAACAAACTAACTGTTTGAAGGTTAAAACTGGAATCCGTCCGACGAACACCGTGCTCTTGTCCTCGTTTGATTCCTCCATCCGGTCTTCTCGTTTGGATACTTCCGCCAACAGTCGCTGTTTAACCATTTCCATCGAAAGATCCTTCTCGTCCAGATTCTCGAGGGCCGTCACCAGAGGCTGTCACCAGAAGCTGTCTGATAGAGTCAGAAAAAGTTGAGACACCAGATCGCTTGTTTCCAATTTCGCCCCAGCAGACTTCAACTGCCGGACCAAATCGTCGAAAGCTTGGAAATGCGCTTGCATCGAGGACCCTTCTTTCATCCGCAGGCGAGCCAACTGCTTCCGGAGCAGCGCGGACCAAGTGGCGGCAGGCGGATCGGAAGGCGAAATCCCTGTTGGTGTCGTTCGTGTCCGTTGAATGCCTGGGTATTGTACGGGAGAAGGAAACGGCTAGGGCTATGTGGAAAGCCCTGGAGGAAACCTTCGCTACAAGATCAGTAACGAGTCAAGCGTTGCTCCGGAAGCAGTTGGCTCGCCTGCGGATGAAAGAAGGGTCCTCGATGCAAGCGCATTTCCAAGCGGTTAAAATTCACTCAACATTTAGTGAAAAGAACAACTCTGTACGAATACGACACAAAAAAAGGTAAATTTACTGAAATCTAAAAAAACATGTATAATGTAAAACACGTGCATATTGTATGACGTCACCAGATATCATAACCTCTTTGGAAGGTCCAAGAGGGCCTTTTTTGTTTGCTTATTTGCTTGTTGCACAGCACACGACCGATACCGATCGATCCACGAATTCATCAAATTACCCGTTTGTTCATGGGTACAAGGACGACGAAGCCGTTGACATCTCGGTGCTTGTCGTGGGCCCTTCCGGGATGCCGGTAAGGAGCCAATGATAGTCTTGCCGGCAATAACCTGCCCGGCCGTTCCAGATCGGAATCATCTACATCTGCTGTACATGGAGGTCATCGAGAGCCGAAAATCCTATCCTATCAGTGCACAAAGTTTACCGCAAGTATAAAAACAATAGCATGTGACGTCGCTAGGGAAAATAGTTATTAATAAACCCCAAATAATGTTGTAAAATGAACCCCTAAAAGCTTCTCAATAGTGGAGTAATTTAAATTCTTTTATGAGAATTTAAGTAAAAGCACACTAATTGATCCTGACTCTACTAATCACCGGACGTAAGTGAGCTTGGAGTCTCAATTGTCCGCTGATCGACCTGATCTAGCCTGACATCGCAACCGGAACTACCCGATACGAACGAGTCTAATCACGAAGTCAAACAATTAAATCCCAATTCGCGAATTCTTCGAGTAGTCCTCGTCTTCCCCTTCTGGAACCGAAAATAGAGGCCCAACTTTTGCTTTGCCAAAATAAGTGCACAAAAGCCCCCGAAAGAGGTCATTCACCTGACGCCAAAATGAGAAAGTGATCGGTGGCCTACAGAAGATAGCATCTAGAGCAGGCATGTCAAACGGCCCGCGGCCTTTGTCAATGCGGCCCGCGTAGCCCCGCCTTAAATTGTCACAAAAAAACACCTTTGATTTTTATGTAAAATATTACTGCAAAAAAGTAAAGTTGAATGTAAAGTTTTCAACTTAATGCAAATGTTTTTCGATGTTTAAATTTCTTCTCAGAAAAACACTCGTAGCATTGTTGCTCTGAACCACAGTTTAAGGTGATTCCCGCTTCCGTGTAAGATGGTGTGTACATTCATAGCGTAAACAACATAAATATCTTCCAAGTATTTTGGTTCTATTATTTTTGTTTTACCGAAGAAACAACAGACATATTGTGATATAATAGCGCCAGCACTAAATTTTACTTCGGAAGTCCGGACTTCCGACTTCCGAAAGACTTCTGACAAAGAAAAGTGAAGTACTAGATTGTCGGAAGTCTGTGTTTTGTTGCCAGTTCACCAGCGACGTTTCTAAAAATTTTATTTAAATTCACAATAATTTTCAAATTTAAGATGTACGTAAGCGTGAATATCAACATTTTTCACTGTAAAAAATAAATTTTATCCGTTCCCGTGGCTTGAATTATCGCCAATTTTCGACATTTTTGGAAGACATTGGACATGAATTCGATTGTGTTCCCTACTACACAGAAGTACGCTGGCTTTCCTGCCACAATATATTAAAAAGATTTTTTTGCTACGAGAGGAAATATTACTATTTATGGAAATGAAAGGTGAACCTGTTGAACATTTTCAAGCAGACGACTGGCTTCAGGATTTGTCATTTGCCGTTGATCTCACTGGCCACCTGCAAGATTTGAACTTAAAACTTCAAGGAAAAGAAAAAAAATATCATAACTGCTTGTGATGATGTAAAAAACTTTCAAGCAAAGTAACGGTTATGGATCAATCAAATTTACAAAGTTAACCTTGCCGTGTCAAGAACTGAAAAGATCAAATGATGCTGCATCATTTGGTAAATACGTACTTCACCAAGAATCGTTACCAGATGCATTCAAAAGCCGTTTTCGTGACTTCAATTCATACGAGCAAGAATTTTCGTTGTTTGTATCTCCATTTTCGCTTGCTCCTGAAAATGCTGCTGATAATTTGCAACTACAGTTGATAGAGCTGCAGTGCGATTCTTTATTAAAAGATAAATACATTGAATGGCTGTAACAAAATTTTACAGCTAGTCTTGAACACTACGTTGAGTTACGGAAATTTGTTGCCAGAATTCTTCTATGTTTGCAAGTAGGTACATATCTATGTGAACAGCTTTTTCCTGTTTTTTAATGAAAGCTACAAAAACTTCTCATCGTTAATATCAATAATGAAAGTGTCAGTGACAAATAAACTTCAATCTAATATTAATATCTCAGAAAAGATGTCAAGCATCAGGACAATAGATATAATGCATTATAATATAAGAATGTTAATCATTAGAGGCTTTAATAATTACGAGTTTGGCTCCTGAAAGCCTAAAGGTATGAGCCGTTTCAAATAAAGAATTTACAGAAAAAGGCTTTAATAAAAATTAAACGTAGAATTTTATTTCAAGTTTACCCATAATAACTATATTCCATTGTATTGTATTTAATATCCGCGAAACTTATTTGTTATGTTTTCTAACTGATTTTGGATGCGGCCCTCTACGTCATAGAAATTTTTCAATGCGGCCCGCACAGCTAAACGAGTTTGACATGCCTGATCTAGAGTCATGTGCTTGCCGCCAGAATTGTGTCGGTCACTCGGATGTGTTATTAATGATTGATGATTGTTCATTTGGGGTGGTGCTTCAAATGATATTGAGTGTTTGTTTCGTTCTTTTCCTTGATTGTTTTGATTAGGGCAAAATTGTTATTGGAATGTTTGAAAATGTTGTTTTGTTATTATTAAATTTATATTAGGCTTGTTATTAATGTTGACAGAATTTGATTGCATCGTATGATTGAATTTATGTAAAGGTAGAAAAATAAAGAATTAATATAGATTCGACTTCATGTACCCGTTACAAGTGGCATTAGGCCAAAGTACATCAGCATTGATTGATGCTGAATTTATGCAAAATCAAATATGGCTTTTTTCCAAGATTTAACGTGGACCTGATAGGTCCACAAGCAGAGTCACTGAAAAATGTTCGAGCCATACATGTCATGAGTTCGATTCCAGGTCATCTTCAGCAGACAAAAAAAATCGTGTAGGAAATTCAACTCGAGTGATCCCCGTTATATTCATAAGCGAATATCAACAAAAGACAAATTCAGTATCATGGTAGAAAAATGCAGCAAAACAAAATTCAAATAAGTCTTACCTAATCTGTCCGCCATTTGCATTTTCCGCCACGTGAAGATGGACTTTGGGTAGCTTCCTGGCCAAAAATTTTACAAAGCCAGTGGTCGGGGTGGTATCCCCGCCCAGATTAAATTCGTTTTTGCCGATAAATTTGCAAGAAAGTGTTTGATCTCGCAAGGTGTTTGCAGCTGCGGACGAAAAACCCCAGTTTTTTGTGAAAAGCAAGACCACCCAAGTAACACAGATCAAGCTAACTAGCATTTCGATGTTTTATTATGGTTTTATTATGGTTTTTTTATGCAGCTCGTTTCATGATGGTTTTATTATAGTCATGTAAAATTCTTGAATCGACCATCTGTTTTCAGATGGTTTTGAAAACGCTCATAAATCTTCCATTAAACATACTGTTTTAGTTATTTAGAAAGAGTTAGGAATGCTATGTTTAAACTATAATAAAACACAAACTTAGAAGTTTGCTCCAAGCTTTCTTTTGCATGTTCTATAATAGCACTCAGTGCCTGATTATTAAACCGCCATAAAACTTAGTGGCAGTTTTCAATCAAGATGTCAAAACAGGACACGCTCAGATTAGATAGAACATATTTGAATTGAAATTCCCATTTTTACACATTTTTGATAAGTTCTATGTGTTGATTTTGAGTTAAAATTATAAAAAAATCTATGAAAACTTCGAATTACCGGAAGTGGAATAAATAACTCTACAATATGAGTATTGAGTGAAAGCATTCAGATAGGAGGAACAAAATTTGATGCTTGACGCAATCATTAATACACGATGGCGACTTCCGCTGATATTTTCAAAGCTGTAAATTACTGAATATATCATGAACATTCTTAATATTGCTATTAGGTGAAAGTAATAAACGAGTAGAAGTCGAATTTCGTTGTCCGTCGCCATTTTAAATTCCAAGATGGCGGCTATCACTCAACTTGCAAACACTTTAAATGACTGAAAATCACCTCAAACCCTTACAATATGGGTATGAGTTGAAAGAGATGAACCAGTAAAAGTCGAAGTTCGTTATTTGACGCCATCCAAATTCAAGATGTCGGTTTCCGCTGAACTTTAAAATGTTGTATATGACTTATAATCGTATGAAACCCCAACAATATTGGTATTGGGTAAAAGGGCTAAACGAGTAGTAGTCGATTTTCTATTTTCGCTTTACTTTGAAATGCTGTAAGTGACCCAAAATCGCACAAAGCAACCACAATACAGACCCCGATCGTTTTTGGCAACATTCGATTTTGGAAACATCCGATTTTGGCACATGTCTCTAAATCAAACAAATAACAGAAACAACATAACCTTATAGTTTTCGCTTTAATAAGACCAATACAATTTAGACATATCAGACATAAATGGCAAATATGACCAAAATAAAACTATCGACAAAACACGAAAAGTGCTAGATGCATCAAAAACATGATAAAACATGTAGTACTAAGTAAAAACAAAGTTGGGAAAAAAATCGTTCGATTTGGCAACATGTTCGAGCGGATTGCCAAAAACAATCAGGGTCTGGTTCTTCTAGTTCATCCCTTTCAACGAATACCAATATTGTAAAGCTTTCGAGCGGTTGTTAGTCATTTGCAGAATTTTAAAGCTTAATGGAAGCCGCCATCTTGCATTTCAAGATGTCGTTTGATAGAAAACTTCGACTTCTACTCGTTTGGTCCTTTCACACAATGCCTATATTGTGGGAGTTTCATGCGATTTTCAGTGTTTAACAGCATTTCAAAGTTCAGTGAAAGCCGCCATCTTGGATTTCGAGATACACCTGATAGCGAAATTTGACTTCTTCTAGGTTAGCCCTTCTAGCCAATACCCATATTGTGGGGGTTTCATGCGATTTTTAGTTATTTACAGCATTTTAAGGTTCAGCGAAAGTCGCCATCTTGGATTTCAAGATGGCGTCAGACAACGAAATTTGACTTCAACTCAGGATTTATTCCACGGGTGATTAACAACCAATCCGTTTTTATTTAAAATGTCTGTCCATATTTACTGTACTAAGGATTAACAACTCAGAAATGAGGAACTCATCCTAAGCGAGTAATTGGTTGGCTTGCGAAAGAAACGTCAAATCGAATTGACTAACGCCATGTTGGTTGCAAAATCGAAGGGCACAAAATGACGCCATGTTGATGGATTCACAATGCAAGCATTGGGAAATATTTTTTCAGGCCCATTTTCCATCAATTCCATCATGATTGACCATCAGATTTGACGAGGCGCATTTATTTTAAGATACTATGTCATATACATTTTACCTAAAATCTTGACTGACAGTACAAAAGAGGCTCATAATAAGGTTAAAACATTGGTATTTTGGCTATTAATTTTACCAGATCATTTCTCAATAATGCAATCATCATTCATCAACCATTATTGTTGCTGGAAAAAATTAAAATAAAACTCCGAGAACTCAAAGAATCGAAAAAAAAATTCCAAATATGTTTAATAATAGCTTTTTAAAAGCTTTGGTGACCAACATTGATGACCAACAATGATATGTCATGATGACGTTTCTAGGATAGGGCCAAATAGCCCCTAATTAGGCCTAATTTTGGCTTTATTAGAGTCCAGGTGATGTTAGAGAATGCGCTTTAGCTTTTTATGAAGATTAATGCTATAGTCCAAACGAAATTTTGCTGACCATAATAAAGCTAAAATTGTCACTTGGGCATGGACTTCGAAATGTACAAAGAGGAGCGCCTGAAAAACGTTTTTTCCGTACATTAGATCTCACAAAGGACCAGTAAGGTTTTCGCCAGATTTGGCAAGCTGATACTACTGTGGTATCGGCCCAACGGGTGGATTTTGTTGAAAAGGACATCAACCCACCCAACTGCCCTCAATTCCACCCTATCGAAAAATTTTGGGCAATTTTCAAGCAGAAGATGAAGAAGAATGGTAGGACGACTCGGGATGCAACAGAGATGAAGAGATTGTGGAACGAAATGGCCGCTGAGGTCAGCGAATAGGGTGTCCAATCTATGATAAATGGTACTCAATGAAAAGTTCGAAATTTCATCAAAACAACATCGGAATATTTTTTTTTCCTTTAAAGTGTAATAAAAACCCTACATTTTGAGTACAAAACATTTTTACTTCGTTTACATTGCTCTGAGATAGACCCTTTTTAATGCGTCCAGATTTTGGATGATCCATGCTTTAGCACTCGAAGGGCTGATATAATGCACTTGGTGTGCAGATATAATGTAATTTAGCTCTCGAATGCTGGTATAAAGAAATAAATAAATATATAAATAAATAGCTTACGTTAGAGCAGAACTGGTGCTAGTTTTCAGTGCTTATGGTTACTTGGGTACGAATAAATAGGTAGGCTTCCAATAAACATCCAAATAGCATAAAAGTCTAAGGAATTGTAGTTAATCCATTCGGAAAGCTGGATCCGTGCTGATAAATGTATGCAAATTAGTTTTAAAACTCTACCATTTAACTCGATATTCATTTGCTTAATTCAAATTCATAAATGTTTCGATAGATTCGCCTAGCACGTGCCATGCATAATCCAAAAACCAATCTGAAATATTCATTCAAAGCACGCACCAATTGAATCGTTACCTTTTTTCTGACAAATTTTTACGCCTCATCCCCACCCCAGAAAGTTGAATGCCAATAACTGAATCACTGGATCAGGTGAAGACATTCCATTTTCAAAAGTCCAGATTCCGGTTACGGGATTGGTTCGATTGAATAAACATACAATTGGCTAACCGATTCGATTTTGCTATCGGCTCTATTTATTCATCGTAAAGACCACAACTATGGATTGCTGCACCAAAAGCATTGCCACCATTTGCCCATCCGATCTCATCTCATCCTCTTCTCCTAGTTCAGCTTTTGGAAAGCTCATCCAGTTGGAAAATTTACAGACTAACTTGGAAACTCGAGAGCTGCATCCCCTGCCTGGATCCAAGCAAAATCTATGTAGCAGAGGAATGTGGACAATGTGGCGATAGCAAAACCATAATTTCTCTTTTCCCGGAGCAAGATTCCACTATCAGGTGCATAATAAATAGTTCCGGTTGTAATTCAACGTCTGGCAATGTGGTTTTAAAAGTGTCTGCAAGTGGCCCCAGTGCTCTGGAATTTTATGCAGACCTTTTTGAGGTGGGATTTTAGAACAGCAATCGAAGAGATACCACCTACCTATTCGAATGATGCGGAGAGTCAAATCAATTTCAATTTTCTATAACTTGAGGATATTGAATCAAGATAAATAAAAAAGGAAGTTTTGCTGCCAAAAAAAAAACAATCTGTAATTTGAAAACATCCATTTACGAAATATATCCATTCCTGATTTATTTCTATGCGCTATTTTTTCATCATATGGTTCAAAAAGAAGAATCTCCAAAACTAAGTTAATCTCATTGAGTACATCATGATTGCGCTTGCCACGAATCCTCTGTCTATCCTTTAAATTACAAATGAAATTGCCGGGAGCAAATGAAACCTGGCGCTACATGAACTTCTTGAGCTTATTTTCACGAGAGCTGCCCTTCCCTCTTCCTTTTCATTCACCCTAATTTTGAATAATGTATCCACATTCACGTTAGGCAGGGTAATGTGAAACGCGGTAACTCACACAGGCACTGGTTTAATTAGCTTAGCATAATGTTATTCCTCCTGATGCCGGGAAACGTATGGATGTAGGATGTGTTTTTGTTCGAATACGACTTTTCTCGGGTACAGGTACAGGTGCAGATGTAGCTCATTTGGGCTGATTTAGAGACCAATTTAGTTCCCCATGTGGGCGTTTAAAGCTTTTGAATATTTTATTTGAAAATATCTCGATGAACTTAATGTAAGCGAAACGAGTTCATTAGGTGTATCATAACCAGTCATTACAACTTCAAATTCCAAAAGAGACGGTTTTCAATTCGCAAAATCATGTTCTCAAAAAAATATTGTCTTTTGTTGATCTAAATTGATAAGATAAAAGTAAGGTTGAATAATATTTCCATGCTAATTTAATAATGTAAGAAAAAAAAACTTTAAAATGTGTACTCCAGGGTTACACAAACAACTTTTTGCAACCTTCCCATGAATTTACGTTTGTTGATGATGGAATGGAAAATTAAAGTTCACATTGGAGCACTGTACGTTTCCGCATGTTATAATAAATCATTCACTAAGTAAAAGATTAAAATTATTGTCTACTACAAAATCCTTAATTTTTAAATGTTATTCTGAATTTTCACACATTTCTTCTCACCTGCAAACAATTGTATAAGCTCCCCTGTCATCCCACTGATGGAAAAAAGGAGTCTCAACCCGTCATAGAAAAGATTCATCAATCATAGAAAGATTTCTTGTGTTCAAATATTCTCCCATGATAAAATTGGTTCCATTTGATCGATTTCTTTTCTATGAAAAGAGTTTATTGGAGCCCATCTCCTCCACTTTCCATCTTCCTACTGGAAAGATGGAGGGACTTCAAACCATCATAGAGAAATTTCTCATGCCCAAGTACCCTCTAGACTGCAACAAATTTGTATGGAAAATTTAAAATCTTGGAAATATTATGCGCTGCAGGCTAAAATTGATCCTAGGCCTATCACAAGTTCTCATGCCAAATTTGGGCCAGATCGGATCACGGGAAGGGGTCGCTCAACGAGTTGAAAATTTCTATGAGATTTTGAGACATTTTGTTCGGGAGAAACATTTAAAACAAGTTTTTCATCAATAACTTTGG
Organism: Uranotaenia lowii; assembly: GCF_029784155.1. Taxonomy (NCBI): domain Eukaryota; kingdom Metazoa; phylum Arthropoda; class Insecta; order Diptera; family Culicidae; genus Uranotaenia; species Uranotaenia lowii. The sequence goes on along the minus strand of NC_073693.1, from coordinate 203,931,313 downwards.
TTCCCTTGTACCGATTTCTTTTCAAAGTGGTTTTTCTTAAAGCCTGAAAAATGTCTAATAATTCATCCGAAAACTGCATTCCGATAAAAGTTAAGATAAAGAATTTATTAGGCTTCAACATTGGACTATATACTTTTTCAAGGGTGGTATTCATCACTGGTAAAGAGTCGGGCGGCCAAACTTATTGACGACTCATTGATAAATACCACCCTTAAAATCCATTTTTAAGCCAAGTAACACAGATTAAGCAAATGGGCTTTTTTAAGTTTCATTATTGTTTTATGAAGACTTTTCCATAGCATCCAATTATTTAAAACTGTTTTATTGTAACATAGAAAACGCTTAATCTATAGTGTGTTTCAAAAGAGCCCTTAAAGTTTTGCTTAAACTTGAATAAAGCAGTATCTTGAGAGTGTACAACAAAAAGCTGCAAAAGTATAGTTCAAGCTTCAATAAAACACCTACTTTCCTGTTTTTATTAGGCCTTCGGTACCTGTTCAATGCTTTTTAAAACAAGCGTTCAAGCCAAGTTAAAAAAAAACTGTTTTATTGGAACAGTGGATGTAGGCATGAAAAAACTAAGTGACAAATGATTTGATAATCGAGAAGAACGTATACACGCTTAATCTTATTTTCTTTTTTTTTAGATAGCATAACATCTTTTGAAAGGATTTTGAGTGATGGCTTTGAGAAAAACGGACTCTCAAAATGATATAAATTAACACAGCTAAATTCATCTGAAAAATATGTAAAATAAAACCAACTTTGTTGCATCCATATTCAAATTTCAGAAGAATTGCAAATCAGTCCACATCATTGATCGCTGAATTCTTAGGGTTGGAATAAAAACATTAACTGTGAATAAACGACTTTTTGTGATGAGATAAAAATAAATGTACAAGACAATTAATTTATTCTTGATTGGATAATATTTATTTGTAATTCTAAGTATACTCTTTCAGTTAATTAAAAAATAAGTATTTGTAATTCATGTAACGACAGTATCCATAGACTAACAATTGTAATTGAATCCAGTGCGGATGAAGTTTAATCCTTAAAACATAGTCCTCAGAAAAAGCTTCATTCGTCGCTAAATAAAGTACTTTTTTTTCATCAATCTTTGTTTCTCACTGCGCAGTTAATCTATATTTACGTTATCCAATCCAGAAATATCCGCTCTTAAAAATCTCTAGAAGACTTTAACCACCGGCTCCTCCTCAGCAAAAACGGAGAAATGGAGCTTCATCTCAAGCCAAAATGCTCATTCATGAAAGCTTACATCAGTTTCAACAAGTTTCATATGATATAGTCAGCATGAAGACCAGAAGCATTGGCCGATCCTTGAAAAAGAAGAATTACCGATATTATTCTTATAAAAACCTCATTTAAGGTGCGCCCTTTTAAAAATTAGGTTTTTTAGATCGTGTTTTGAAGTTCAGTCGGACTAAGGCCTCTTTTCAAGCCTCAACATAGCCTAATAGTGTTGAAGAAATTGTACCAAGTCTGATGTATGTATTTTGAAAGTTTAGAACAGAAAAAACAACATTTTGATGATTTTCTTCCATTGTCCAATACAGCATGATGAGATTTACAGTTCCGACAAAAATCTAATTATTTTTAGATGAGTGGCAACGAATAAGTTCTTTCATGTGTGTAGTATCGGAGAAAAGTGTCTGATCTGGAACTAAACCGTTATCTCTTGCTGATAGTCCAATTGTCCTTAACCACACGCCGTGCTGTCTGGTACTCCTGATTGTCCAACAACCAATGTTCGTTTTCAAGGCATGCTTTTCTACATAAATTCAACATGAATAGTAAGAAGGGAAATATGGTATAAAATGCCATATTAACCTTAACTACGATACTACATTTACTTTCCTTTTTTTTATTATTATTAAATGGATATCACAACCGTTTTGTAACCTAAGCATCGCCACTCTTCATGAGTCCGCTGTTTGTGTAGTGTCGATTCAAACACGTCGTTTCCGGTTGCTCTCCAGAATACCACTAACTTAACTCTACACTAGCACTATGGTTTACTGCAGTGAAGTATCTTTAATTTTAAGTATGTTTTAGCTTTTACTTTTCTATTTTTCGTTTTTTTATGTTTTTAAACATTGCTATAAATCTTGTTATTTCACTTTTTTTCATCCGTGTGGATTCTCTAAAGATAATACACAAAACACCAACACACCCTTGCCCAATCACTTTGATCACCTCAGGGTCTGATTCTAGTACACACTTGTTCCAACAAAACATCTTCTCCTTATACTTAGAGATGAATTATCTCCTTCTAAAAGAACGCTGTTCGGCGTATTCTCTCATCGTAATACATTCACCATTCATATATTTTTTTAAATTTCTATCAGTTAACTTCGTATGTCTGTATCGATCAACATTTCACTGTAGAACTGTATCATCGTTAACTGGTTCGTTCGTAAATTAGTACAACATGATTACTAATAGTACAACTCTGAGATCTAACTGCCTGAAATTTCTGTTTTCTTGAATATCGATATTTTTTTCAACATTAGGCTATGATGCAAGATCCGGGCAAGGATCTTACACTTAACACTTTTCTTCTGTTGAAGTCATCCTTTATTATAAATTCTCTGTGTTATAAATATTATCATCACCAAAAATTTATCTTCTTTGGATGTCGTAAATCGTTCTACAGTTTTCTTCCCAATAACTGAGGCCTCGCCAGCATAGGATACTGTTTACCATCCTCGTATGAAATGAGACGAATACTGTTTTTTCGTAAACTAAAGATATATTTCCTAATCTTGTTGTCGTACTGATCACTGAAACTTTTTTCTCATAAAGATCAGTTTCCTCCTTTAATATTCTTTCCAAAAAATGATGTTCAACTCGAATTAAAATAGGACCATTCTAGTTAAACTTAACCTTGTAGAAAACGGTTCTCATGAATTCAACCAAAAATTCATCCTCCTTCTTCGCCAAGCTACTTTTTTCAAACAGTTCAGATGTGTGATACACTCCATATACTAGTGAGATATCACTCAAATGAAGCATAGCGTACGCCTTCATATATGAAGAACCTTTTCACATTTTTTTCAAACTTGCGATCCGGAATCTATTCCCTCACACATGTTCTAAAACAATTAGGGGTTTCAGATTCATTTGCATATTTAAAATGCATCTCGGCGAGCTGACTGACATTTTTGGCTAAATAAGCAGGTGTCTCTCAAATATTTTTATTTTGTCACTGTTGCTATACATATATCAAGGTTTACAGTCAGTAGCATTCATCATTTGTAACACTCAATGGTACCTCTTGGAACCAAAATTCCCCACGCAATCATTTAACTGTATTTCTCTAACTATAGTGCTCAGTTAGTAACCAACCAAATCAAAGTAGGTGATCAAAATTTCCATGATACCTTCTTGCTGTCATTAACTATACCAACCGACCAATTCAACATAATTTTCCACTAGGAGACATTTTTAGCAATCATTTGGCTCTGCATTTAAGCAATTTAAAACTCATGCACTCAATGAAATGGAAACAGACTTTCATTTAACAGCATTTAAGCTACTGATTCTTATTACTTTTACCTGCTCTTTCGCAGAATGATACCAGACTTCAATCTCCGCATTTAAGCGACTGGCTCATTTCAACCTGCCCTTCGGCAGAATGGAATCAGACCTCTAACTGCGCATTTAAGCGCCTGATCCATTTCTACTTCTGCTGTTGCAAAACGAAACCAGACTTTTCTTTTCGCATTTAAGCAACTGGTTCGTTTTTAGTACATATAATCTTCCAAATCCGTAAGACTTAATCTCACAGAGTCAAAACGCTTTTAAAATAACTCACCCAACAAACTAGCCATTTTTCTCCTCGTCGCCAAATGTAGTATCGGAGAAAAGGGTCTGATCTGGAACTAAACCGTTATCTCTTGCTGATAGTCCAATTGTCCTTAACCACACGCCGTGCTGTCTGGTACTCCTGATTGTCCAACAACCAATGTTCGTTTTCAAGGCATGCTTTTCTACATAAATTCAACATGAATAGTAAGAAGGGAAATATGGTATAAAATGTCATATTAACCTTAACTACGATACTACAATGTGCACTTGTTGGGTCATTACAGGCTCCAGCAGTCCTCACATAGAGGACAACGACAAAGAAACAAGTTTTTTTCCGATGGTCAACACGAAAATGTTGAAAGGATGACAGTGTTACGAAAAGTGTGATTAAAATTACCTGATCATTAAAACAAAGAATTTCAATGTAAATTGATCATTATTTAGTAAAATTATTTTTCCTCAACCTGCTTGTAATATTAAATTGTTATTTTTTAATGCAACATTCTGAATATCAATTAGAATGGTCCAAATAAAATAAAGCTATGAGTGTATAAAAATTGAAAGAATACATTATAAGTCCTGTTTTTATGTAATTTATATCACTACAACCTTTCATTGAAATTAAAAACTTTGCAAAAAAGCAATCGTTATTAATTCATTCAACGAATATAAACAAAATCAGCGTGGTTGAGGTGCTATTGCTTTGTAAGGTTATTTTTCTTACAATAGCGATAAAAAAGCTCAGGTGACATACGCAACGAAAACACTTTTTAATTGCACCATTGCTGAATAAACGGAAGTCTTGAGGCCTAATGGATTGTATCTTCTTTTGAGTATTGGGATATACAACTTATACTGATTGATTTTTTTTGTTTATATACAGACCTCGTTCGATTTTGGCAACACGCCCGTATATTTTGTGTTGCCAAAATCGAACGGTTTTTTTTCTCAACTTTTTTTTTAGTTATTTTTACAAAATAGCTATTATTATTATCAAAAACGTTATTTTTAGTCAATTTCCGACCATTTGAAGTCATTTATAATATTTTTCATCATGTTTTTGATGCATTTTGCACTTTTCTTATTTTGTTAAGAATGTTTGTTTTCATTTGTTGTATTTGTTGTTTTGTCATTCTTCATCATTTTTCAGTTGTTTCTTATCATTTCAGTCTTTTGTTTGATTTTTTTTAACTTTTTGAATTTTTCATCTTTTTGTCATTTTTTGAGTACTTTATAATTTTTTTTGAAAACTTTTGTTTTTATTGTTGCATTTTATCACTATTTCAGAACATAAAAATGTATTTATGGTGTTTGTCTAAATTAACTGGGTCCTGTTATAACGAAAACTAAAAGGAATGGTTGTTTCTAAAAACCGTTCGATTTTAGCACATGTGCCAAAATCGGATGTTGCCAAAATCGAATGTTGCCAAGAACGAACGGGGTCTGTATTTAAATTATTTGCTAAGATTCGTTACATTTTATGTTGAAAAACATTAAATATCTGACTTTTTTCGAATCAAGAAAATAAACTCAGACCCGTACTCATTTATTATTAATAAATTAAAAGCAAATACTAACACTGACTAAGGTAAATCTTTTCAGAAAGATGAAAATACGAATCCTGAATATTTTGCTTTGAGATGCTTTCAGATTTTTATTATTGATTAACTAAACGCCATGTTGATTGTGAAACTAAATCGAAGTTACTGAAGCCATCTTGCTGGAAATAATATTATATTACTAAAAATTACCCATTTTCAACAAATTTGACAACGATTGCGGTACTTTTTGTTGTATAGGTAACAAATTTCAATGCAAAAAATGGCATCATGGCAAATTTATATGTTCCTTAAATTATTACATTTTAATTAAAAATGCTTAAATGTGATCAAACTTGATTTTCTTTGTTTTGATGCTATTTCGTATATATTTCACCAGAAATCTAAGGTTGCAGGAAGTTTCATACAAAGATATAAATAAATGAAAATATTTTTAAATTTATTTAACCACCAATCACCAATGGGTGAGTATGTGATACACTAGAAAAAAAACACGCATGACGCAACAGAAAGCTCTGACAATAAAATTCTACCCGATTCCAGGACGTAGTGTTTAACGAGCTTTTAAGAGAGCTATGAAGGGTTTCTTAAAGCTATGTCTATGAGGTCGAATAAAACTATTCTGTTGGATGTTTTATTAAAGCTTATAGAAGTAGCTTTAACACGTTCGTCGCCCAAAAAAAATCTCAGAGCATGAAAGTAAAGCGAGAGAGCTTCAGATTTACAACGCGTGGCAGAACTGAGCGGCAACCTTGCTTAAGAGAGCCGTCACCCATATATGGGTGACGTGGCGACGAACGTGTTAAGGGAGGGGGGGTAGGGTCTAACGGGTAAAAAAACACCATTTTCATGATTTTTTTCTAGAGCTATCGTTCAAACAAATGTATTCAAATTTTTTGCATTATACAAAGCATTGTTAAAAGAACATTTAGTAATTTTTTCGTAGAAAAATATTGAAAAATGAGCCGGTGACGGAACACTTTCGAGGATGCCTTTAAGAAAACAGGAAAGAATCCTCCATTTTTTATCTGTAAAATCTCCCCAAAGCAAAAAAAAAGAAAAACGTTAGGGTCTGGTATTTTGTATGTAGAAAATATGTTCCAAATTTGAAAAGAATCGGATAAGTAGTTTTCAAATGACGATGTCCACGGACTTTAAAAATGTGCTTTCGAGAAAAACGCGTTTGAAGTTTCTGCTCTTGCTTTCTTGTAGTATTAGATAGGAGGAGATAAAGGCCTATAATTTCTACAGTTTTGCTTCAATTGACTTTAAAATTTGACACAACATTCTTGAAATGTTTTTTAAACTGTGACCCAAAGATGGGTCTTGACTCAAACATTCAGTCAGCGAAACTTTTTTTTTTGTAGAGAAATGAATCCAACTTAGATGAAATTTCAGGGACTAGATATGGGAAAATTGATGTTGAAAAACATGCGAAAAAAATTCGCCTTGTCTCCCGGTGAGACTTGAACCCACATCTTGCGCCTCTCCGGGGCCCATGTATTAACATTCTACTATAGGAGACCAACCTGGCGTATGAATATTATACTGGTTGAGTGTCGATGTCTATCGGAATGAAGGGAATAGTTCTCCCATGTGATCATAATCATTTTTCTTGGTCTATATCTATTCCCATCTTTTCATCTTACGGTAGTTGGACTCAAATTTGGATATTTTAGGCACGGCAAGGTTTGCATTGCCTTCTCATATACTGCACGGGTTGTCAGTTATGATGAGAAATGATGCGTTTGCCGTATTTGGATATCCAACCAAATTCGGTGTTTGGCACCGCCTTATTTTCTATTTTTAAACTGTGACCCAAAGATGGGTCTTGACTCAAACATTCAGTCAGCGAAACTTTTTTTGTAGAGAAATGAATCCAACTTAGATGAAATTTCAGGGACTAGATATGGGAAAATTGATGTTGAAAAACATGCGAAAAAAATTCGCCTTGTCTCCCGGTGAGACTTGAACCCACATCTTGCGCCTCTCCGGGGCCCATGTATTAACATTCTACTACAGGAGACCAACCTGGCGTATGAATATTATACTGGTTGAGAGAAGAGAGAATGAAGGGAATAGTTCTCCCATGTGATCATAATCATTTTTCTTGGTCTATATCTATTCCCATCTTTTCATCTTACGGTAGTTGGACTCAAATTTGGATATTTTAGGCAGTATATGAGAAGGCAATGCAAACCTTGCCGTGCCTAAAATATCCAAATTTGAGTCCAACTACCGTAAGATGAAAAGATGGGAATAGATATAGACCAAGAAAAATGATTATGATCACATGGGAGAACTATTCCCTTCATTCCGATAGACATCGACACTCAACCAGTATAATATTCATACGCCAGGTTGGTCTCCTGTAGTAGAATGTTAATACATGGGCCCCGGAGAGGCGCAAGATGTGGGTTCAAGTCTCACCGGGAGACAAGGCGAATTTTTTTCGCATGTTTTTCAACATCAATTTTCCCATATCTAGTCCCTGAAATTTCATCTAAGTTGGATTCATTTCTCTACAAAAAAAAAAATTCTTGAAATGTTTTACAATAAGAAAATAAAAAAATAAAAAAATCGATTTTTTGAAAGTGTTAGACCCTACCTCCCCTTAAAGACGTTGTCAAATCAGGACCAACTAGTGCATATGTTAGATTTAAAGTAGTTGTGCTAAAGCATAGAATGCTTTTTGGCTAAAGAAGCTTTTGGAAATAGTCTTAAGCGAGCTGTGAAGGTTGGCATAAAACTTAAATTGTTACTTGGGTAGTATTTTTTTTGTATGAGCAAATCCACTGCGACCAATTTATTTGATCTATTGTGGAGTAACCCAATTTACTATTTGTCTGATTACGTCGTACTGTCATCATTAATTGAGATGGCAGTTGTAGACGAAGTCAAGACATAATTCCAGTTTGGGATGGTGTTTCTTATGAATCCCACCACCTTACTGGCTTCATCTTCCAAATATCATCGGGCGTTAGGATTCGCTTACCAAGAACTTTTAGTCGATGTGTCATAAGATATCCACAGTCACACATTAAGTGCTCTGCAGTTTCTACTTCAGTTTTACAGAACCGGCACATATCATTACTAAGTTTGCCAATTTTTTTAAGGTGGTAATTGCATGGACAATGCCCTGTTAAAAGGGCTGTAAATGTTTTCAGATCACTTTTCGACAGGCTCAAAAGGTCGCGAGTTTTCTTTGGATCGGGCTTTATGAATCTTTTTGATTGCCTAGCACCAATAGCTACAAGCCATTTGAATTGTATTTTTAAATTTTCCCAAGTTTTTAGTTCTTTGTTAAGTGCACAAGTTGATACTGCACAGAAAAGTTCCGGCTCGGTCATTGGCCCTTGGGTAGTAACTTTTTATCTTAACTCTAATCGAAATGCAGTCTATGAATAAAATATTTGTCATATTTTTGGGCTTTAAGAAAAACCATATTCAAAAGAAATCGGCCGAACCAGATGAAAAACTGTTTTCGTATTTCTCCCGAACAAAATGTCTCAAAATCTCATATTCCGGCTCGTTGAGCGACCCCTTCCCGTGATCCGATCTGGCCCAAATTTGGCATGAGAACTAGTGGTAGACCTAGGATCAATTTTAGCCTGCAGCGCATTACTTTTCCTAAAGTCGGGTCATTTGGGGGAACTTTAGTACCCTCCCATACTAGCTTATGTTTTCCGCGTACTCGGTCGTTTCCTTTAGCAGGTACCGTAATCCGGGGTAATATTGATCATTTTTTTTTTTCAATATATTTCGATTCTTTTTACTGTTAAGGGGAATGTGGCATGTTTTGTATTTTTAAAACCAGTACTGGACTCCTATGAATGTAAAACATCGAGGCAGAAAGTTATTACACCTCGTTAAATTTGATTTAAAAATCGTTTTCGTCTCTGTTCAGAATTTGATGCTTTGGGGTGACATTGATCAGTCTCAATTTTGGCGGTTTTAACGAGTTTTCTTTATCATAAAGGATACTTAATACCTTCATAATATTTACAAAGCTAGTTTATCAATTTAACCTTGATTTTTAACGTTTTATTTTAAAAATATTTATAATCGAAAAAAGAACTATTATGCTGCCTACATTTAGGGGCACAAATAATTATAATTGCTAAATAGTTTGAGCTTCAAAATACAAATGAAATTGTACCATCACACATTCCCCTAGACCCTCCCACTATTTCCATTTTCATTTTGTCTTCAAAGTAACGATTTGATAGGGTTCCTATCCATTTGTCCAATACGGGCTTTCTCTTGGAAAATGTCTTTATTTTTAAATTTCAAAAAATTACCATTAAACGACTATAAAAATAGCACTATAACTGTGTTCATATACAAAGAAAAAAAAATCTTTCATATTAAACAACCCGTTTGCTTCTAAATGCTTTTTGGTATCATCAGGAGAGCTGTTTGTTTGCGAGCCTTGGAAAAATAGATATTTTAAGATTTTGAAATTAGATTCTTTACTAACAGAAAAAAAGTCAAATACAAACCAAATTTTGCCTATTTGATACTCAATTAATAAGCTCTCAAACGTAGAAAACAGTTTTCAAAAATTCAAACTATAGACTGAGTTATTGATTATAATGTGGAAAAGTTTATTCTTGGTAAAATTTACCCCGGTGATCAAAGTTACCCCGTTTTACGGTACGTGTATTTCCCCGAAATACCCTCCTGCCTAATTTTTCACTCTCTTTTGTTAACCAAATCCTCTTATACTTCGTATTGCTCGCCACTGCGAGCTGTAAAAAACAAAGTCTCGCATAACATCGCCATTCCATCGGTCAATCACTATTTGTGGTGAAAATTCTCCGAAACGAAATCGATTGTTCTTGGATAGGGGAACATGCCCTATTATGCGCCACCTAAGCGAATCGCTGATTTTCTATGTATTCCACGTACAAATTGTGTTAAAATTGGGTGCAATCTTTGAAGAAAATTGTTTTCTACAAATGCCTATGATTTTTTATTACTCAAATTGCTATAGTTGCTTCAAAAACATGATTTTTAAAAACCTTATTCAAAGCCACAGAACAAAACTGTGTTGCAAATACGCGCCGCCGTGTATTCAATACGCGCCTAGCAGCCGAACACACCCGAAAGCAGCCGAAGACCGAAAACACACCAATACTTACAGACACTTTGAATGAAAATAAAATCAAAATGGACTAATCAAAATTTAAAAAAAAATAAAAGTAGATTTTTTGGGCTGAATTAACGCTCAAAATAAGGTTTTAGACTTATTGTTTATTTTAAAAAAAAATTGGCTTTTTTGAAAAATTAATCCTTTTTTCAGCCTCCTACGATTGGCGCGTTATAACGAGCACATGGGCCGTGATAAAACATACCCATAAAAAGCATACCATAGCGAGTTCGGTTTAATTTTTTAGCATTAAATCGTAGTTTAGATTCTCCTCTATCGATGTGTCAGAAAATATTCTCTTATTCGTTTTTCTCTGCTTGGTGACACCTTATTGAAAGTGTTTTAAAATTTAGATCGAAATGAAGAAAAACCTAAATTGTGAAATTATCACGACACAGAAGCATATTAATGAAAAATTCATACTTGCCATGACCAATCACAGCATTTAGAACAAATTGGTAATATTTAGCAGGCTTAAAATGTTTCAGATTCTTGAAAACAAGGGTGGCGCGTTTTAGCCACATGGGGCGTTATATAAACTTTTCCCCTATGCTCTCCTTGACTTCAATGTCTCAACTGCAACATTTGAACGCTTGATCGAATCTAACATAAGTGACCAGTTAAGAAACAGCTAATTAGAAAACTCAAAATGTAAGTTAAGATGGACCTAGATTTAAGTAAACCATTAAGATACTTACGTCAGATGGTCTTTTTTTTATAAACAATAAACAATATAATAACATTTGATATCGACTCTACAACAGAAAAAAAATTTAGGTCCCATGTACGAACGACGGGTTTCATGCCATGTAAAAACAACTTTGGAGTAATACAAAACATTATGTTTGTTTATGAAATGAAACTAAATTTAACTGTCGCAACATCAGACAAGAAAAGTAGGCCTTTTTGAGCGCGAAATAGGACGCTAGGAAAAAGGGTAGTAAGGACTGGAATTTCCTTCTAAAGTAGAACATATATATGTAAGCCATTTCGATCAGAATCAGGGTCAAGATCAGGACATTTATTCTGATTCTTTAATAGAAATACACTGACAAAAGACATGATGTAGTTATTCTAAGTTATCCTTTTGGTCATGTATTAAAAGCTTAAAATGTTTCATTTTGAGAGTTTAAATCTATTTTTTTAACACATGAACGAATCCTAAATTAGGATCTTCGTAGGGAATATTGAGGAAAAGCATTTTAACACGTTTACATCATGAGGGTATCTCGTATTACGCTTTCCTCTGATTAATACAATTTTTACGCTCTTAATGTGCTCAATTAACTTTCTAAAGCCATTTTTTCGATGATAAATTCACAAAGCCTTGATTTTGTGATTGGAATCAATTTTTGTTCAACAGAAATCCATTCGGATGTAAAAAGCTGGATTTGTTCATTAAAATATATTCACACCTGTTCGTCAATCACCTGTAAGCTTTGCATATTGCTGCAAATAAAGTTTAATCGGTTTTAACAATGTTATTCAAATCTTCCATGAAACTTAGTCCAACACTACCAAATTCATTTGATTAGATCAAGATTTCACAACAATAAACTGGCCAATCAAAAGAAACGATAAAAACCTTCATAAAGGCATGTTCTTTTCATATACCGAGCTGAGTAAATTGGCAAAAAACATTAACTGTTTGTTCTCTCATCTTCTGCTCAAAGAAGCTTCAATCAAAGACACAGAAACACACAATCGGATCGCAATCTATAATGTCCTTTCTTCATCAGACATAATCTCCTACATGCTCAGATATGCAAAAATAAATGCAGTCACACAAGAGCAATCCCAAGCACTCTCCTAACAATATCGAGAACATGTTCACTGGCTGGGTTGGAAATCATACCAGGCAGAGCGCCAGGAAGCCAGAGGACAAACTTGCCCAAAAACCCGGATGTCGCCCATCTGAACGACGAAAGGAGCTTCCTTCTAACCTTCTGCTTCCGATCCGGAAATTTGTCAATGGGATCGAACAAAAAGTGGTAGCTACAAGAGGAAAATATTCGATGCAAGTGCACTTTTCCGCTTTGCTGTTCACCGGAGCACACTGAATCTAATTTGTTCCGTTGCAGGGCACACGTATCGTCGTAAATCTGCTGTTGAGTGGGTGGGTGATGACAAAAGAAAAGTCATGTAAACCTTTTCCTAGCAGCTTGTTCCTGATTTTACTTTCACTGAGAATTTGTTTTCTATAGGAAAAGAGATCTGATTAGTTCGATTGAAATAGTAACTTTTCAATGCGATTGCTGGACACGATTATAGTGATTTCGGGAATTGATCAAATGAGGAAAACCTATGTTAAAAACTTGTCGATGAAAAGTTTATTTTAAACATTTCGCAGTACGCTAAACTGTTTGAAAATCCACGCCACATTTTGTACAGCTGGCGGGTTCACAGTTTCGTGAATAAAATCATCCCGTTTACATTAATACTTACAGGCATACAGAGCAAAAATTATTTCCTGTAAAATAACGCAAATGTCCTGTAACAAAAAGGAGCAGGGCATTTACCGTAATTTTACAGGTCGAAAACATAATTACGTGACATTTAATTTTTAGTGTAAAACTTTTTACAGGACATTTGCTGTAATAATAAATGAATCTTCGTTAACTTACAAGGAAAACAATTTAAAATTACAGGTTTTGTTAATTACATGTGATTTATTTTAAAGGTTGCAGTTTTCAGTGACACGTGATAGCCAATATTTTTTTCTGTGTAATGTCTAAAGACTGTACCCGAAAAAAAGCTACTCTATCTTTTGCGAATAACTGTTTAGTGTGAAAATAATAGATGCTATTTTCTGCAAAAAAAATGCTACAGCAAGTAATACACATAATGCTCATTTATGCTTATTTTGGTGAATTGTATTAGAGAACATCTAAGAAAGTTAAGCGAATTGATCATGAAACAATTGAAAATCAACTAAGTATTGAATGGAGAATTGATCTTACCAGAGAATTTATGTTGCAGGGTTCAACCTCGCTCAATTAACAGAAGTTCTCTGCAAGCAATATCTGTCTGCTATCAGTATTTCGTTAATTTTCTCACCAAAACCTAACCAAATAAATGCAAAAGCTTCAAATTTGGCGGATAGAATGTCTATCCATCAATACTACAGATTAAAGAGCTGAAAAATCCAAACAACATGAACCTTGATTTTAAGTTTTAAGAAAAAATTTGTTTCCCTAAACGCATTTATCAATTTTTACTGAAGAAAATCGCAGGATGAACTCAGTAGAGAATAAAATTTATACGTTTCAAAGGTGGCTAGAACCAAAATGATAGTAATCGAAACACTTGCTGTTCAATTGTTCACATTCGGTGCCAGTTCTAATGCACAATTCATTTGATAGTTTTTCAATCGATTTGTTTCTTAGTCTGAGCCATTGTTGCTCCAGGGTGCAAAAACTAGTTTCAATTTACATTCAAAAACAATTAACTGCCACCTCGATTAGCCTTTCGACTTTCGGTTCAACGGGTGTTGTGTTTTTCCACTTTTGCCCCAGTTAGAGTTGGATATTCACAAAACATACACAAATCTATCTATCTATCGTTGACCGGAATAGAGAAGCGAATCCGCTTGATCCTGGTGGCACCCGCCAATGGTTCCGGTTCGGAGCGTATTTTGTGAAGGGAAATCGAACAAGCGCAACCTATTCCTGGTATATTTAGATAGTGGAAAATGCACTACTCCATTGGGGGACAATGTGCAAACTATTGACCAACCGTTCGGATCCCGGATGCACCCGGATTTTTATTGTACCCCCGGGAGCAACACGGAAAGGGACTCTCCTCCTGGCATGGTTCAACAGATCTGCTCTGTGTTGTCACAAACAATGACTGTAAACCGTGCATGGGAGATTCTGTTCGCTCCCAGGTCAGGACCTGCCGGAACCGAAGAACGTTACGGTTTTCTAATACAGGTGATATGTTTGCCGAATCGAATTCCCGTACGTCCCACACGCACTGCCATACATATAGAACTACAAGAATGCGATGGAACCGATAAATTGTTAATATTGACTCTGGGGATATTCTGACGGTAAGCTTTTTTCGTACAAAATCAATCAAATTGAATCGAACGGAAAGTGTGCTGGAAGAGAATAAATTTGGCATTTCAGAACCATTTTAGTGCTTTTGGTAAAATGAATAATCCTTGGGATTTTTTTACCAAGCGCCTTATTTCGTTCTAATCTTCTGTTATCTAATATACGAAAAGCTTGATTAGTCTGTATGTCCTAAATGAACACAGAAAATACCGGACAGTTAGTCATGAAAACGGGCATGGAGCCGGGAATTGTTCCTTAGAAGTAAGAAACCCCTGCCTCTTCTAGAAAAGTTTATTGAGTAATTAAGTATGAAAACGATCTTTGTGTGTGTTTTGGTATGAGTCGTTTCAATTGGACAGGAGGTGTATATCTTTCAAGAAATTTATTAATAGTTTATGATTTTGTCTGCAAAATTCAATGAGAATTTTCATCATAGTTGACTCAGTTATTGAAATATTTGCAAAGATATGGATGATCAAAATTTCCAGCTTGGGTATGTTCCCACTGTTCAAATTTTGGTACTAAACTGGTACCTTCGATTGGACTTAGATCTAAAATTCCTATAAAAAGTATGTTTTTCTGGAAATGAATAAACAAAATCATTAAAAATGTAACTTTTAATCTAATATTATCATAATAAAGTATTACAGCTTTTTAACGATTGAAAATACTTAAATTTCTATTTTTAATACCTCAAACACTTTCACTTCCCGTAAGCTCCATCAACATAACAATAGCTGGAACTTTTTTTTTGTTTTAACTTACTAAAGTTTTTTTGCATAAAGCTGACAAAAATTGTTATAAACGTTCAATTTTGGTTCTGCAATGTGCCTCAATTAAAGATTTGCATCTTTGTTGGTTTGTTGGTATTGACACAATGTTTTGGTGATATCAGATCTAAATATGGAACATCTAAGTCGAAAGTCTCTCATGTTTGGACAATTTACAAATTTTTCGGGTTTTTTCCAGTGATTTTTTTATTTTAGAAAAAATAGGTTGTATGGTTCATATTCTTCACAGTGAAAGTATTTTCCCTTAAAACTTTGACTGTGACAGTAATAAAACGTGATGTTTTCTTATTCACTCTAATTTCTCAAAACGCGCCCCACTAATTGAGCTTCCTGATTTATCATCACTGATGAGAAAGTACATTATTAAACCGTTGAAATTTTTTTCAGAAATGGACGAACATAAATCCATTATAAGGAATTTTGCCAAAACGTTCGCGAGCCAGTAATTAGGAACTATTCAATCATACCCAACTCTCTTTTTTAATTCCTCATCTGAAATTGTTTTAAAATAACTAAATGAGTTATGAAATTTCAGTTTTGGGTCAACTAATAAATTTTGCACGTTATCTAGTCAATTTAGATTTGGAGGCCCACGTTTCCCCGCAGTTTTTCAAAATCCTATAAAAATATCTACATTTTTGAAACAATCAGAACTCGGGAAATAAATGTATTTAAAAAATAAAAAAATGCCTAATGATGCCTTAAAAGTGTAGAAAACCTTTCCATTTATTTTTTTTTTAATCTTTTTTAATAAAAAAGTTATGAAGCAAAGAAAAAAAGTGGCCCATGATACCCCACTCTTCCCTATTTAAGTATCACACAATCAATCATAAAAATATAGTTAAGTTAACTAATTTCTTAGTTCAATACCTAGAACCAATCATACATTTGTAGTTGAATCTATCATATTTATAGTTGAATCAATTATACCACTACAGTTGAATCTATCGTATTTATAGATAAATTTGAGACGTCAACCAGGAATGTATAGTTGAATCTATTATATTTATTGTTGAATGCCTAAAATGAATCATACAAATGTAGTTGAATCTATCATATTAATAATTGAATCAATTATACCATTACAGTTGAACCCATTATATTCATAGTCGATTGCGTAAGGTCATCAGTTTGTTGTTGATTTTATTTTATTTATAGTTGGATGCGAAAAAATCAACTACGCTTTGATAATTGGTATAACCAGCTGAAATAATTAGAACAACTGTGGTCTTTTTTCTACGTGTACTTCCCAGCTACTAAAACGGCTGCCACCTAATCGACATAGACACGCTGCAAGCTCAACGGACCGCAAAACAGGCTCCTATCTTCGCCGATCTGCTTTCGTCAAGAACCCCGCTCTGTAAGAAGCACGCCAACTTAGCGTACGACTTTGCTCCTCTCCGACAGAACAACTACGGAGCTGTATTAGTATTAATTGGTGCAATAAGGACATTCAACAGCTTCTCCGATCATTTTGATTTTGACGTTTCGAGGGAATTATTTCGAAGAACAATCCTCACCGAAGCAACCAAAAGTAGCATTCTTACTTAAATATGGAACTCCGAAGTGCACATTTGGTTGAAAGAATGTTATGGTATGGTAGGATTCAGAAAGAATAAGAGTTCATTGTTTGTATAGGAGTATCTTAATCCCATGGTAGGGAAATATTTATTTACAATTTTCGGTGTTTTAGGACTGAAGTAGCCTCTAGGTCCAAAGTAGGAGCGCTCACTGTATAAATCCACGTGGAGTCATGTGTCCTGCTTAGGGATGCCAGGTGTTGAGGATAAAAAATCTGGGCAATTTCGAAAAAAAAATCTGTATGTCTATGCACAAGGAAGATCACAAATTTGCTGTCATACCAGTGCATCCAAGCGAGATTTCTAGTATAATCAGGCACTTGCGGATCATATCCGGTACATTAATATTAATTTCGTCAATCAATTTTGAAAGTCTGTAAAATCACTCTGAGCAAAAATCTGGGCAAAATCTGTGTCTGACTAATATCTGGACGAAGGGTCAAAATACTGTGTTTTACAGACAAATCTGGGCACATGGCAACCCAGGTCCTGCAATGCTTATATGTGTTTGTACTAGAGATTTACCGAATAGTGGTATTCAGCGAACGGCTGAATACCGAATATTAACCTTTTCAACTATTCGGCCAAACGAATATTCGGCCGAATATTCCTTCGAATATCCTATTGAAATTTAAATGAAAAAAAACTTTGACGATTATTTCAATGCTTTCAATATTTTCCATATTAGTGCCTCCCATGTTTTTAGTCGATTATTTTCAACCAGATGATATTATCGGATGATGTATCACAAGATATTTTTAAGTAGGGGTCTTTCTGATTTTAAAATGCCATCAAAAACTGAAAAGACATCAGATGATTAGTCGCTTATAGGGCGTTTATCTTCAATGAGATTGCGTTCCTGTGAAATCCTGTCAAAACAGGTGCCAAGCTATTTGAATGATATTGAATTAGATGAAAGTCGAATTTGAGCAAGATATCTTCAAAATAGTTGTTGAAAAGAAAAATAATTTTTAACCTTTAGCATACCATACTTTCAACAACACGATCAGGCATTCAGGACGATTTTTGAAAAAAAAAATTAAAAAAGGGCAAAATTTATGTTTATTTTAAATTTTTTTCAAAAATCTTTATTGAATACTGAACTACTGAACGTTTTATAAAGAAATTTAAGTTTTTTGTTTAATTTAGCCAATAATCTGACAAAATTTAGGAAGTTTTAAACAATATCTGGACATCCCGGACAGATTTGACTTATCTGAAATCTCTACTGGATTTATGGCCAAGCCTGAATATATCCAGAAAATCTGCAATAAACTAAAATCCAGAGATGTTAAAATCGCGAGTCTACATACTCGCACTTTGCCCTTCTTTGCAGAACGATTTTATTTCGTTAAACTCAATCTGCAATGATGCTATCTAAAGTTCAACTCGGAAAGCATCAGGAAGTAAGCTTCGGGTAAACTCGGCAGGAGTAAACAGCAATCGGGGGAAACATCAGCGAAGCAAACGAACAGTTCTGCGAATTAAAGAAAAAATCGTTTTCGTTCGGCAGCCGAACACATCAATCGGACAACGCATGGGGGCGTGGCTAAAAGTGATAGATACAAGGGAACGGGAAACGAGCGAGAGAAGGGTGCGAGGAATGTTAACTCGGTCCGTCGGGCAACGATCGCTCGTGAGCATTCGTGTACGGTAAGCTTCGTTCTGTTGTTTCATTGGTGTGATTTTATTCCTGCGAGGCATGGAAAACATCAATTCGGAACTGTTCTCTTCGTTTTGTGTGCAATCAAGTCATGATTGGAACGAAGATAAAATCAATCTGCACACAACAAGTTAAACTCGGAAAAAATCAGCCGAACGATTCTTTCCGAGGCGAGTTTAAACACCGCTGCTAAAATCAAAGTATAAAGCGATACTTGTCAGCATTCTCCTGTACGATCTGCAGTGAAAGATACGCGGATATACCTTAGATTAAGGTTGCCAGAATTTTTTCCAATCCCATCCGGGCCTAGCAATTCCGGGCATTTTTTCAAAAATGCCTGGCAAAATCCGGGCATGGATTTAAATTTTTCAAATCTAATATCCGGGCAAAAACCGGGCAAAATTTAGGTGTTATTATATATAAAAGCAAAGAAATTATGCAAAAAAATGAAATTAATATTTTATTAATGTAATTGCAGACTTCCAAAAACTCTTTGGAACATTTAAATATTTAAAGGTTTATAAAAGTAAATCAGAGAAATTATTTGAAACAACCGTTGAAAATTTCCATACCGTTAATTGATTTTGCTGAAACTTACTCAAAAACTTCGTTTTTTTTTTTTTTGGTTTTTTTGTGAAAATTGTGAAAAAATCCTGGCAATATCTGGACTTTTTTCACGATATCCGGGCAACCGGGCCGGACCGCACTTTTTCGAAATTTTGCATCAAATATCCGGGCAAAACCGGGCAATCTGGCAAGCTTACCTTAGATGTTTTGCTAAAACCATAAGTTTTTAATGATTGTGTAGCTTTTACAACATTAGTTTTGAATATTTCATTTATTATCCAAAGTCATTTGAAAAATTTTACCAGTCTGTAGTAGATATTCGGTGACCATTCGGCTTATTAACATTCGGCCTATTGTCCATTCGGTCTAACAGCCATTTGGCCTCATGACCATTCGTCCTAGCATGCCGCCTTTTGTAAAAGGTTTTTTATTAACCTTAGCAACCATTCATGACGATCATTCAGCCTAATGACCATTCGGCCTTACGACCTTTCGGCCTAGCATCCATTCGGCCTTACGAACATTCAGCCTTACGACCATCCGGCCTAGTGACCATTCGGCCTTACGACGATTCGGTCGTACGTCCATTCGGTCAAAAGGTCATTCGGCATAATGGCCATTCGGCCTAGTTAATATTCGGTCAGAATATTTCAAGATAATGAAAAAGAAAATTGGTTCCATGAGGGACAAATTATTTCATTTAATTCAGGAATAATAATATGATGATGATGATGATGATGATGATGATGATGATGATGATGATGATGATGATGATGATGATGAATTATCTACTAAAGTTAAATTTTAAAGTTTTTAAAATTAAGGAACAATAAGTATTTTTGACATTACTGGAGAAAGTTTAAAAAAATATGTTTTTTTTTAACAAATTTGTTGGAATCTGCAAATAATTTTTGCATTAAAATTTAAAAAAATCTGTTTATTTAATACTTCTGTAAAAAAAAAAGTTGAACAAATAATAAATTTCTTTTATTTTTTTTTCGCAGAAGTCAAAATTACCCGCGATCTTGAGAAAAGTTGATAAAATCAATGCAATGTGCTGAAAGCTATGTTAGAAATGTGCCGAATTTTCTTAAATCATTATCCACTATTTTAAAAAGTTTTAAGGGACCAACATTAATCAAAATTAGCTCTTAAATTTCTTGAACATCTGAATAATGTGAATTTTGTGGTCTTTTGTTTTTTTTATCAAAACCCTTTAGAATGAGGTGTTAAGCATTTTGAAAAACGAGAAACACAACATAAAATTGAGGCTGAAATTCTTGAAGAATATTTCACAATAGCTTAAAATTTGTAATGATTAGTAACAAAGTAATGGATTAACTTATTAAGATACACTTCTTTCTAAGAACTAATTTTTATGACAAGGTATAGTTTTTGTGTGTCAAGATTTGAGTTTCTATATGAAAGATTTATAAATAGCAAATCGAAATTAACAATTAAAAATTAAATTCTTTCCATGAACGTCATGTAGTGTCGTAGAATGAAATGTCTCAGGCCTAGAGTGATTATAAGACTACTTACCGTCGGAGACAAGCCAATTTTCTATCATGTTTGATAAGACTTATTTTTATACCTGTTGGCATCAAGTTATTTCACGTTACTATATATGGTAAATTCATTCCTTGAACTGAAAATTTTATTAGGAAAAAAATCTCCAGGGGGGGGTCATCTAGTTTTTCATAATTTTTGAAGATTTGAAGGGAGTTAAACTTCCGAAATTAAGATAGAAACAGATAAATCATGAAGTGCACTCTTATTCTCTTATTCATGATGAACCGTCACCAGAGCGTTGACAGATCTATAGCAATTGCTTGAACGCTGTGTAACTTTTGGGACCAAACCACAGACATCACCCGCACCTTCTCCCACGAAGGTTCATGACCAGCGATCATATGTTTCAGTACTTTACAAAATTATAAGATTAAAAACCAAATTTTAATCTTACATGATAGAAGCCATAGTATTCGAAGAACGCTTGTACTTATAGAACAGCACTATTTTATCTGGTGAATAATTTTTTATTGCGTGAATGGAATTTGATGAGTTTACAGCCAAGTTAGCAAGTTATGCATGTATTGTTTATATGTGCAAAGGATGCCTTTGAGAATCTCTAATTGATTCATTTTGGAAATTTTCCTTTAAAAAACCATAACACGTCGATTCTACTTTGTCATATCTACGGATTTGGCACCACGGCCATCTTCATCACTCCAGAAACGATAACAAACACAAAAGTCACGATTTATTTTCTCTTTTCCGTTTGAATTAAAATAAATGTTAAAAGTATCTTGTAAACCTTTCGGAAATCTTTACTTCCATCCGGAAATTGTTAAAGCATGGTTAAAATTACCGTCTCTAATTGATAACAGGGGATCGATGTAATTGCCTAGAACAAGATACATCCGTTGCAGCCTCGAAAACACAGGAAGGGTTCTCCGGTTCGGTTTTCTCTCCAGACGGCTTTCCCTTGCCAATACCTATCAATTAAGAGGCTAGCTAGGATACTTTCCCTAGGCTTTTCCTGTTGTAGGTTGTTAGACTCGAAGGAAGTTTGCCGTTCCTGGCGTGTTCCTTCATCCTTTCACCCGGAAGTCGAGAAAAATTCCACTTGTCTATGAAACTAAGCCGTCATCATGCATTTGTTCTTCCCTTACTCCTCCTTCTTCACCGCATTCTCTCGAATGACTTTTATCGTGTTCGGCTGGAATGATAGTGTTTCCACTTTTCGCCACAGGATCCTCTTTGCTTAAGCTATTATTAGCATTTCGACTACAATTACCCAGGATACTCGAGCCTTGGAAAATGAAAATTCTTTTGTTTCATCATCGTTTTCTCTCTCTTGTGTTTCGTTCTCCGGATGTTGCGGCTCAAAGTCGAGAATATGCCTACTGATGGGATGGTGTTTGTTCATTTTCGTCTGGGGGTTGCCTCGAATGTGCTCGGTATCAGCGCTTCGTGTTGTGTTTGCTGATTTTGTTACTTAAGGATGAGTGAGTGTTCCTTCTAAGACTAAGACATTTCACAACAATCATTGCACGGAAAATAAAAAAAGGTAAAATTTACCTTTTTGCGAGGTGAATTTTTTCCACCCCTCTTTTGAGGTAAATTTTACCTTTTTTTCATTCACCTAGCAAAAAGGTAAATTTTACCTTTTTCGCATTCACCTAGCAAAATAGTAAATAATACCGTTTTCCCATTTACTGATTTAAAAGGTAAATGCTGATTGATTTGATTGTTTTCTTCAATAAGAATTAAAAAAACACTAAATTCTTCAAAAATGATATTTATTGGAGATAAATAGGGACTGGTAATTCGGCTTCGTGTTCTTCTGAGCCGCTATGGCCGCTGAATCCACCTGCGTTGCGTACATTCATGGCCTCCTCCGTTCGACTAATCCGGTCAGGTTCGGCTTTTCCGGCTGGAGGATGACGTGGAATACACCTCAAAGCTCTATGGGCCGATCTGAAACAAAATCAATAGTATTATGACGAGAACCAGCACAACTTAATGATATTTAAGAACACTTACCATTCTATTCCGATTTTCACATATTAGGCACAAAGCAAAACTTGTTCCTAGAATGACAAAACAGCTTAACCTCAATGAACGGGTTCGGCGAATAGTTACTTTTTTTTTAGAAGAACTGTACCGTTTTGTTTAGCTCAATCCAGGTCAATTACACCTCGCTACGAGGTAAGTTTTACCTTATTTGGATTTACCTTTTTCTCTAGGTGAATTATACTTTTTTATCGAGCTCAATTCAGGTGAACTTCACCTCGCTACGCGGTAAGATTTACCTTTTTTGGATTCACCTTTTTTCTCGGTGAATTGTACCTTTTTTCCAACCTCGATTCAGGTAAATTTTACCTCACTGTGAGGTGAGTTTCACCTCGAAGAGGTAGAAGTTACCTTTTTGGCTTTCACGAGCGTTCACCTTTGCTATCTCGGTAAATTTTACCTTTTTATTATTTTCCGTGTTGAGTTTCTAGTATTGAATACTTTTTTAAACACGCAAAAGAAAGGTCTAGTCGGAAAATCATATCGACCTTTGGAAAAGCTGTGTAATGTTCTTTATTCATTTGTGATTCATTTATATATCTTTTTCTTTTCAGGAAAATTGAAATGTCAATTTATCACCAGGTTTGAAATTTATTCATTAATCCACCAGTACATCAAATTTAACTCAAGAGCAAGAGCAAACCAAAAGCAACCTAAACTCACTTACGATTTATATTCATCTGCAAATAATCGATCTCAAAACTACCGAGCGCAATAAAAAAAACTCATATTTGTTTAGAAAGCAAACGCACGTGCCACATCTCATGAAAAGTCCTGACCTCGTATTTTTGTATAAACCAGCAAAAAATATAAAGGCGGGAAAACGATCGAAGTCAAAACTTTGTTTTCAGAATCATTCGGCGGGAAAAGACGAGCAAGGAACAACAGTTCGATTTCAACCGTTCGTTCGTATATATTTTTGTAGTTTCTTTTTTTACAAGTTCAATATTACCCATCTGCAACTACCGTTCGATTTCAGTTGGTATTGCTACTGAGTTTTCCAGCATGACGTTTCGGTGGCAGCCAACGTAGTAGTATGGACGGATTAATAAATTGAATCTTGCTTGGCGAAATATGCTTGATTGATTCCGTTTCAAAATGCCAAATGCATCAATATCGTTACGAATACAATTTCCCGGGAGGCGCGCAGATTTTGGTCATGTCAAAATTTGCAAACAAAATCAGAATGGTTTGATAAGTTTTCTGCAAAAGGAACCCAGATGCAAACGAATTGCTAAAACTCGATTCTGCTAGTTAGTTGTGCCAATTTGAATTTAATTGCATGGCTTTTGAAACTGGGGCTGTGAAGATATTGCGGTTACTGGCGCAATATCTAATCGCGCGACGGTAGCCTTCCGTGCGGTAGGCTAGCCGGAGCAGTAAACACAGTTAAAAAAAATCACTCTTACTCACTAATTTCATTGAAAAGTTAAGAAGTAAATTCTTGAATCAATCTTCAAATCATTATTTTGCAAGAGAGGACAAAACATGAAGTCATCGGAATGAAATATTATTATTCTTAGTATTCATTGAGATTGAATTAGTTACGATCGTTAAAATCCCAGACAAAACAAAAAACAATCTACATTATTGAAAACACATTTTTCCATAGCCTGAGAATTAACGAATTTGGCATGACGAAGATTTTTGATGCGATAAATGCGTCTTTGATACTTTATATGCTGGTTGAATTCAATTATGTTGTCGTTAAAATGTAACAAATCGTATATGAGAAGTTAAAAAAAGGATCTGGCTTGTGATATAGCTCAGTTGGCAAGTCTGTTGTCTCCTGAGCCGATGTCTGCGAGTTCGAGCCCAAGAGTAAACATCGAATACAGTTGTACCGGATAGTTTTTCAATAACGATCCGCCAACTGCAACGTTGATAAAGTCGCGAATGCCATAAAGATGGTAAAACGACTATAATCGAAACAAAAAAAAATAAAAAAAGGAGTTGTGTACGGTGAATAATCTTTTATAGGAAATAATACCATTCGCATCGCAAAAAATTGGACTGCGCACTCATAACAGCGGATTTTCTGCGATCTGTCAAATCAGTATAAAATCTGACGGTTTTCTACACGCTAACCGCTTTTCAGTTAAACTTTATACGGATGACTCCGACTGCAAAACATAGCACGAAATCCAACAATCAATGAATGATCGCTACCGTGTCGTCGAACTCTAAACTTATTTAAACAACTACAGTTTTTCATTTTTTTCATGAATTTGTTCGCTGATTGACTCCATCGCAAACAGGTTTTTTTATTATTCATTTTTCCGTGATTATAACCGCTGATTGACCAAGCTTCTATAAACAATAGATAATCCGATAATAATATTTGGTAAACATGTTTGTTTGACAACTTTCTATTAAATCATCTTTCAATGTTTTCCGCTTGTTCATCCGATTTAATTTCAGTCGATAAATAATCCTTATGTAGAACAATGCTCATTTTTTTTTCTTGAATACTGTTATTTTTTTACAGTGGTACCCTACGGGAGCCCAAATCAGCTATCGCAGAAATAGAAAAAAAGAGTCGATCAGCAATATATTCATGGTAAAGTCTTAACGGATGAGAACATATGGCAAAATCGGTTGGAAAACTCGTTAATTCAGTTATAAATATTGTCGAAAGAACGCTGCGTGCTTTGCATAGAAATATCAAATTCATATTTTTTTACCCTTCCCATAACTATTATCGGTTGCTCCGCCGAAAAAGCAATAAAACAAAGCTTTACAATAAAAATAACATTTTTCATATTGTTTTGCTAAATTTGAAGATGAATTGATGAAGAAAATAAAGATAGACCTCCAAAACATGCCAAAACGATTATTTCTGTCCGCCATTTTCAATTTTTCAAGGTCGCTTAAAAGTGTCAAAAATATTTTCAATCACCATTTGAATTTTTTTTCCATATTTGGTTGAATATGGAAGTAGTCTTGTTTAGATATTCAACAATTTGCTGTGTAATTCATTATGTAACACTGATTGATTTACAGCTTTCACAGATCGTCAGCCACCTCAAGTACTAGACATTATTTTTTCCTTGTTTATCTTCAGAACATCCAGGCGAAAGTTCTCAACAGAAAATTTCTGGCTGAAAACCTCCCAAGTGCCCACTGAAGAGTTCATTTGGCTGTTCATTACGAAGTTGTTGAACATATCTCCCCCCTGGCGATCCAAATATTTTGCGCACGATTTGATTACCTATTTGTTGGGCAGCTTTTTATCTTGTAGAAATTAAAGCATAGTTCATCTTAAATCTGGATCTATCTCGAAGCTAAGTAAACAAATTAAAAACGTTTTGTAATCGAAATGTAGATCTATTATTCCACTTAAAAGGAAAAAATGACAAAAAAAAATTATTTCGATGTAGTTTTGATGAAATTTCGAACTTTTCGTCGAGTACCACTCATCATAGTTTGGACACCCTATTCGCTGATCTCAGCGGCCATTTTGTACCACAATCTCTTCATCTCTGTTGCATCCTGAGTCGTCCTACCATTCTTCTTCATCTTCTGCTTGACAATTGCCCAAAATTTTTCGATAGGGTGGAATGGAGGGCAGTTGGGTGGGTTGATGTCCTTTTCGACAAAATCCACCCGTTTTCCCGATACCACTGTAGTACCTCTTTGCTGTAGCTTGCCAAACCTGGAGAAAAATTTACTGGTCCTTTGTTAGATCTAATGTACGGAAAAAAACGTGTTTCAGGCACTCCTCCTTGTACATTTCGGAGTCCATGGTCTCGCTTTTCACAAAAACCGGGGTTTTTCGTCCGTAGCTGCCAATACCTTGCCAGGGATGGCAACGGAAGTGTCTTTTTTTCGGGTCCGCGAAAATTTTTCTGATTTCATTGTTTTTGAAAGAATTTTTATTGTTTAAATAATCGAAAACACGTTCCTTAGTTTGAGAGACGGGATGTCTACTGGAAGACCTACCACCGGAGTGTTTTGAACGAGTTTGGTGGTTGATTGTAAGAGCAGCAAGTGGTTTGGACCGTTTTTTTTCTGCGCAATTTAAATGACCTACCGGCGACCGAAGAGAGATTTTCTTCTAGATCTTTAAGAAGTACGGAAACATCAAAACAACACCGATCTAAGCTAAGTATTTGTATGAAAAACCTTCTAATTCAAAAAAAAAATTGATATTGAAATTTCCAAGCTTCAGATATATACAGATACTTATGATTTTGATATGATTTTATTTGGTTGATCTGGATTAAATTGCTTTGTTCAACCTTAAAGTTTTAATGAATCATTAATGGTTTTCAATGGTGCAATTGTTTACAATGAAAATCTAGCGAAGCATGCATAAATTCAATTTTGCTTTCGTAGAGTTCTTATAATTTATACAGTCAAACAAATTAATTTTATAAATATCGCCTGATTGTGTTTATCATTAACAAATCGTTCAAAACGGTATTACTACTTTTTTTTCTTTAAAAAGACTCAAGCAATTTTTTTTTTTTTTTTATTTGTTTTGGAGCCATGTTTCTATCTAGCCCGTGTTAAAGATCATCGAAGGGCACACAAATAAATGTATTGTCAAGTTTTTTAGAGTGAACAGATATTAGAATGCTACACAAATGGGCGAAACTATGGTAGAGTATCGAAAATAGATTAGCTTTCAGCTCAATAATATAGATTGAAGAAATTTTGTATTACTGTTCCAAAGAACATTAGTAATTTATCTTTCAAAGCTCAACATTTTTCTTCATGAATCTTTGAAAATCAGCATGACAGTTTTTGATACGACATGGATATGCGAACGTGGTGTATGAATAGGCATATTTGAATAAAAAGATGCATGCTTGACAGTTATTTATTTTCAACTGCTCTGTTTTAAATTTTGAAAGAAAAGTAACAGGTTGGTTTTCTGTTGTTTGAGGTTACTTAAAATGAAGAGCCCACTCATTGACAAGATAGAAATTCTATTATAGGATACGAGCTTGATAATGAGGGATTTAAGTTAGGTTATTTTTTAAATTCACTTTTAAGTTACTTGAATTGTAACAGTAAGTTATTTTGTCTTTAGGAAAATAGGAGAATAGCAGAATATAATGCTAATAATCAGATCACACTAGTCAATAGTGTCTCCAGATTACATCCTTTTACCCACTCCCCAGAACAAAATTATTTGCTAGGATGCAGAGGTGACCTCGGTCCTAAGGCACGAATTATTTCTTTCATCCCTTTCTCCTCTTTTCAAACTATCTATTGACAACTAGGACGTGGCCGGCGCCGTTATTGATGATAAAAGAGAGAGCATCAGTTTTGGGCATTGTGAATGTATTGTCAGTCCCAGACACCATTCATTTGACCTTTGAACAAAATTGGTGGCCTCGGTCAATCACGGAGTAGCAACCATTGGCGATGTAGAATTCTCTACTGAGCCACGCCTGCGACCATGGGATTCGAAATGCATTTGATTCAATATCATTGTTGTACCAATAAAGAGTTGAAAAGCATATTAAGGAAATTCTACGGAATTGTTCAATATTAACTTATAACTAAAAATTTATAATAAAGCATTTCGGGCTCAATGTTTAAAGGTGGATGTGAGTAGTCAATCAAGCTAAGCTAAGCTAAGCGTAGCTGCCAATACCTTGCCAGATCAAACCCTTTCTTGCCAACTTATCGGCAAAAACGAATTTGAACTTGGCGGGGACATCACCCCGACCAGTGGCTATGTAAAATTTTTGGCCAGGAAGCCGCCCAAAATCAATCTTCACGTACGTTTCGTCATCCATGAGGATGCATCCGTCGTACTTCGTTTGAATCTTGTTGTATAACTTCCGAGCACGTCGTTTGGCTTCTACCTTCTTCTTCAATGTCAGGTTTGGTTTCTTACTGGCCCGATAAGATCGTATTCCTTCGTGCAGATGAATCCTTCTGGCAGTGCACCGGTCGGCATTGAATTTCTTGGCGATGTCATAGTCCGACTGCCCTGGGTTTATCTTGATCGTTCTCAACACCTTCAAATGCAATTTCCGATCCTTAGGTCCACTATGACGCTTGGTATGAACCTGCCATCGATAGTATACATCTCATTGACCATCTTTACAGATTTCGTGGTTTTTGACCTCTAACATTTACCTATAAATATGATAGATTCAACTGTAGTGGTATAATTGATTCAACCATAAATATGATAAGTTCAACTACAAACGTATGATTCATTCTAGGTATTGAACTATAAATATAGTGAATTAAACTGTATTTTTATGATTGATTGTGTGCTACACTCAGAAAAATACTATTATGTATGCCATAAGATTCTCTTATGAAGTGGCGCCATAAGAAAAATTAATAAATTCATAAGATTGTCTTATGACGCGAATGAATTCTGAAGATGAACGCCTACTTCAATGAGAAGTTGTTGCTTTTCATAAGAGATTCTTATGGAAACAGTAAATCACTTCCTTATAAGAAAAATTCTCGATATTTCATGCTGAAAACATTCACTTTATTGTTTGCCAAATTTGTTTAAAATTAAATCCTTCATGGTCACCATCAGCAGCTCATCAACAGACGGCTCCATCAAAGTTTTATTTGCCGCATCTTAATCTTCGACCATTCGTTTTTTGCCGATCAGCTTGCTGAAAAGTAAACAAATAATGTATTTTAGTTTACTAATATATTCAACGTTCATACCAAAAACATCAAATCGAACTTACCATTCCGGAGATAACATTAACATTTAATATTGAAGGAAAACTATAATAACTATGAACTGGCGATTGCTTCGTACTGTTAGATGATGAAAAAAAACTGATGCTATAAATGAATGTGTTCATCATTTTTTTCACAATGCCGTTTCTTCTATTTTTCATAAGAACATCGTATGAAAATTGGAAGAATTTCATAAGACTCTTATGAAAAATTAGTTTGGACGCAAAAAAGTGGTTCATAAGATGTATCTCATGAAATTTATAATAAGATTTCCTCTGAGTGTACTTGAATACTGACGTCGGTGGCAAAGCGCAAGTGCTCTCCGGCGATGCGGAAACATTTTTACTAGGTCCTGGCAGCGATCGATCTATCATACACTGACTTACCAATGCTAGTTTCCTGTGAGATCTTGCCAGGATCACGTAAAGGAACGTCGAGACCCACGTTGATTTCGCGGGCAGCCAGAGTAAGTGTACCTTTCCCAATTCCAGGAACTGTCGTGTAGTAGTTCCTGGAATTGGAAAAGATGGATTGGATTGGATTGGAAGTTACCTCAGGGTATATGGTTACCGGAATTGCAAATCCTACCGTCCAACGAATTGTTTTTTGGTGAATTTCCGTGTAAAGTTGTGTTTTTCCGATTCCAGAGAGTCCACTGAATCACACTAAAGGATGATATGTTCAAAACTTGATCAATATCAACTTGACGTATTTCTTTCAATTTTGCATTTAAAAAATCTGAACATCCCTCATTTTGAAGGTGTGTGTGTGTAGAATGTTGCTCCTATTTTGAATTTGGAATTCACTCTTCAGTTGTCAAAATGTCGTCCAAGGAAGAAGAGCAGCGTAACAAAATTTTGTTGGCGCATCACGAAAATCCGAGCTACTCGCACGCAAAGCTGGCAAAATCGCTAAAAGTTGCCAAATCAACCGTTACAAATGTAATTAAAGTATTTGGGGAACGTTTGTCGACAGCCAGGAAGTATGGATCGGGGGGAAATCGAAAACCAGAAGCCGCTGAGACGACAAAGAGAGTTGCCGGTAGCGAAATTCTAACCTCTCTCTCTCCGAGATGCCGCAAATAAGCTGGGTATATCGTCTACAACCGTGCATCGAACCAAAAAACTAGCCGGACTATCGACTTACAAGAAGGTAGTGACTCCAAATCGCGATGATAAACAAAATACGACGGCCCAAGCGCGATCCCAGAGGCTGTACACGACGATGCTGACGAAGTTTGATTGCGTGGTAATGGACGACGAAACCTACGTCAAAGCCGACTACAAGCAGCTTCCGGGACAGGAGTTTTATACGGCAAAAGGAAGGGGAAACGTAGCAGATATTTTCAAGCACATGAAACTGTCAAAGTTCGCGAAGAAATATCTGGTTTGGCAAGCCATCTGTACCTGTGGCTTGAAAAAGCAGCCTTTTCATAGCTTCCGGGACTGTCAACCAAGAAATTTACGTGAAAGAGTGTTTGAATAAACGTATGCTGCTTTTCCTGAAGAAACACGGTTGTTCCGTACTGTTTTGGCCGGATTTGGCATCTTGCCATTACGGAAAAAAGGCCATGGAGTGGCACGCCGTCAACAACGTGCAGGCGGTTCCCAAGCACAAGAACCCTCCCAACACGCCAGAGCTCCGCCCAATTGAGAGATACTGGGCTATTGCCAAGCGGAATCTAAAGAAGGCCAAAAAAACTGCTAAGGACGAGCAGCAGTTCAAGGCAAACTGGCTTTCTGCGGCGAAGAAGGTGGACAAGATGGCTGTACAAAATCTGATAGCAGGGTGTGTGTATGTATGAAACCGACACTTGGTCATCCGACGCGAGCGTGTACGCGGTCCCAGTCAGTCGGTGAGCGAGTGTGAGCGGGAAAGCGCGCCAAGCGGGACATTGCGTAGTTTCCCTGGCTGGGGCAGTCAAGTGCATCGACGGCATCGCTTCGGAGGACTTAGCCAGTCTGCACATTTGGCGACCGTGACAGGTAATTTCTCGTAAACATAATCGAACGAGAAATTATAAAATCGAATCAGAAAAGTAAACAAAAGCGATCAACGATTCACGTTAAACAAATTTTCAGCCTAGTTGCTTAAAATTCAGACACTTTCTGAATTACCCATTTAAAAAAAAAACTGCGGAAAAATGGGTAGTTCTCAGTTTAAGTAAAAAAGTAACACAGTCGGATGATTTTCGGAAGCTATTTCATGTAAAGTAGAAAAAAAAAAGAAAACACAGTGGATTATGTGATAGATAACTAGTGTTTTAGCAAATGGGCATAAAGTGTTTTATGAAATAGTGCCGAAATAGGAATGATAATGAAATAGTAAGCGAGTCGTGAGGACAGCTTGAAATTGGAAGGTGAGTTGAGAGGACAGCCTGAACTTATTGAAAAAAATCAAGCGAGTTGAGAGGACAGCTTGAAATACATATGAAAATAACACCAATAAGCGAGTTGAGAGGACAGCTTGGTGATCAAGCGGGTTGAGAGGACAGCTTGAAAGAAATAAACCCAAAAAATACACCAATAAGCGAGTTGAGAGGACAGCTTGGTGATCAAGCGGGTTGAGAGGACAGCGTGAAATTGGAAGGCGAGTTGAGAGGACAGCCTGAACTTATTGAAAAAAATCAAGCGAGTTGAGAGGACAGCTTGAAATACATTTGAAAATAACACCAATAAGCGAGTTGAGAGGACAGCTTGGTGATCAAACGGGTTGAGAGGATAGTTTGAAAGAAATAAAAAAAATACACCAATAAGTGAGTTGAGAGGACAGCTTGGTGATCAAAAGGGTTGAGAGGACAGCTTGAAATAAATAAAAAACACCAATAAGCAAGTTGAGAGGACAGCTTGGTGATCCAGCGGGTTGAGAGGACAGCTTGAAATTGAAAGGCGAGTTGAGAGGACAGCCTAAACGTATTGATAGAATAAAAATCAAACATGTTCAGAAGACAGCTTGTTAATCAAGCGAGTAGAAAGACTGCTTAAAATATATTAAAAAACACTATTAGGAGGGTTTTACAGAAATGAAAAAAATATCCCTTAGAATCGTGAAATGAATTATAAGGACTTTTAGGTGAGAATGGAAACTCGAGAAAATTGAAGTCATTTTGAAACAAGGTAAAAATAAAAAAAAACTATTGAAAAGATTTGAGGAGACAGCTTGGAATTCCAACTTAAGTGAATTGAAAGCACAGCTTGAAAACTTATAGGCGAATTGAAAAGGAAGCCTGAAAGAGTTGAAATAACAGCTTAAGATAAGAAAAATTTATGGATCGTGTCGAGAGAACAGTTTGAACAGATTAATCAAATTTCATATGAATTTAGATAACAACTTGAAATCTTAAACGTATTGTGATCAGTTTTGGAATCTACACAAATTCATAAAGAAGCAGATGGAAAAGTAAGCTTTGAATAAGTCGAGGAACAGCTTGCACTAATCCTTTGAAATTGTCATGTTTGTTGGGAATACAGCTAAACGATATGGATGATACGAATTCCAAGCGAGTTCAAATACACAACCTGAAACTTCAACTTGGCGTTCACAGATCAGCTTTGGTATCTCATAGAAATTATAACCAAGCAAGGTGAGGAGACAGCTTGGGATGAGTGAATTATGATGTAAATCGAGAGAATTACTTGGATACATTGTTTTGAATTCTAGTTGAATTGAAAGGACAACTCGAAAATTTAAAAATAAAAAAGAGAGGATTGCAGGAGCAGTGTGACGAATCTAAGTCATGCGAATTGTTAAAATAGTTTGGGAGATTCATAGAACAACTTGAAATTAAAAAGCAGGAATGTTTTTCTATGATGACGAATACAATATGTCTTGATAGCGAGTCAATAAATGTAAGTTATTGTTCATGTGAAGAAAGTGAGAATTCGGAACGAGAAATGAGTTATAAATTTCATAAAATGATTGAGTCTCAAATAACTGTGGTAAAGGGTAGACATGATAATAAATAACAGAAAATAAACAAAAATCTAAGAAGTTGAACTTCTTCCATAAATCTACATGTATAATTAATAATGAAAATAATAATAATAATAGAATATTAAAAGAAAAACTTGGCAGCACTGCTTGCGCTTTAGCAGTGGGACGTGATTCGGTGATACGTTGTGTGATTGTTTGCGTGTGAAAAATGTTGGGTAAAAAGATGAAAAACTGCAAGTGTGAGTGAAAAGCTAGTCGAACTGAAAAAGGACGGTTATTCTTTTGGCTACTTTTAACGGAATAAGTTCGGAGTGGAAATTTAGGAAAGTGGAATTTAAAAATTTAAAAAAGACTGTGAAATTGAAGAAAGCAAGAAATGGAAGGTTCACCACAATAACATAAGCAAAATTTTTCAAAATACAAAAGAAACCGCAGATATTCGTTGATAATTTTTCCCTTCTCGGAGTTTCTTAAAAATGCGGTTAAAAAAAAATCAAGTTAAAAAATTGGATTTCCCAATTCAAATCATTGTAACACAGGGTGTAAATGTGTAATCATTAAATTTTATTACAGTTTTATAGATTACGCTAACCAAGTTTAAAGCTCATAAAACGCCATCAAAAACATTAAAAAAATGTTAACAATCATTGGGAAACAAAGCTTAAGACCATTGTGGCCCGATTATACTATGAAGTGTGTTTATTCTTAAATTTTACTTGCTCACCTTTCTTGTGCTTGAAGGTACTTTATGGTTCTGTTGTTATATAGCGAACAACATTTTTTTTGTAAAAATTCTTTTACATTTTGACAGGACAGGAGGGGGATGTGTGTATGTATGAAACCGACACTTGGTCATCCGACGCGAGCGTGTACGCGTTCCCAGTCAGTCGGTGAGCGAGTGTGAGCGGGAAAGCGTGCCAAGCGGGACATTGCGTAGTTTCCCCGGCTGGGGCAGTCAAGTGCACCGACGGCGTCGCTTCGGAGGACTTAGCCAGTCTGCACACAGGGGTTAAGCGTAAGGCCCGGCAATTCGGATTTGGAAAAGCAGAAGCCTAACTGAACTGAATATTTTTTCCTGAATTTTATACTAATTAAACTTGAAAAAGAAATTTAATTAGATTTTTTAAATGAACGATTTCCCCGATTTACACGCGTTTTCCCTTGACCAAATTTTGACCGTATCACGCTTTATCTCAATTTTAGTTGCAAAAGGCGCGTTTATTAAAACGAATAATATTTTAACTTTTTATTTATTCTTATTTTACAATCTAACTTAACGAATTAGTGTGTTCACGAGTATTTCCGATACCAAGCGATGGTTGGCTTATAGTGGACGAAGATCAACTGCTTCGGGCGATCGCGCCAAAATCGTCGGGTACTCTCGGCTTCTACTCCTGCAGCTAGTCGACTATCATTATGTTCGCTAGTGAGTTGATGTATAGCGGTGTAGGTGCGGTGTATATGCGTTCTTATCTAAATTTATGGTATATCGACAAATTCTGATTCTTATTAGAGCAATTCAAACAGAAATGAAAATTGATAGGTGGAAAGGTCAAAGCTAGAGCGGGTAGAAGAAATGAATAGATGGTGAAAATGTGAGCTAAGGGCTTTTGTGTTATCGACAGCTTTTTAAACTGCTTGAATTAAAATTTGCCGATATGCCATAAATTTATATGAGAATAGATATATCCCAGCGGCGATCTAAATAAGATAACAATATTATATGTTTTGTTGAAATTTTGTTAATAATAGTTGGTCGAGAATCAATCAAATACATGATTAATAAGTGGATTATACCATACTTTTTTCTCCGTGCAGATCTAGAATTCAGGATCAAAATCAAGATCAGACTACAGGTCAAAATCCGAGAACAAAACACTTTGAATACATGTGAAGTGATAGCGAGTTTAAAATAAAGTGGATTTAATGCTCAACCAGTATGAACCTGGTATTTATCAATAGTGGCAGTGTATCTGGAAACATTTAGTTAAAATTTTACGCGAGGTAATGCTTCAAAAGATCGAACAACTGGTAGCAGAATAAAAATGTGGAGTAAATACTGAGATTTACCGCAGCAGCCAAAGTGTTCAATTCTAATCGTGAAGCTACTTATTTGTTGAGAATCTTGTTGTTCACAATCTCTTCAGCTTAAATATTTCCAGTTTCGAAATAAATATGGCGCTGAAAGGATATTGCGTATCCCGCGTAGATTGTTTGAAAGCGTAAAGTTGTCCAGTTCGAATGACTACTAGGATAAAAAATAATTAGATAACTGTAAGCTCAAATTGGTGTTCCCTTATATATATATTTATTTTTTTTTAACCAGCATTACCAAAGACCGCTCTCAATTGTTTTGTTTTTTTTAATCCTTTCTTAATTAAAATTTGTCTTGTGTCTTATTTATTGAAATTTTTGTATTTGTATTTGTTAACATTATCACACAACTTTAAGTAGATTTTTTTTTTAAATTCTAAAAATAATAGGTGTTTTTTTTTATATTCTCTATTGATAACATCGTACGATTTATTTGAATTACACATTTTAAACCGATAATCATAAGTAGTTACTTTTTATCTTAAATTTATGCAAGAGTGTTTGTGCTTTTTTCTTATTGAGAGCTCCAAAACTTGATTCTCGACTTTTGCTTTCTGTTGAGTTGTCTAACGTTTTCCTTTTAAATAAAATGGACAAAGAAAATGATGTGATGATATGTATCGATTGCGAGCGTCCTGAAAAAAATGTCAACTCACTTCTAACATGTGCGTACTGCTTCACAAATGCCCATTTCCGTTGCCGTAATTTAATCGGAAGCGCTGCTCGAAAAATGAAAGATCAGTTATTCTTTTGCAAACCGAGTTGTTCAGAAATTTATTTTAAAATTATTAATTCAAAAATTAACCAAACTTCCATCATTGATAGTTTCAAAACTGAACTTACCTCAACAATTCAAAATGCAGTCTCAAATGAAATGCGAGCAATAAAATCGGAATTTCAAACAGTGACCGCGGCTATAGAAACATCCCAAGAATTCTTGTCATCAAAATTTGACACTATCCAAACAGATTTTAAAAATTTGAAAACTGAAAATGAAACTCTTAAAGTAGAGGTGTCTGAACTAAAACAAACACAATCCTTTCTTTCTGGCAAAGTTGCAAAGCTGGAAAATCAGTTGGACAAAGTAAGTAAAAGTTCGATCTCTAAAAATGCCATGATTTTAGGTGTCCCATTTGTACAAAATGAAAATACGATTAATGTCATTTGCAAAATCGCTCAAAAACTTGATTGTAACCTTCATGAAAACCAGATCGAGTTCGCTTGTAGATTATTTTCTAATAAAAATAAAGTGGATCCCCTTGTACCAATTAAAGTGATCTTCAAAGAAACCTCGGTCAAGGAGGAATTATTTTTCAAAAAGCGTGCCTTTGGAAAACTCTGCTCCACAGCTGTTGACCCTTCTTTTGTCATAAATGGTAGATCTTCAAATATTATGATTCGCGATGAACTAACTCCTTTATCATTAGAACTTCTCACTGAACTCCGAGAGTCTCAGGATTTGCTGGGTATGAAATATATCTGGCCTGGCAGAAATGGCGTTATACTTTTAAAAAAAGATGATAATTCTAAACCAGAATATGTTAAAAACAGAGAAGATCTTGACCACATAATGACAAAGTTAATGTTCCCACCAAACAATGTAAACCATTCCGTTTTAAACTCAACACCTTCGCCTAAGCGTAAGAGGGTCTGAGAACATATACAAAATAGCAAATAAATTTAGTCTAGTTTTCTCTTTATTTTTATAATGGATACTCTAAAAAATAGATATAACGATAGCATAGAAGATTTTAATTTAGCAATAAGTAATGTTAGTAATAAAACTCTGCGGATTTTCCAATGGAACATTCGTAGTATGAATGACTTGCAAAAGTTTGATAATATTTTACAAATAATTCAACTCTCCAAAGTAGTGTTTGATGTGATCGTGATTTGTGAGACTTGGCTGCTGAAAGATAACTGTAGACTCTACAACATACCTGGGTTCTCATCAATTTTTTCATGTAGATCTCAATCCAATGGCGGCTTAGCAATGTATGTGAATAGTAATTTAAAATTCAAGGTCACTAACAATATTGAAATCGATGGGTTTCACAATATAAGCATTGAACTGTTCATCAATAGCCAAATCATTGACGTTCATGGAATTTATAGACCACCTTCCTTTGGTTTTAATACTTTTTGCGAAAAACTTGAAGGCATACTGTCATCGGTTCCAGATAATCATACGTGTTTTGTTGTCGGAGATTTGAATATTCCGATTAATATAGAATCCAACAACACAGTTATCAGGTATAAATTAATTCTTGAATCGCTTGGTTACATCTGTACTAACACTTTCCCAACGAGACCATCAAGCCAAAACATCCTAGATCATGTAGTTACCAAACTAATTGATTCGCCTCGGATCACGAACGACACTATATATAGTGACATTAGCGATCATTGTCAGATAATATCAACATTTGAACTCCAAACTACAAAGAAAAAAGTCGATCTTGAAAAAACCACCATTAATTATACAAAATTACATCAACTATTCAGTGATTATCTCAGA
The DNA here is from genome assembly GCF_029784155.1 of Uranotaenia lowii. NCBI lineage: Eukaryota > Metazoa > Arthropoda > Insecta > Diptera > Culicidae > Uranotaenia > Uranotaenia lowii. Next base: position 203,893,313 of record NC_073693.1, on the reverse strand, counting down.
CAAATTCAAACTGTGGATGACGCGAATGTCTGTTTGACTAATATTTCGACCGTTTATAGCTCATTGCTCCTGCAATGTACGAAAAAAATAAGTAAACAAGTAACGGTTAAGGGTAATTTTTGTCCCTGGATGACTCTCGACCTCATAACTCTTATTAAATTAAAAAACAACTACATTAAGAGAGTTAAACACAACCCTGGAGATACCTATTTAAAAGAACTTCTGAAACATGTCTCAAAGAAAGTTGAAAAATGTAAACGAAAATGCAAAAAAGATTATTTCGAAAACCTTCTTAACAATTCTCCCCATTCGAAACTTTGGAAGAATATAAATTCTGTCTTAGGGAACTCCAGAGAAAATTCTAGAGCTGAGATCAACCTGACTGTTAATAATCGAAGTACTAGTAATAAGAAAGAAATTTGTGAACTTTTCAACTCCTATTTTACCAGTATTGGTAGAAATTTGGCAAATAATATTGTAGTCGACCCATCTTTCGACAACTTATCTTTCATAAACAGAGTTCCTAACACCATTTTCTTACGACCTGCTACAGTCAATGAAGTTATTCAAACTATAGGATCTTTGAAAAATAAAAAAAGCTGTGGTCCTGATAACTTTCCCTGCAGCTTATTAAAATCTAACTGCTTAGAAATGGCACGTATTTTAACTGCATGCTTTAATTCTATTTTGGTATCGGGGGTCTATCCCGAAAGTCTAAAAGTCGCTAGAGTGGTTCCCGTTTTTAAGGCAGGCGATGAAACGGATATAAATAATTAGCGTCCAATTTCAACACTTAGTGTGTTTAGCAAAATATTCGAAAAACTTCTGGTAAGTCGACTCAATAACTTTATCAAAGAAAATAACATCTTATATTACCTGCAATTCGGTTTCAAAGCTGGGTCTAGTACGCTTATTGCAATGTGTGAATTGATAGATTCGGTAATTGAAAACATAGACACAAAAAAAATTGTAGGAGGATTGTTTCTGGACTTAAGAAAAGCCTTTGACACGCTTGATCATGACGTTCTCCTTAGAAAACTGGATTGCTATGGAATAAGAGGAGTTGCTAATAACATCTTTCGTAGCTATCTTACAGGACGGAAACAGTATGTTTCTATTGATAAAATAAATAGCTCGTTGGGACAAATAGAAGTGGGTGTGCCTCAAGGTAGTAACATTGGGCCACTACTTTTTCTACTATACATCAATGACTTATGCAACCTGCCATTACATGGTACCCCCAGATTATTTGCAGATGACACAGCTTTATTTAATCCAGAGAATTGTCCCAATGTCATAATCGGAAAAATGCAAAAAGACTTAGAGATTCTTGGCAAATACTTTAATAGCAATCTGCTGACCCTAAACCTTTCTAAGACCAAATACATGATATTTCGTTCAGCAAGAAGAAGAATTTATTGCAGCAATGACCTTTCTTATGATAATACTATAATCGAAAAGGTGGATAACTTTAAATATTTGGGGCTCACGCTTGATGAAACACTTTCGTGGAGTTTTCATGTCAACAACCTTATTAAGAAAACATCGTCCTTTAGTGGTATTCTTTGGCGAATTAGAATTTTTTTGCCGCGTCATGTTTTAATTAAATTTTATTTTGCTTTCATTCACTCTCAGTTGAACTATCTCATCGCGGTATGGGGCAGGGCTTCCCTGTCTATCCTCGGGCGATTGCAGACATTACAAAATCGTTGCATAAAAACCATATTCAAACTTCCTTATCTCTATCCTACGTCTTTACTGTACTCGAATACAACTTACAATATTTTACCTCTTACCCACTTGTGTAGTCTGCAAACATTATTGTATGTCTTCGACAATTTGAACTCATTAGACAACACAAGAAATTTATTGTTTAACTCAGGCACTCGTTCTCGCCATACTCGTCAATCACATCATTTGCTTCGAAGCCGTTGCTTAACATCTTTTGGTCAACGCAGAATTTCTTACATTGGACCTGCTTCTTACAATTGCCTTCCAGAAGTTGTCAAAAATGCTAACAACCGCAACATTTTCAAATCGAAAGTGATACGTCACCTCAAGGAACTTCAGTCGTAAACCTTATCATCATGCCAGTATTTTTTAATTTTTTATTTTTTGTTACACATATATTTTAACTAATTTTTTTTTTCTAAAGTAACGTTAACATTTTTTTTGTAAATATTTTTTCCTAGTTAGTATATTAGCTTTATCAATTAATTTTTAATTTGTTTCTTTTGTATTAATTATTTGTAAAAATGGATCTCTTCAAAGGAATACTCTTTCCACTGAGATTCATTCTTAGTTTAGTTTAGTTTACTTGTCTAGCTTCATTCCCTCGCATTAAGTAAAAAAAACATTTTTGTTAAAGTTCTCAGCATGAATAAATTTTGCTCGCGTTTTTGTTTTTTTGTTTGCTGCCAGACATGCTGAGAACAGAAAGCGTCCATTACCCAGATCCCTGCAACGTTACACGATTTGTCTATGTATCGTGTGACCAACATCTTTTAAACATGTGCTCGTGAATCTCGTTTTTAAGCTTTTTTTCCTCAGATTTAAGCTTTTTTTGCCTTGAGAGCATAGGAGACGAAAGTTTAAATCTGAGGAAAAAAGCTTAAATCTGTCAAAACGAGGGGAAAAAAGGGGAAATCTGAGAGATGTGCTCCACACGGTTTGAATAACATTGCCGGGAAGTGCCATTACCAGGGGGCTCATATGAGCTTTTTGGTGTGGGGGAGTGTGGTGGGCCGCTTTATATGTGTAAAAAAAAAAATATGTTCTTACCAAAGACAGAGAATCAGCTTGGACTTTCCAAAATTCATTCATTACTGCGGTAGTTTGACGATCGTGAAAAATTGATGCCTGAAGAGTTTGTTTTCTAGCAGCCACAGCTGCAATATAAGATTTATTCTAGTTGTTTTGATAATAACTGAAAGGGCAGTCAAGTCCTGTTTCGAGACATGGACACGTGAAAAACAAGTTCAAAAGTTGCTCCATTCAATAGCCTGGAAAAAGATTTCTAAACAACGATTTACAAAAAAAACTCCCAAAGATTGCATCTCTTACTGTTTCAAAATTATTACTTACACAAAACTTCCGCTCCAATCTCGAAGGATGCAGACCGAGTCGGAAATTTTCATAGAGACAAACTCCCAACATCCACAAACAATTGGTGGGCATCTATGAATCTGACCCATCGTCGGGCGTCAAACAATTTCAACGCAATTTCAGAAGAAGCACCACAAGTGGAGATCCCTTTTTTATTTTTTCCCCATCGTTGCAGATGTTGTTCTATGTTCAATGTTCAGTGCCTTTCGCATCCATCCTCAATCTGGCGCACTTTCCGGGATTAGTTTGCAACAGTTTTTCCTTCCCCTTTCGCCCGAAAGTCCTGCAGCCGCAACACAAGGGGTAGAACCTAATGCGGAGGAGAGCCAACCAGTAAGCCAGGGGATGTTTTCGTATATTTCCAGTCGGTTAGTCTGTTTGTATACTGGGCCTCTTTTTATTATTTGATTTTGAAAGCGTGTTAAAGATATGAGGAAAAATAAAGGCAAACAATAAACAATAAAAATTTATACGCTTTTGCTGGGCTGAGCATCGTTATCTGGAAAATGGTATCACAACCTTTTGATTTTGGCTGGGATGTGTTCTGCCTGATTGTTGTTGGTGTGAGGACATCTTAAATGTTTACAATTTTGTTTGGCCTACGAGGCTTTTGATCTGCTATTGTTTGACCATACTTTTAGTGTGATTGTTTCATAATAGTGAAATTGGTCATTGGTGATGGATGCATGTTTATAAACCATTTCACACCAAAAGATAAGATGGTGAAATACGCCTATCGCGTATCAGTTTCCTCGTATTTTCCAGCTTAATAACTTTTCACAAGTTCGATGCATTTTGATTCTTTCTTTTTGCCATTTTATGGGAATTTAAGTCATTAGTGACGAGTGATAAAGTGTGTAAGTGTTGAGATTTTTTTTTAATAAATAATATACATGAATAAATCCATTTGTTCTGCAAAAGCAATCTATAAAAATGATTACCATCATCTACAAACCCTGAACAAGGATTTTTATTTCAGCGGGCAAACAATGCAAATAAAAGGGTTTTCATGGTTTTACCATGAAAAAATGGAAGCTGTTATCACCATGAACTTTATATTTTTGAGCTTTCCAGTGTATGGGAAGCAATTTTTTTCATGGTCACGCTGCATAACAATAACCCTTTTTCATGGTTATTTTCGTAAAAACAATGAAAGGTATGGTCAAAATCCATGAATTCTAATGTGCATTCAAAGTATCGAGGACGACTAAAATCATTGTAGGTACATATATACCCTTCATGTTGGATCCCTCGTTCATCAACGTAACACCTGGCTCTCCCGGTTGACAACCGTCAGCCTGACAGATGCCGCAGCTCCGTAACGGTGATGAACGGAAACCACGAAACGTCATCAGAACTTCAATCTCATTATATTCATGTGCGATTACCAGTTTACACGTTATTGTACAAGTCCATTTTAACGTCAATATACAACATTATTTTAAACTGTTATTCCGCGTCTTTTAATTCGTATACAACCGGTATCGCAACAGTGGCGACGAGGCCGGAGCGAGTGCGTACATAAAGCGCGCGTTTTTATTAAAAACAGTTCGCCGAATTTGGTTACCAAAAAAACCACGTTATGCCGGACACCAACAAAGATGTGGCTGCAGCAGGTGCAGGAGCACAGGTACCACTACCACAGAACTTCTCGGAAGCATTTCTGCGACTCCTGACCAATCAGCAAGCCCTCATGACACGGATGTCGGAGCAGTTGGCCTCTACACAGCAGGCCATCAAGAGTTTGTCCAGGGACGAAACCGTGCTAGACTCTTTATCGAGCAACATGGCGGAGTTTGCCTACAATAAGGTCAGTGGACACACCTTTGACGTATGGTTTTCCCGCTATAGTGACCTGTTTGAACGCGACGTAACCAAGCTGGACAATCCGGCGAAAGTGCGGCTCCTCCTAAGATAATTGAGCCCACCAGACCACGAACGCTACCATAGCTTCATTCTTCCCAGAACGTCACGGGACTTCACGTTCGATGAGACAGTAAGCAAACTCAAAGCACTTTTCGGTCCTACTGTCTCAACTTTCCGTCGGCGTTATAACTGTTTCCAGACAACGAAGGACCCTGGAGAAGATTACCTGGCCTATCCATGCAGGGTCAACAAGGCATGTGTCGATTTTAAACTCCCCGAGCTAACCGAGGAGCAGTTTAAATGTCTTACCTTCGTCTGTGGTCTAAAGTCAAATCAGGATGCGGAAATTAGGATGCGGTTGATCAACAAGCTCAACGAATCTGCAGACCTCACCTTACCTCACCGACTCTGGAGCAGGTCGTAGAGCAGTGCAACAGTTTGGTAAACCTGAAGCAGGATACGGTACTGGTGGGTCGACATCCTCGGTGTTGAATATGGTGACCAGACCGCCAAAGGCTAAGCAACCGTTTCATCAATCCAGAAGCAGCAGTCCACACCGCGAACCAAAAACTCCCTGTTGGTCGTGCGGTGGGATGCACTTCAATAAAGACTGTCGGTTCCATGATCACAAATGCCAGTCTTGCGGCAAAGTTGGTCACCGTGAAGGCTATTGCGCTTGTTTCTCTAAGTCCATGCAACACAACAAGATCAACAGCGGTGCGAAGAACACGAGAAAAAAAAGCGCAAAACATCAACAAAAACACTGGCCGTACACAAAGTTGGAGATGGAAGAAAATTTGTGGATGTAAACATCACCAACGTCCCTCTTCGACTGCAACTGGACACCGGGTCGGATATTTCGATCCTATCGCATCGATCTTGGGTCAAACTAGGAAAACCCAAATTGTGTTCAGTAAGATGTCGGGCGAAAACAGCTTCTGGCGAGCCGCTAGATCTCACGGCGGAACTGCAGTGCCAGATCACCATCAACGGCTGCACAAAAAGCGGTAAGTGCTCCATAGCTTATCCTAACGTTGATCTCGACATTTTAGGGATTGACTGGCTTGAGTTATTTGATTTGTGGGATCGCCCAATCAGTGCCTTATGCAACAAAGTTGACGCTCCATCTACGCCGAGTGTGTCGGCTTTGCAAGCACGGTTCCCCGAAGTGTTTACTTCCGTAATGGGCCTCTGCAACAAATCGCCTGTTCGGTTGGTACTCAAAGGCAATCCCAAACCGATCTTTCGCCCGAAACGACCTGTTGCGTACAGCACAGAGGCATTGGTAGAAGACGAGCTCCATCGCCTGCAGGAGCTAGAAATCATAAAGCTGGTAAACTTTTCCGATTGGGCCGCTCCTGTCGTGGTGGTCCGGAAGCCGAACGGATCCGTACGGATATGCGCCGATTTTTCGACTGGCTTGAACGATGTTCTCGAGCCAAACCAATATCCACTACCCTTACCCGAGGATATTTTTGCTGAGATGTCCGGATGTCGATTCTACAGTCATATCGACTTATCCGATGCCTACCTTCAGGTGTTGGTGGATGAGGATAGTCAACCGCTGCTAACTATTAAGACCCACAAAGGCCTATTTTAATTCACCAGGATTTTACCGGGAATCAAAGCGGCGCCCGGTGCATTTCAAAAGCTGATCGACACTATGCTAGCAGATCTTCGTTACGCTATCGGCTACTTAGACGACATCTTAGTGGGTGGTCGAACTGAACAGGAACTCCAAACCAACGTTGATCTGGTCCTCCAGCGGATGAAAAGTTTTGGATTCACGGTCCGCATAGAAAAATGCTCTTTATTCATGCGGGAAGTGAAATATCTCGGCCAGATTCTGGATGGCAACAGCATACGCCCAGATCCAGACAAGAAAGCACCCATCGTGAACATGCCGCCCCCACACAACATCCCAACACTGCGTTCGTACCTAGGCGCGGTAAACTATTACGGCAAACACGTCAAAAAAATGCGCCAGCTTCGACATCCGATGGACCAGTTACTGAAAAGTGGCACCAAGTTTGTTTGGTCGAAAGCATGTCAGGCTTCTTTCGACCGATTTCGGGAGATTCTACAATCACCGCTTTTGTTGACACATTACAACCCCAAGTCGGAACTCATCGTGTCGGCAGATGCTTCGAACGTTGGAATCGGAGGCCGAATTGCCCATTGTTTCCCTGATGGCACTATCAGAGCTATTTGCCACGTATCCCGCAGTCTGACTGCGGCTGAAAGTAACTACAGCCAGATAGAAAAGGAAGGATTGGCCTTGGTGTTCGCGGTGACTCGATTCCACCGCATGGTTTTTGGTCGACGGTTCATTCTTGAAACCGATTATAAACCCTTATTATCGATCTTCGGTTCCCAACCGGCTACAAAGATGGGCCTTAACGTTGCTGCTTTACGATTTTGAAATCCGTTACATTTCTACGGATTCTTTTGGTCACGCTGATGTTTTGTCACGCCTAATCAACCGACATGTTCGACCAGAAGAAAATTTCGTCGTTGCTTCCCTGGAACTGGAGCACACCGTCAGGAGTGTCATGAACCAAACGTTTTATGCTTTACCGTTATCATTCAAGGCGGTTGTAGAGGATAGATGAAATAAAAGAAAAAAAAGAGGATAGGCGAAAGAAAAGAAAAAAATAGCGATTAAAGAAAACACATTTATGTTCAAACAGTTTATAATATAACATCTAATAAGGTTTGCAAATTTATCGTGTAAACAGAAAACGTGCAAGAAATTTCAGAGTGTACAAAGAAGAGCCAGTTGTTTCGCGACCATTGTAAAGTACAGATGCTTGGTATCTGAAGCAGTGTGCTTTATGAAGACAAAATTACCGGCGGATTCGACAGCGGTGAAGGTAGAAACCCACAACGATGACATTCTTCAACAAATTACTCGTTTCGTCGATTCTGGATGGCCCTCCAAACAGTCGACTATTGTCAACAGTGACAACCGGTATCGCAACACTTCAATTTATGGTCTGTGAATATAGAGTATTTCCTGAGACAGATTGTGGTAGGGTAACTTTTTGTTTTTGTTTTGAAAAATGTAAACACCAACTGGTCGCCATTTTGATCTTTGATGATAAGCACTGTTCAATGCTTTCTTTAAAAAAATTCTTTAATTAAAAGCATCAACAAACCTTCATGTCTTAACTTGTTATGAATTAACAAATCATTAAATAAAGAATTTATATGCTCCTCACCAAGGTGCGCTTGCAAAACCACTACAATTGCATTGCCAATTTCATATCGTTACTATCTGGTCATTGAACATACGTAATGTTGTTGTTATGTTTACCCTACCACGATATGCCGAGAAAATGTAAACATGAGTAATCAGCTGTTCGTCTGACAAGTGGGGAAATGCCTTATTGTATTCATGGTCTTTTCATGGTGCAATCCTATTCGAGAAAATAGCATGGGAAATGTTTGCGATGAAACCGCAACCAAAGATTTTTGTTACATTTAGGTGTTTTTGAGCTTTGGTGTACCCCAATAGTTCGAATTGGTGCACATCCTTCCTCCCCCTATTATTGAATTTCAGGGAAAACAATAAGATGTTTTTTTTTATAAAATTTCAAAAAATCATGCAGATTAGTGAACCATTCACACTTATTTTCACAATACACCAAGGTTTCCAGATTGTTTCAGCACTCTTCCGGACCGGATAAATCCGAACAAATTTCAAATCCTTCTTTTGTCACTTGGAGTTGAAACATGTCGAGGGGGAAAATAACAAAATATAATGTGAAACACAAATAAATTTAAATAAATTGCACGAAAGCTCGTATGCAACAAAATTTCATACTATATCATTGCACAAAACCTATAAAGCAAGTCATTTGTTATCTAAAAATTCAATAAAATCACGAATGCAAATGGTGAAATAACTCCTATCTCCCAAAATTTGTTTTTTGGTCTTGTAATCTTTCGGATATTTGGCAGCGCTGGTTTTTGATCGACCGTCTTGTTTTATTGTCCCGCAGTTTTATTGAAATATTTACTAGAAATACGTATTTTTTAATCTGTGATGAGTTTAAGTGGCGTTATTTAGTGTTCAGTGTGCAAAACCGTACTATGATTTTCTACTTTAAATTGTCCTAAATGTGTTAAAATTGAGTTTTCCTTTGTGCCGTAACACGTAAAAAAAAAACATACCCCAAGCATTCGTGTAGTGAGCTGTGTATTGAAAGTCACTCCTCTAGGTTGGTGAGTAAAGTGAACTTTCTTTCTTATTACTTTTCACAACTAACATTCTCAAGAGTATATTGCACAGCAACAAATCGTTGACCAAGCATATATCTCAACCGTATCTGCATGCGTCCACCGTTTGTCGGTCTATCTGAGTAAAAAAAACTGCCGCTGTTCAACTTCTTGTGGTTCTATCATTTGCTCAGCTGTTAGTAAATCTCGTCGCTGAGCGGTGTAGTATTTGGCCAACCTCGGGGCACTTGCAAGTAGTGCGAAAGTGTGTGTCTCTGTTATTAGCGCACTTCAAAGGGTTGTGTTTCTTACACTTGCTAGCTTGTTAGTCAATCTCGATCGCTAGCGGTGAAGATTAGGCAAACGCAGCCAGCGCACATGAGTAGGTACGAAAGTATTGTTGCTTCCGTCAGTAGCACACATTGTTGGAACTAGCGTGTGCTGGTTTTAATGGTGACTCGTCACTTGTATTCTTGATAGTCGTACACAGTGCAACATAAACTTGAAAATTGTTCTTTTTGGAAAGCAATGATTTTTCTTTTGTTTTAAAATTAGATTTTTATTAGATTTTTTTTTTTGTGCGTTTAATATTATGTAATCAATTTTTTTTTTTATTTCAAGCGCTTTAAATTACATTATCTTTAATTTCGTACACACACATTATTTAGGTTTGTCTTTGTCCTTAAAATTTAATTTGAGTTGCGATTTTGACATTGAACCCTTTTAAATAACGCTTTTAATTAAATAGTTCTCATCTCCGTACATACATATAATTTAAGATAGCTTAGGGTTTTTTTAATTAAATTTTTGTTCCTCTTTTCATAACAGTCTTTCCTTTTTAATATTTATTGTGTTGTTTTCTTAAATAATCCTAGTTTTAGTTGTGCATTTATTAAAAATAAATTTATAAGTCTCTTATTTCTTAGTTTTAATAATTTCTAGCTTTAGTTGTGCGTTTCATCAAACGAGTTAGTTCCTTTTAGCTTTTAATCGTTGTATTATGGCGATGGCGAACATGGAATGTGATGACGAAGTTATCTGTATAGAGTGTAATAATACTGAAAATAATCTTGATAAAATACTTACTTGTGCATATTGTTTCAAGAGCGTTCATCTTCGGTGCAAAAATTTGATTGGCAGTGCAGCTCGCAAAATGAAAGCGCAGCAATACTTTTGCGATGCCAACTGTGCATGTATTTACGCCAAAATAATAAGTTTACGGAAAGATCATGAAACTATTATCGAAAATATCCATACTAAAATTGAAACGACCGTTTATAATGTGGTTTCACATGAATTGACCTCAATCAAAACAGATATGAGATCAGTTACTACTGCGATAGAGGCTTCGCAGGAATTTTTGTCCACGAAATTCGATGAAATTCAGACTGATTTCAAAGACATAAAACTCCGAAACGATGCTCTTGAAAAAGAAGTAACTGACCTCAAATCTAAGCATTCAAATCTTTCTAATCAGGTCCTTAAATTAGAAGTAAACCTCGACCGATTTAACCGGGAAGCTGTTTCTAAAAACCTCATGATCTTCGGAATGCCATACAAAAATGGAGAAAATACACAAGAACTTGTACGCAAAACATGTGGCACTTTTGGCTACGAGCTTAAAACTGAGTCCATTTTAAACGCTGTTAGGTTAATATCCTCGAACAAACCCAATGAAAAGTGTCCACCGATCAAAGTTTTATTAAAAGATACAGTCATAAAAGAAGAAATTTTTAGTAAAAAAAATTTTTTTGGGAAACTTGCCTCTTCTTCAATAGATCCTTTATTAGTAGTTGATGGTAAAGCGCTTAACGTCACAATAAGGGATGAATTGACGCCCTTATCTATGGAAATTCTAACTGAATTGCGCGAATATCAAGATTTAATTGGAGCCAAATACATCTGGCCCGGAAGAAATGGTGCCATTCTGGTCAAACAAACAGAAAATTCAAAACCTGATATAATTAAAACTAAACTCGAAATGAATCGTTATATGAGCATGCATGTCACTCAGCAAGGAAATAACACATCTACGATTCCAAATGAAAGTCCTTCACCCAAACGAAAAAGGAACAATGCTGATCCACGATCAAAATAAGATCTTAAATCTACAACTGTTTGAAACTTTTATATATTTTATTCAATGGATAGTTTAATTAATAGATACCACGAAAATGTAGAAGATTTTAATTTAAGTAGTTTTAATAATGATTCAAGATCCTTTAGAATTTTGCAATGGAATGTACGTAGTATGAATAATTTAGATAAATTTGATTGCATATTACAAACTATTGATCATTTTAATGTTTGTATCGATGTTATTGTTATTTGTGAAACTTGGCTTGGTAAAGATAACTGTTGTATTTACAACATTCCGGGATATACATCTATTTTCTCTTGCCGTGATCAACCATATGGAGGCCTAGCTATGTATATAAAAACAAATTTGAATTTTAAAACTACTGAAAATATAACTTTTGATGGCTTTCACCGAATAAGTGTCGAAATCTGTACAAGTGGTCAAGTAATTTGTGTTCATGGCGTATATAGACCCCCTGCATTTTCGTTTAACAAGTTTTGTGATCAAATTGAATCTCTTCTAACGTTTGTTGCTGATAATCACTCCTGCTTTATTGTAGGTGATTTAAACGTTCCTGTGAATCTGGTTAATTTGAATACCGTAGCAAAATATAGATCTATCTTAGAATCTTTTGGATACGTTTGTACAAACACATTTCCTACTAGGCCAACAACTCGGAATATTCTAGATCACGTAATATCGAAGCAAATTGACTTAGATCGATTGAAAAATGATACAATCTTTTCTGATGTTAGTGACCATCTACAAATACTCACGTCCTTCAATTTATTAGGTGATAAAAATGTAACAATTCTAAGAAAAGAGATAGTTGACTACGCTAAACTAAACAGCTTATTTGTGAATTATTTAAACAGTATTCAACTACCAGAAAGTGTTGATGAAGGCCTACAAGAAATCACATCAACTTACAATCGCTTTGTGAAAGTTTCTACTCGTACACTTAATAAAAGGGTAAAACTTAAAGGTAATTGCTGTCCGTGGATGACATTTGACCTGTGGACACTCATCAAAATAAAAGATAATTATTTAAAACGATCAAAAAAGCATCCTAATGATAACAATTTGAAAGAGATGTTAATTCATTTAAATAAAAAAGTGAGTGCAAAAAAACAAGAATGTAAAAGGCTCTATTACGAGCGCTTATTAAATAATTCTCCGCATTCTAAGCTCTGGAAAAACATAAATACGCTCTTAGGTAAATCTAAAACGACTTCCTCAATCAACCTTTCAGATGAAAGAGGTGTTATAACCAATAGTACACAGATTTGTGAGAAATTTAACAAACATTTTTCCACAATTGGAAAGAACCTGGCTAAAGAGATTCCAATAGACACTGAAAATGATCATTTGTCTCATATCGCACAGGTAGAAAATACAATCTTCTTACGACCCGCTAATGTAAACGAGGTTCGATTAGTTATTTTTTCACTTAAAAATAAAAAGGGTCATGGACCAGATGGCTTCCCTGTTAATGTCCTAAAAAACAACCATGAAACATTCTCGCACATACTCACACAATATTTTAACCAAATATTAGAGTCAGGAGTTTTCCCGAACTGTCTAAAAATTGCGAAAGTTATCCCTGTTTTTAAGGCTGGCGATTCGCTTGACGTCAATAACTATCGTCCTATCTCGACCTTAAGCGTTTTTAGTAAAGTGTTCGAGAAGCTTCTTGTTAATAGGATTGTAGACTTTCTAAATCAGAACAATATACTCTATAAACTGCAATATGGATTTAGATCAGGCTCGAGCACTCAAATTGCCATCTCAGAATTAGTGGAATCTATCATATGTAAAATAGAGTCAAAAAATGTTGTTGGGGCATTGTTTCTGGATCTCAAAAAAGCTTTCGACACTCTAAATCATGACATATTACTGTCCAAATTGCATAAATACGGGATAAGAGGAACAGCAAATAATATCCTTCGTAGCTACCTAGAAGATCGCAAGCAGTTTGTGGCTATTGAAAATACAAGAAGCGAATTAAGAAATATTGATATCGGTGTACCACAAGGGAGTAATATCGGGCCATTACTTTTCCTCTTATATGTAAATGATTTATGTAACCTTCAACTTAAAGGCACAGCACGTTTATTTGCCGATGATACAGCAATTTTTTATTCAGAAACTTCACCTGATATTATAATTCAGCACATTGAAGACGACCTAAAACTGCTTTCAAAATATTTCAATTCAAACCTACTTTCACTTAATTATACAAAAACCAAATACATGTTGTTTCGTTCTTCACATAAAAAACTGCCTCGTACTAATGACCCAGCTATGAATGGTAATACGATTGAGAGAGTTAGTTGTTTCAAATACTTAGGAATTTACTTAGATGAAACTCTTTCATGGAATCGTCAAATTGAACACCTGGAAAAAAAAATTACTCCTCTTTGCGGTGTTCTTTGGAAACTGAGAAATTTTGTTCCCCAACATGTTCTCTTTAAATTTTATTTTGCGTTTATTCACTCTCATTTGAACTACCTTGTTATGATATGGGGAAGAGCTTCTTTGTCTCACTTACAGAAACTTCAAACGCTCCAGAATAGATGCTTGAAAAACATCTTAAAACTCCCTTTGTTATTCCCTACCTTTCAGCTATACTCTTTAAGAACGCATAACGTTCTTCCAATATCTGAACTCTGTGATTTGCAAACTGTTATATATATCTATGATAATCTACACTCAACTGAAAATATTCAAAACCTCCATTTTACTACGGGGTTGCGAACTCATAACACTCGCCAGTCAGATTTCTTGCAACGAAGCCGATCCACAACATCATTAGGGCAAAAAAGAATTTCGTTTATTGGACCTACTAAATACAACACCTTACCAACTGATATTAAAAACATAACCAATCGTTCCATGTTCAAAACCAAAGTGATACAGCTTTTGAAAGAAAAATTGAACCATTAAAACAGTCGATCATCAACCAGTCTTTGTTTTGCTTACCTTTTGCATATTTGTAGCGTTAATTTCTAATATTATTATTCTTTAAAAAATTGTAGTTTGTATTTTTATCTTATTAAATTATTGAACATAACTTGATAAAATTAGTAAATATAATTAGTGTAATAGTAAATATAGTATAATGAATCTCTTCAAAGGAAATTATTTTCCATTGAGATTCATATTGTTGTCAATTTAGTTAAATAATACATTTCCTCGCACGACATTAAACAATTTTGTGTTCTCAGCATGATTAAAATTTGCTCGCGTTAACTTTTATTATTCATTGCTGCCAGACATGCTGAGAACAGTAGCGTCCATTACCAGGGGGCTCAATTGAGCCTTTTGGTGTGGGGGAGTGTGGTGGGCCGCTACAAAAAAAAATAAAAAATAAAAAAAAAAAATAAATTTGATTTTTTTTTTCTAAATTTACATAAAATACTTCAAATTTTATTTATTTCCCCGAGTGTTTTGTAAATTTCAAAGGGAGGGGGGGCTACCTGACAAAATCCAAGCAGTATCCGGGCAAATTTTGTCATAACCCAGAAATTACTCAACAAAAATCAAGAAAAAACTTAAAAAAAAATCGTCAAAATTCACCGACAAATTTAAAACCTTATATTATGCTACCAAAAAATCTTTCATGATTATTTTTATTGAACTTGCTTGAGACATTAAGTTTTGGAGGCATGAATAAACATTTTTTACAACACAATTTGTTCTTTTAGTTTGATTTGTCAAATAAAGTGAATAAATCCGGGCATTTTTCGATGAAATCCGGGCAACTGGGCCAGGCCAAACTGTTCCCAAATTTAATATCAAATATCCGGGCAAACCCGGATAATCTGGTAACCTTACAATATTGCTTTGTTTGATCGATCTACGCCTCACTGTTTAGTGTAAAATGATTCGATCATGAATGGTAAATGAACAAAAATCACCTCGAACAGGTATCAAATTCAAGCCTACTGATTACCTCTCCGACTTCTACACTCAGAAAAATACTATTATGTATGCCATAAGATTCTCTTATGAAGTGGCGCCATAAGAAAAATTAATGAAATTCATAAGATTGTCTTATGACGCGAATGAATTCTGAAGATGAACGCCTACTTCAATGAGAGGTTGTTGCTTTTCATAAGAGATTCTTATGGAAACAGTAAATCACTTTCTAATAAGAAAAATTCTCGATATTTCATGCTGAAAACATTCACTTTATTGTTTGCCAAATTTGTTTAAAATTAAATCCTTCATGGTCACCACCAGCAGCGCATCAACAGACGGCTCCATCAAAGTTTTTTTTTTTGCCGCATTTTAATCTTCGACCTTTCGTTTTTTGCCGATCAGCTTGCTGAAAAGTAAACAAATAATGTATTTTAGTTTACTAATATATTCAACGTTCACACCAAAAACATCAAATCGAACTTACCATTCCGGAGATAAAAATAACATTTAACATTGAAGGAAAACTATTTTTTTTTTATCAATTCTTTATTTGAAACGGCTCATACCTTCAGGCTTTAAGGAGCCAAAATCGATTTTGGTTGTTTACAATTGTTTTCTTAACTTAACACTTTGTGAGAGGAGAAAGGAAGCTAGAAAGGGAAATATTAAAATAAAAAAGAAATTATAGACGAAGATCGATAGCTTTTAGAAAAAGGTAGATTTCGAACATGTAGTCCAAATCTAACACAGCTAGTACATCTCTCACTGGAACATTAGGTGGTTTCCCTCGGGCCCTAAGGGAGTCTATTAAATTCGTTCTGGCGACAAGATGGACCTCACACGACCAAACAATATGCTCGATGTCATGGTAACCTTGGCCGCAACTACACAAATTGCTGCCAGCAATGTCAAAACGATAGAGTACCGCGTCTAAGGAACAATGATTGGACATGAGACGGGAAAATATACGAATAAAATCCCGACTCAGGTCCAACCTATTAAACCAGGGTTTAAGGCTTACCTTTGGGATAATCGAGTGGAGCCACCGATCCTGCTCATCCTCGTCCCATTTGCGCTGCCAGTTGACAAGAGAGTTCCCTCGTACCAAGAAGTAGAATTCGTTGAAGACGATTTCACGTGGATACGTGTCGCCTTCCGTCGCCCCCACCTTTGCCAGAGAGTCTGCCTTCTCATTGCCCACTATCGAGCAATGCGAGGGAACCCAAACAAAGGTGATGGAAAAGCGACGTCTTGTTAAAGCACTCAAAATATCCCGTATCTTCTCTAGGAAGAACGGCGAGTGCTTTCCCGGTCTCATTGAGTGTATTGCGTCAACTGAGCTTAGACTATCCGTTACAATGTAGTAGTGCCCAACAGGCCGTGAGGCGATGCTGTCCAAGGCCCAGTGAATAGCAGCTAACTCTGCTATATATACAGAGCATGGTGACTGGAGGTTATAAGAGGCGCTAGTTGTTTCGTTGAAAACTCCAAATCCCGTTGATTCCTCAATCAGAGACCCATCGGTAAAGTACATTTTGTCAGCATAGACACGTCCTATATTTAGCTTCGAAAATTCTTGGAATCAGAAGTGGGCGATGCGAGACCGGGATTCCATGAATTTCCTGCTGCATAGACAAATCAAACTGGACAGAAGAATTATCGTAGTCTGGGCTGAAAACACGAGTTGGAGAGTACGAAGAAGGGTTTACCTGCATTGACATGAGGTCATGGTATATAGACATAAATCTAGTATGAAGATTTTGTTCGAGTAACCTTTCAAAATTAACGATCACCAATGGGTTCATGACCTCACACCTGATGAGGAACCGAAGTGATAGTAGATTGTATCGATCTTTCAAAGGAAGTATTCCTGCCAAAACTTCAAGACTCATGTTGTGCGTTGTGGACATACAGCCCAAAGCGATGCGAAGACAACGGTATTGGATACGCTCGAGTTTGATGAGGTGAGTTTTAGCAGCCGACTGGAAACAGAAGCTACCATATTCCATCACTGAAAGAATAGTTGTTCGATACAATTTTAAAAGATCTTCTGGATGGGCTCCCCACCAGGTGCCAGTGATTGATCGGAGAAAATTGATTCTCTGTTGGCATTTTCCTTTCAGATACTCAATGTGTGCTCTCCAGGTACATTTGGAATCAAACCAAACCCCAAGATACTTAAAACATCTCGATTGAGTGATCGTTCTGCCAAGAAATTGGAGCTGTGGTTGAGCTGGTCTATGTTTTTTAGAGAAAACTACCAACTCCGTTTTCTCTGGAGAGAACTCGATCCCAAGCCCCAAAGCCCAGAAAGACAATCTGTTTAAAGTATCTTGTAAAGGTCTGTGCAGATGTGGCTCAGTATCACCTGTTACAGATACTACGCCATCATCTGCAAGTTGTCTTAAAGTGCAGCCTTCAGAGAGACAGCTGTCGATGTCACTTACGTAAAAGTTGTACAAAAGTGGACTCAAACATGAACCCTGCGGGAGGCCCATGTAAGAGGTTCTTCTAACTGCAATATCTCCGTGAGCAAAGTTCAGATGTTTCTCACAAAGCAAGCTGTATAAGATGTTGTTCAAAAGAGGAGGCAGACCCCGGGAGTGCAATTTGTCTGACAACACCTCTATTGAGACTGCATCAAAAGCTCCCTTTATGTCTAGAAACACTGAAGCCATTTGCTCACGTTTTGCGTACGCCATTTGTATCTCTGAAGACAGCAAAGCAAGACAATCGTTTGTCCCTTTGCCCCTTCGAAACCCAAATTGAGTATCTGAAAGGAGGCCATTTGCTTCTACCCATTTATCCAAACGAAACAAAATCATTTTCTCCATCAATTTGCGTATACAAGACAACATAGCTATTGGACGGTACGAGTTCGCATCAGACGCTGGTTTTCCGGGCTTTTGGATAGCGATAACTCTTACTTGTCTCCACTCTTGGGGAACAATGTTGTTCTCCAAGAATTGATTAAATAAATTCAACAAGCGAAATTTAGCGGCGTCCGGAAGGTTTTTCAACAAGTTGAATTTGATTTGATCAATTCCCGGAGCTGAATTGTTGCAAGAGAGGAGGGCAAGTGAAAATTCGACCATCGAAAAGCTGGAATCTAGACCACACCTATCCGAAGGCACGTTCCGGATTATTTTTTATACAGGTGTAGAGTCTGGACAGACTTTCCGTGCGAAGTTGAATATCCATCTATGTGTATATTCTTCACTTTCATTTGTAGATGATCGATTACGCATGCTTCGTGCAACTTTCCATAAGGTACTCAAGGATGTTTCCCGTGCCCGTGATAAACCACCCACAAAATTTCGCCAATACGCCTTTTTTTTCCCTTTGATTAGTTTTTTGAACTGATTTTCAAGGGAAACATATGACTCAAAAAGGACGAGGGTTCCATGTTTTCGAAAATCTTTGAAAGCTTTTGATTTGTCCTTATAAAGCTTGGAACACTGCTGGTCCCACCATGGATTTGGAGGCCTTCGAAAAACAGATGAATCTGGGATGGGTTTTGTTTGAGCGGAAAGTGCACTTTCATGGATCAAACGTGAAAGAAAGTGGTACTCCTCCAAAGGAGGTAAAACATTCATAGAATCAATGGCATTTGTTATTTCGTCCGAGTACTTTTTCCAGTCGATGTGTCTTGTAAGGTCATATGCCATATTTGTTGGATTTGAAGTACTGGCCCCATTGGTGATTGTAATTTTGATTGGCAAGTGATCACTACCATTGGGATCAGAGATTACCTTCCACTGGCAATCCAATGATAGTGAGTTTGAGCAGAGTGAGAGGTCAATTGCACTTTGTCTTGCAGGAGGTTTAGGTACCCGTGTTTTTTCACCCGTGTTCAAAATTGTTAAATTGAAACTGTCACAAATGTCATAGATAAAAGTAGAACGACTATCGTCAATTTGTTCTCCCCAGACAGTTCCATGTGAATTGAAATCACCCAGGATCAACCTTGGCTCAGGCAAAACTGAACACAGGTCCTCTAGGTGACTTCGATCCACTGCAACTCTATGAGGCCAGTACAAACTGACATTGCATAAGTCCTTACCTCTTATAGTTGTATGACAAGCAACAGCTTCAATTCCTCCTGATAAAGGGAGGTGGATTCTATAGAAGGAGTGGTGCTTATTGATCCCCAAAAGCACCCCTCCATAAGAATCGTTGCGATCCAAACGGATAATATTAAAATCGTGGAAGGAGATGTTTGATTGAGAAGAAAGCCATGTTTCGGAAAGGGCAAAAATATCGCAACTAGTTTCATGAAGAAGAAATTTGAACGGATCCAGTTTGGGGATTAAACTACGACAATTCCATTGTAGAACAGTGATATCTCCGACCTCTCGGCGTAAATTAGCCATCGAGAGAGATAAACACTGAAAGAAGGGGCCAAGTTTGCATCAATTGCTTCAAAAGTGTCTTTACAAAAGGAAGCATTGCACTAACAATGCTTTTTATGGATTCAGATACGTTGAGAAACGAAAAAATTCCATTAAGGATGTCAGAAAACTTGAATAGTCCCGGTTGAGGAGTTGATTCTGGTAAAACCGCATCAATAATGGGTGCGTTTGGAGTCACCGCTGCTGTTGATTTATTATGTGGTGAAAAGGTCGCTCGGAATCCAAGAGGAATTTGTTTCTTCTTTTCTGCAGCAAACGCTTTCTTGGTGATGTTGGTTGGAGGGCTGATTGATGGGATTTTATTCGGAATCTTGGGGGTCTTGGTATTTGTTTTAGCACGCTTTCGTGAGTTCGCTACAAAAATAAATGGATTCTCCTCATCTGTTGTATCCTCGTTATCAACTGGCAGCACCGTGAAAATGTTACTGGACTGCGGTTGAGTCGGAGGCACCGCGCCCTTCAGTATAGCGGCATAGGAACGTTTTGAACGTTCCTTCAAAGAGCGCTTTTGACTATCCCAGCGGCTCTTAAATGCCTCGCACAAGGAGATGTCATGGGGTGAGCCCCCGCAATAGACACATTTCTGTTCTATTGCTGAGCACGCTCCTTCCCCATGAACCTCCCCGCATTTGGGGCAACGCTTCTTGCTGCAACAATGAGAAGCTGTATGCCCCAATTTAATGCAATTTTTGCATTCCATTGGGCGAGGCACGAAGAGCCGTACAGGAAACCTCAAAACTCCTTCAATCAAGACGTAGTGAGGGAGGGCGGTACCCGCAAAGGTCACTCGAAATGAGGATGAAGGCGAGTACTTTTTAACTCCTTCCACGACGGTGGTAGTGTTGAGTTGGCGGCAATCCAAGATTTCGACCGAAGTCGAATCAAGGCTCTTAAATTTACCAACGCCGTGGGATTTAACGTACCCGGCCTCCCAACTAATTTCTGAGATCACGCCCTCTATCTCTACGTTTCGAGACGGAACGTAGACGTGGTACTCTAAGTTAATGAATTTGCTGGCAACAATTTCATTAGCGGATTTATGATTGTCCACGACAACGCGCAACTTATTTGGTCGCACCTTCGTTACGCAGGTTACGGAGGGCCACCTCGCCAGATCTTTAGTGATCTGCACTACATTGAGCTGTTTGCCGTTAGCTTTGGGCCGGATGAAAACCACCCATGGCCCAGAAAAAGACAAACCATCTGTGTAGGTTCGGAGTCGAGGAGCTACACTGTCAACTGTGGGTGATGAAGAATTATTAGACGTACGAGAATGATTAGCACTTGAGGGACCAGCATCATCTGAATCCTCCAAATGCTCTTCATTCTCGTACATGGCTTCCTCTTCGTCCAACGATGACGAGTTTAACCCCCCGCCTTCGTTCATATTTTTGCACGGGAACACGAATGTCGCCCGTGTTTAAAATATAACCGAAGCAATCAATGTTCAAAATATGTACAGGGAAAATAATAGATAATAGAATAGAGAAAAAATGAAAAAAGAGACTTACAAAGGTTCTTGTACTTTTCAATTGCATGTATTGTATTGTTCAGCAACCACGTGGTCCTCTTTGGAAGAAGATGGCGACCTAGTTGACTCTTTGCTGCTGATAACGCTCTTGAACGTAATCGACCGAGACCGAGACGTCCTGTATCCTGCTACCCACGGCAAACAGCACCGGAACCAACGGCAACAGCTACCACGTTATCCACACTCGGGTTTGTCGGGGGAATAATTAACACTTCCCCGATGGCGACAACACTCGCACCGATGATAATGGCCAGATGAAATTCACGCAAATTTCGATTTCGTGTCCAAGGAAAACTATATTATATTATATATATAATAACTATGAACTGGCGATTGCTTCGTACTATTAGATGATGAAAAAAAACTGATGCTATGAATGATGTGTTCATCATTTTTTCACAATGCCGATTCTTCTATTTTTCATAAGAACATCGTATGAAAATTGAAAGAATTTCATAATACTGTTATGAAAAATTAGTTTGGACGCAAAAAAGTGGTTCATAAGATGTATCTTACTTAATTTATAATAAGATTTCCTCTGAGTGTATCCAATAGACCAAATCATCAGACGAAACAAGTCAAGCTGTATTTCAATAATTCAGTTGACTTCATCGAGTGAAAATCGCTGCTAGATTCACGGCAGAAAACGCTCATCATGCCCCGATTAATGTTGCTTACCGGTGAAAAACTTCAACCCAGTCAACCCCGGAGTTTGCTTAAAATCGGCTTTGATATAAGTTTCGTCGTCCATCACACATCGACCATCACGAAGAAAAAGGTATAGTATTTCCAACAATAATCCACTTATATTCAATCATATATCTGATTGCTTCTCGGCTAACTATAATTATTAAATTTTCAACAATACATATAATAGACAATCTAATTGATTTCGTACAGTCAACAATGTATATAATACATTCAACTATAGTTGTATGATTGATTTTGTGCATTCAACTATAAATATAATAGATTCAACTATAATGCACGATTGGTGTTGTACATTCAACAATAATTATAGTGGAATCAATTATAATTATAAGATTGATTTAATTATAAATATGATAGATTCAATCATAATAATATGATTGATTTGATTATAAATATGATAGATTCAATTTTATTTCTATGATTGATTCACTGAGGTCAACTATAAATATTGTACATTAAATTTCTGTTTATTTTGGAGGTTGTTATATCTGAAGCACTTTTTTGGAATAATTTTATGGCTACGTTTTAATTTCTTTTAATTTATTATTTCAGCATTTTGCATTTAGTTCGTTTTAGCCGCCATGATGCTAGAAAACCTGACCAGAAATGCCGATATCCACGTCTTGGTTCCTCCGTTGTTTTTCTTTTTGGACCATGATGCATGGTTGCCCAGGAAATTGTGCGTCTTAACTAATCGGTCCCGGAAGACGTCCGTGCTTCTGTACCCGGCGAAGATTGACCTTGTGGGGGGAAAATTTACTCAATATCATGACATAAATCTATCATACGTTGACTTACCATAATGCAAGTTTCCTGTGGGATCCTGCCAGGATCGTGTAAAAGAACATCGAGACCCACGTCGATTTCCTGGGCAGCCAGAGTAGGTGTATTTTTCCCAATTCCAGGAACTGTCGTCCTTCTACACGACCGTTGCCAGGAACTGGTAGAGGAAAATGTTTTCCCATCACCGGAGAGCGCTTGCGTTTTCCCACCGATGTCAGGAATTATCGGCTGAGCCCTAAAAACAGCGATACGATCGCAACAGGGAACACGTGTTGGGTCCCACACTTACTATTTTTTCTGATGAACACTATAGTATTCAAGTAACACAGAATCTATCATAACAATATAGTTTTATTTACTATATTTATGGTTCAATACCTAGAATCAATCATACATTTGTAGTTGAATCTATCATATTTACGATTGAATCAATTATACCACTACAGTTGAATCAATCATATTTACAGTTGAATCAATTATATTTATAGTTGAATGCCTATAATCAATCATACCATTGTAGTTGAATCTATCATATCTACAGTTGAATCAATTATACCATTACAATTGAATCAAATATATTCATAGTTGATTGCATAAGGTCAATCAGCAACTTGTAGTTAAATCTATTGTATTTATAGTTGAATGCATAAAACAAATCATACAGTTGAATTCATTATATTGATAGTTGATTGCGTAAGGACAATTAGAAGTTTGTAGTTGAATCTATTATAATAGTAGTTGAATGCGAAAAAATCAACTGCATTTCGATTATTGGTATAACAAGCTGAAATAATTGGAACAACTGTCGTCTTTTTTCTCCGTGATATTTTGTCAGCATCTTCTCGTAGAGCTTCCGTGCCGAGCTTTAGCAGTCGATTGTTGCCGCTCATCGCGGTTTGGGTAATTCTGTACCTTGTATATATGTAGCCCAGCTCTCTTCTTTGCATTTTGGACGTTGCTCTGCGACATGCCGATCTTTTAAGCGAAATCACGGCTTGAGACGTTGCGATTTGCTTTAATCATCCACTTTGCTGGAACCGCTTTAACACTCTGGAGACGGTTGAATTATGAATTTTCAACATTTTTCGCAACTGCCGGTGCGACAGGTCAGGAAATTCCTGGTGTTTGGAAAGAATTTGTTCCCTCGACTCGCGTTGTTTAACCTCCATTTTCGTTGAATCGTAAAACACGACTTCGAGTTTGACAGCATGTAAACAATACACATCAATGAGAAAGTGTGCAAAATTTGGTTGATTTTTACCCAATGGTAAAAAAGTTATGGCCTGTTGAATGTGTCGCAATAATTTCGTGTTTGCCCTTTAGGGTTAAAGCATATATGCTCGTTTTAACAATGATTTTGAGTTTTACAGCATTATGATTTTGGATTCACAATATTATAAAGGGCTTTCAACTATTTTAAACTAAATCAATAAACTTTTCTAACAGTTTTAAACAATTTTAAACCAACAATAAAAAATTCCAATAGGTTTCCAAAAATTTATGTTTCAAATAAAATTTCAAACAATTTTTACATTTTTTAAAATTACATTTAAAACAACTACGATCTAAGTATCTTAAAAACATTCTCATCATGATTGGTATCAAAATTAAAAAGTATTCCATATTTTTAGTGTTTTGTTAAAGTTTTCGTTGTTTTATCATGTTCTCTCCTTGTTATTGGAAAAAGTGGAGAACTTTCATAGAATCTATTCACATAAAAATGTGAATATCATGAACTATTAGGAGAGTAACTTTAAATATAAATAAATTCGACGGAATAGCTTATGCCGAATACTTAGTCCATCAGTGTGCATATGTAACTACTAGGTTATTCAATCAATAATTATCAATGTTTTAAGTTTATTTACTTTTAGTCGTACTGTACCTCAGCGACTTCCTCCTTACCATGCCCGATATGGAATTGAAATTGGGGTTACTGGGAATAAGGTCGACTTTTTTTTCTAATTTTGGGCTTTCAAGTTTTTAATGTTTCATACAAGTAAAGCATGGATCACCATGAATCTGGACGCACTGTTTATTATACCATTGCGCTCCTAGTTGTTGGATCTGGAATGTTTTGACAGTACTTTGTTCGGAAATGTTTTCTCTATCAGTGCTGAAAATTTCATTACGATTCGTTTTGTTCCAAAAAAGTTACACGTGATGGAAGCCGCGAGACGAAAATAAATTTTGGACACTCACGTTAAAAACCGACGTGGTTGGGTTAAAAAAATCGCGAAATCGTTAAAAATGCTTAAATCAACCGTGTGCAGCGTTCTCA
The DNA here is from genome assembly GCF_029784155.1 of Uranotaenia lowii. Taxonomy (NCBI): domain Eukaryota; kingdom Metazoa; phylum Arthropoda; class Insecta; order Diptera; family Culicidae; genus Uranotaenia; species Uranotaenia lowii. The sequence continues at coordinate 203,868,399 of NC_073693.1, read as the reverse complement.
AACGTTTCCGTGAGATACTATCGATCGGCAGGTTCATACCAAGCGTTATAGTGGACCTAAGAATCAGAAACTGCATTTGAAGGTGTTGAGAACGATCAAAGCAAACACAGGGTAGTCGGACTACGACATCGCCAAGAAATTCAACGTCGACCGGTGCGCCGTCGGAAGGATTAGTCTCCGCGAAGGAATACGATCCTATCGGGCCAGTAAGTAACCAAACTGGACATTGAAGCAAAATTTAGTAGCCAAAGGACGTGCCCGGAAGTTATACAACAAGATTCAAACGAAGTACGACGGATGCATCCTCATGGATGACGAAACGTACGCGAAGATGGATTTTGGGCAGCTTCCTGGCCAAAAATTTTATAAAGCCACTGCAGTGGTGCACTGCACTGGTCGGGGTGATGTCCCCGCCAAGTTCAAATTCGTTTTTGCCGATAAGTTGGCAAGAAAGTGTTTGATCTGGCAAGGTATTTGCAGCTGCGGACGAAAAACCCCGATTTTTGTGAAAAACAGGACCATGGACTCCGAAATGTACAAGGAGGAGTGCCTTAAAAAATGTTTTTTTTTTTTCGTACAATAGATCTCACAAAAGACCAGTAAAGTTTTCGCCAGATTTGGCATGCTGCCACTACAGCTAGGAGGTACTACAGTGGTATTCGGCCAACGGGTGGATTTTGTTGAAAAGGACATCAACCCACTCAACTGCTCTCAATTCCGCCCTATCGAAAAATTTTGGGCAATTGTCAAGCAGAAGATGAAGAAGAATGGTAGGACGACTCGGGAAGCAACAGAGATGAAAAGATTGTGGAACAAAATGGCCGCTGAGGTCAGTGAATAGGGTGTCCAAACTTTGATGAGTGGTTCTAGACGAAAAGTTCGAAATTTTATCAAGAAAACATCGAAATATTTTTTTTCTTATTTTTCCTTTGAAGTGCAATAAAAACCCTACATTTTGATTATAAAACTTTTTTTTTTCGTTTCATAGCTCCGAGATAGACCCGTTTTAACGCGTCCAGATTTGTAGTTTTTTTTTTCGATTATAGTCGTTTTACCATCATTATGGCATTCGCGACTTTATCAACGTTGCAGTTTGCGGATCGTTATTGAAAAACTATCCGGTACAACTGCGTCCGATGTTTACTCTTGGGCTTGAACTCGCGGACATCGGCTCAGGAGGCAACAGACTTGCCAACTGAGCTATATCACAAGCCCTGTCCAGATTTGTAGTGATCCATGCTTTATCTATATATATAAAAAGCAATTTCTGTATGTTTGTTTGTTTGTTTGTTTGTTTGTTTGTCCTCTATAGACTCAGCCGTCTTAAGAGCTAGAGGTCTGAAATTTGGCATGGATTTGCATTTGGACCAGGAAGGATGAAAAATGTTTTCAGATTTTCGGATGACCCCTTCTGAAGGGGGTCGTCCATAGAAGACAAATATTGTTTTCGCGATATTGACGTTACTTTTCGTCGGATCCTGTTGAAAATTTGTACGTGAGAGTTTTGAAAGACGAGCAATCGATATCAGGTGCCAAATTTTTTGTAAGGGGTCATCCAGATGGGTCGTCCATATTAACTGTTCGCTGTTTTTGCAATATTGACGTTATTATACATTGTATTCAGATGAAAGTTGGTACTCGATAGTTATGAGTGACGTGCAATCGATTTGATGAATAAAATTTAGTGTAAGGGGCCGGCAAAAAAGGGTCATCCATATTAACTTTTCGATATCTTAGTGATATTGACGTTTTTATACATTGGATTGGGATGAAAATTTGCACAAAGGAATTATTAGAGACAAACAATTGATTTCACTTATCCAAATTAAAAACAGGGGTCGGCCAAAGGGGTCGTCCATATCAACTATTCACTGTTAATGCGATATTGTCGTTATTATACATCGGATTCAGATGAAAATTGGTACACGAGAGTTTTGAGGAACGAGCAACCGAGTTAAGGTATTGAATTCAGTGTAAGGGGCCGGCAAAGGGGGTCGTCCATATTAACCTTTCAATATTTTTGCAATATCATCATTATTATAAATCGGATTGGGATGGAAATTTGCACACGGTAGTTTTCAGGGACGGGCAATCGATTTCAGATGTCAAATGTTTTGCCAGGTGTCGACGAAAGGGGTCGTCCATATAATTTTTTTTTTCTCTGTCGTTAACAATATTGACGTTATTATGCAATGGATTGCTCTGAAAATTTGCACACGGGAGTTTTGAGTGAAGGGCAATCGATTTCAGATATCAAAGATTGTATAAAAGGCCACCGAAAGGGGTTTAACTTTTTGGCAATAATTGCGATGTTATGCAACGATCGAATCGAAATTTATACACGGGTTTTTTTTTGCACGGTTAATTGATTCCGGATTTCAAATTTATTAGCAGACAACAATGAATTTTGAAGTGCATCTGGAATATGCTTGACTTTTATACAAATTGTTCATGACATATTCCAAGTTGAAAGCGAAACGGAGTTCGTATGGGATCAGCTAGTATATTATAATATTATAATATTATAATTTCTTATTACAATAAGTGTTAATTAGAGTGGCCTGAATTTGAATGAAACTTTACACCACAGTTAAGCTCTCTAACCACTCAATTGAAATCTGCCCGCGTTCGTTTGCAACATAAGTGATTGTGTAATTCGAAGGCGCCCGAACCGGAAACAACATTCGGAGAGTTAAATGTTTTCAACTGCGAAAATTCGACTGCATTCGCAAGAGAGCAGAAGCACTAGAAACAGCCGACGACGCCATCAATTCCCGGAAACTTTGTTTCGAGTGTACGATCCAGTTCCAATAAAGCAGTAACAATTTGTCTGGCAAACTATTTCAGTATAGAAACTTTTCCTTCGGTTTTCGAAATCCTTCCTTTACCTATGTATCGGGAAGAAATTTCAAAAGAAGCACCCAACAAAAAATGGCACACCAACTGACGGTTCCATCGTATAAATTTGTCACTCCCTTTGGCACAAAACGGTTCCATGTGTGAGCTTGCATAGTTTCGGGTATTTTTTTTTCTGTTCAACGTAGATCGTTGGAAAGTTTTTATACTCGGGAAAATTCCTGGACAATCCGCTTTTCGCCAGTAACTATCTCATCGATGGTCCTGCCTTTGGTTAACCGAAGTGGTCAGATAAGTTGTGGGCTTAGATTACTTGTTTATTATTTGTTCGATCCATTGAATGGTTACCGCAAGCTTTTAGTGAACGAAAGTGGTTGAGAAGCGTTTCACAATCTGGCTCAAAAGTTTCGGACTTCCAATGAGATTTTTTTTATTGAAATACATATTTATTTATATTCAAAAGCAAACTCATAATTGGGAAATTCTGTTCCTTAGTAGTCACAGTGTGTTGATTGAAACTATTTCTATTGCTTTCATTCAAAATTATTTCCATGTACAAAATCGATAATAATTTAAATCAAAATTTTTAGCAATTAAGTAAATTGAGAAGTTAAGTAAAAAAATCATCAGTTTGGCAACCGTCACAAAACAGCCTCAAACACTTTCCACAGCAATATTTTCAATATTTAACTAGCTCATGTAGCACATTGTACATCTTTCTTCATCTTTTGATTCTTTTTTTATTTTTGACATTTTCTTCTTCTCTACTGAAGTTTTGAAGAAAGTTAGCAGCCGTGTAGCTAACTTTCTTCAAAACTTCAGTAGAGATGATGATCTCTAAGGCCAATTAGCGTAAGAAATTGTTCAGTTGATTAGTTTTAATCAATGGCACTCTCTGGAGCCACCATTTGAAAATTGTGTTAATACTCTATGCATTAAGTTTTTTTTGGTGACTTCAAATATTTCCAATGTCAAATTTATTTAGCTTCTTGGATTGAACTTTCGTTATTCAAAGCTTATTTAGAGAGCTTTGACCTAATCGGCAGTCATATTATATAAAGGAATTTTTAAGTTTGATTGACTTGTAAATTTCTATACCTTCAAAATAAACGAGGTCTATGACATGTCTGCTACAATTATGACCACCACTATAATACATTCACTATGAAAAAATATCTGTAAAAATTACATAGTTGGATTCTTTTGGCCGGGAGTGTCGATAAAGTAATGTGGTTCGCCTCTTTTGTTCTTATATCAAGAAACTTTGGGCGTAGCCGCAATCTGAACGGTTATCAAAACTTTCCGATAGCAGAGCATCTGGTGTGACACAGTTTAATTTAATGCCCCCTATAATCGCTCGAATACCTTCAAAATTGATGTGTGTATAGGGGTACAGCCTAGATACACAGGATTAAATTTGTTCGAAGTATTACATCACTTCTAGTGCTTCTTGTTATAGGTACATTTTCGTTATGGGAATATGTTGTTGGTAACGTGAAAAAATCGTGTAAGTTATTTAAAATCAGAATTGAAATTAAATTGTGACTCAAATACAAATTTTCAAAACAGATTCAGAACTTAAATAGAAAATCAAAATCAAAACTAAGATTCAAAATTCTAAATAAGAATTCAGACTTCACTTGTTACATTCAGTTTAAAAATTCAATGAAAGAACTGTTCGAAAGGAGAATATAATGAAGTATCGGTATTTCGAGATTTTAAAAACGTTTTAAACATTCATTTTCAAAGATTAAACAGGCTTAGAGCGTCATCATTCAGATAAATCATCAAGATATTCAAAACATTTAAATTCATAATAAGGGATTGTGTTTTCAACAAATATACATCAACAAAGTTTAATTTGTTTGATTTTGTCATTTTTCCACTGTCAAGACTATGTATTAAAATAAAAAATGTTTGTTTTTTATGTATCTCTATTATAAAGGGTGATACGGTCAAAATTTGGTCAAAATCAACTTGACTGTATTTCTTTCAATTTTGCATTTAAAAACCCTGAACACCCCACATTTTGAAGGTGTGTGTGTAGAATGTTGCTCCTATTTTGATTTTGGAATTCACTCTTCAGTTGTCAAAATGCCGTCCAAGGAAGAAGAGCAGCGTATCAAAATTTTGCTAGCGCATCGCGAAAAACCGTGCTACTCGCACGCAAAGCTGGCAAAATCGCTAAAAGTTGCCAAATTAACAGTTACAAATGTAATTAAAGTGTTTGGGGAACGTTTGTCGACAGCCAGGAAGTCTGGATCGGGGGGAAATCGAAAACCGGAAGCCGCTGAGACGACAAAGAGAGTTGCCGGTAGTTTCAAGCGTAACCCTAACCTCTCTCTCCGAGATGTTGCAAATAAGCTGGGTGTATCGTCTACAACCGTGCATCGAGCCAAAAAACGAGCCGGACTATCGACTTACAAGAAGGTAGTGACTCCAAATCGCGATGATAAACACAATACGACGGCCAAAGCGCGATCCCGGAGGCTGTATACGACGATGCTGACGAAGTTTGACTGCGTGGTAATGGACGACGAAACCTACGTCAAAGCCGACTACAAGAAGCTTCCGGGACAGGAGTTTTATACGGCAAAAGGAAGGTCAAACTGGCAAGCCATCTGTACCTGTGGCTTGAAAAGCAGCATTTTCATAGCTTCCGGGACTGTCAACCGAGAAATTTACGTGAAAGAGTGTTTGAATAAATGAAACTAATGAGTTTACCCGACAAAACTCAGTAACACGAGACTCTTTGACCTGGGTCTCAGAGTCGGCGCGCTACTGAGCAAACTGGAGGGGCTACGCGGGAAAAGGGCGGACCAACCTTTCACTTTACCAGGAAGTGCCTTGGTAAAGTTTAGTCTGTTTAGTAAAAAACTTGATTTGTTCTCAGGGATTTTAATTGTTACAATTAATTGGGTGTGGGTGTGTAGTGTGTACGTTCTCTTTGGGCTTTTCTGAGTACATACCATCGATGGTTTTCTCGGTGATGTTTTCCGATGATGACGATCTTCACCAGGCCACCAGGATTGGCCAAGATGAAGGCAGAGCTCGTCTGGTGAGCGGACCTCGGCTGGACGCAGCAGCACAAAATGGCGGGGTAAGTCCTGGGTTTCTTGGCTTAACAGCTCGGAAAATGGCGATTCCGAGCTGCGTGGAGTATAGATTACAGGCCCATCCTTCGTTGGCGATATCGGTTGACTCCGGACGGTACCGGTAGTTGCCAGCCCGAGAAGGGTAAGGTCTCCTTTATATTTAGAGTCAATCTATGACCCGAGACGTCCTCCTTGATGGTTATGGGGCGCACGCCAGAGGACAAAACGCTGATCTTTTACGGTTAGACGTACAGTTGCGTTCAAAAAGGAATGAAATCGCTTGAAGCTGCGCACCTACTTCCAACTTCGACCAGATGCCATTTCTCTCTCGGTTGATATTTTTTTATAAAAATTTCACACAATCTAGTTCAACTATTCAACTAACACTCTACGAAATTTGAAGTCTTTACAATAACGAGAAACAAAGATTTCCGTAAAAAAAAGGAAATTTGGAGTTGCTTCACTAAACTTGCTGTATCTTCGACAATTTTCATTGAAAAATCTTGAAATTTAATTCAAAGATGTAAAAATGTTTTATCTAATACCAGGCCAAGTTTCGTCAAAATCGATGAACGTGATCAAAAATGGTGCCGAGTAGAAAACCAGGTTCATTATCGCCCAGCAGACGATTTCATTCTTTTTTCCTAATCCATGTATTCTTGGTTTTTTCTTTCACAAAATCGAAATTTATTACGAAGAATGTAATAAATTGATAGAAATTTCATTCGTGCTTTGTTAAGAAATAGAAATTGTTCACAAGAGCGAATTGAATACTTGCTTTAATCACAGAGAACAGACATACAGGAACGAACAAAAATCGTCAAAATAGTGTGTAAAATTCCAAATGCTCCCATTCACTGTGATGATTTGTAGAAGAGATTATTCACAGTGTAACAACTGTCAAATTCCAGATGAATTCGGTAATTCTCGTTAACCGTGCATGTTTAGCTTGGCGCCAAATCCCAAAAGTTTCAACATTCATAGTATTGGTGATGTTCATGCTTATGCTACACAGACAAGATGAACCATCCTCATGACAATACTGATTGTTCACCTTGTGCTTATACTTTGCTGCATGGAGTTATCCATGATCATTCTCAAAGAGAAAGTCACCAGGTCAAGAGGTAAGTGCTAATTTGGTAAAACTTTTACAATTCTAATTATTTCGTTTTGTCTATAATTGCAGCTTTCGCCATGTTGGTGCAGCAGCAAGCAGCAGCAGTTACTCGCCTAAAGGCCTTAAAATTGCGTTAAGTGGCTGCATATATCTTCTGGCTGTTCTCGGCGAAAATGCCTCGCACTCCAATGCCGGCATCGAGAAAATCCTGAGCTCAGTCGGTATCATCGTTTCCGGTCGCGAGATGCTGTCTTTGATGCCAGCCGGTGACGGTGGTGCCTTAGCTGCTGGTGGTGGAGCTGCTCCGTCAAGCAGAAGGAAGAAAAGAAAAAATGTCGGGGCCCGAGAATGACGACATGGGTTTCGGTTTCTTTTAAGTATAGTTTTATTATGTATATTATGTACAAAATAAATAAATAAATATTAATTAATAAAATTGAAAATAAAACTAAAAAGAAAATTTTTTATTTGAAATTTACATTAATATTCCTTTTGAAACCGGACCATCCTATTGCATTACACATACATGCACACTTTTCAATGCAACGCACTCACACATAAGCACAGATGTTAACCGAGCTGTCATTCTGAAAAATCATTTCTAGTCATTAAAATTCATCAGGTTGGGCCATTTTCCACTAGAAAACAATGGGACGGCTAGTAGGCGGCTAGTAGGATTTCTACTAATCTTTCTAGTGGTCCTACTAATCTTTTACGTCAAAGGGCTATCACCAAAAAAATACGTTAGAAATTGACTACAAACAGTGCCATCTATTGCGCCGTTCAAAAGTTACAAATCAACTTTAAAGTGCCCAGTTTTCGAAAAGACGTAATCGTATATGAACTCACAAAAAATGAATTCAATGTCTCAGTAAAATGGACGGCTTTATTTTATCACTAAGTGAATTAAATCAGAGTTACTTTTAACTGGGAGGAATTTCACTTTCTTTATTTTTGTACTACTATGACAGTAAAGATAACTAACAGCTTTGGTATGAGATTCCTCACTTCTTGAACAATAATTTATGTTAGAAAATGCATCTCCTATGTCCAGTCAAATACAAGAACATTCTTAACGATCAGTCTCACCCAGCAGTACTGATTCTAGGCATCTCAAAGCGGGTTACTTCAAAGGACTGAAGCAACTGTCAAATCACATACAAACGGGCCGTACCGACTTTTTGGAACCAGAACGTCAGTTCTCCTTTGATTTCAATGGCATTTTGGTACCAACACGTCAGTGCGGTACTGAAATGTCAGTTCGGAAATTTCCTTCTCTTTCATCCCCTTGGGTTACTTTCACATATAACTTTTGCATCCAGCTGTTTTAAACTTTGTATTTCTAACAAATTTGATGGAAAAAGATAATAACTTTTATGATTATTTTTTTATGCAACATGATGAACGTATTACGAAACTTCAATAGCGATTTTCTTGAAGCATGCTAAGCAGCTCATACGACCTATAGAACACTGACTGAAACTTAGTCAGCTTTGTTTTGAAAGTTCTCTTTGGTGTGTTTGGAGACATCTGGTGGTCCAACCAAAAATCAAAAATTGGTTCAAAAAGGGTGTTGGGATTTTTACACAAGTTTCGTGGGCTAGCTTGTACTTCTGTTCTCTGTGCTTTAATTGTGTATCAAATTTGTTAATCGGAATAATTAGCAGGTCATTTCTGAATCTCTGGTCTTCTTCTTTTGAACTCTGTTGATATATTTTCTCTTCCGAAACAAAGCACGTATGAAGTTTTTATCAATTTACAACATTCTTTGTGATAAATTTTGATTTTGTTAAAAAAAAACCAAGAATACATGGATTAGGTACGATGTTTTCCATACAAATATCCGTTCAAAAAAGAATGAAATCGTCTGCTGGGCGATAATGAACCTGATTTTCTACTCGGCGCCATTTTTGATCACGTTCATTGATTTTGACGAAACTTGGCCTGGTATTAGATAAAACATTTTTACATCTTTGAATTAAATTTCAAGATTTTTCAATGAAAATTGTCGAAGATACAGCAAGTTTAGTGAAGCAACTCCAAATTTCCTTTTTTTTACGGAAATAGCTTTATCTTTGTTTCCCGTTAATGTAAAGACTTCAAATTTCGTAGAGTGTTAGTTGAATAGTTGAACTAGATTTTGTGAACTTTTCATGAAAAAATATCAACCGAGAGAGAAATGGCAGCTTGTCAAAGTTGGAAGTGGGTGCGCAGCTTCACGCGATTTCATTCTTTTTTGAACGCAACTGTAGGTGAATCCCTGAGGCCACCTAGGCCGGGCGTGTGCGGTCGAACGATCGTAACCGACAACAAGAAAAATTCCAAGTATTCGAAGTGTCCCTAACGGTGGGTACATTTCACACTCCACAAAGATGCACACGCTTGCCTGTTCAAACAACTAATGATCGATGGCGCACCACTGATCGATTGTTGGGCTTTTCTTTAAGAATTCAGCCCTATTAAAATTTTCTTGCTTTTCAACAGCTTTTCCCCGCTCATGCGTCTTGCTCCTTCCAAGCGTAGTTGCTCCCACGTGAGCAGCCATGATGCTTGGTACGCGTGTTCGCAGAGTGCACCCAGTAGCCCAGGTGTGTTCAATACTGGTGTTTTAATTATGGGGAAGTGAATTGTCGATTATCAATGTGCCGATTCAAAAATAAATTTAAATTTTGTAACCTACTGGTTACATAAACGTCTGCTGCCTTTCCTGAAGAAACACGGTTGTTCCGTACTGTTTCGGCCGGATTTGGCATCTTGCCATTACGGAAAAAAGGCCATGGAGTGGTACGCCGCCAACAACGTGCAGGTGGTTCCCAAGGACAAGAACCCTCCCAACACGCCAGAGTTCCACCCAATTGAGAAAAACTGGGCTATCGTCAAGCGAAACCTAAAGAAGACCAAAAAAACTGCTAAGGACGAGCAGCAGTTCAAGGCAAACTGGCTTTCTGTGGCGAAGAAGGTGGACAAGGTGTTGCGAAGATACGCAAATGCAAATCGGGCCTTTCTGATCCGGGTTTCGATGTCTTTCTTGGTACCATCATCAGGCGTTATCTTGCTACCAAGATACTGGAAGCACTCCACTTTCTCAACTTGTTGCCCAGCTACCATGAAACTGGAAGGATTTCCTGTGTTGATCTTCATCGACTTTGTCTTTCCGACATTGACTTTGAGATCTGCTGCCATGGAGCTTTCGGTGAGGTCATCGAGTTTGCTCTGCATATCCGGTTGTGTTTGGGCGAGCAAAACAATATCGTCAGCCAGGTCAAGGTCGTTCAGTTGCTCCATTGTTGAAGGATTCCACGGCAATCCTCGATTTTTTCGAAATCAACGAACACCAGCAGAAGAGAGTCCTGGAATTCGTTGATCTGTTCGAGTATGATTCGTAGCGTTGTGATGTGGTCCACACATGATCGTTCGGATCGGAATCCAGCTTGTTGCCGTCGGAGTGTAGCGTCGATTTTCTCCTGGATCCTGTTCAGGATCACTTTGCAGAGTACGTTGACGCTTGTACAGATCAACGTTATGCCTCGCCAGTTACCGCACTCTGTCAGGTCTCCTTTCTTCGGGACCTTTACGAGGATACCCTGCATCCAGTCGGCCGGGAATGTTGCAGTATCTCAGATGTCAGCGAAAAGACGGTGCAACATTTGTGCTGACAAGGCAGGGTCGGCTTTCAGCAAGGATGCAGTCGATCCCAGGTGCTTTGCTGGGTTTCATGTTTTTGATTGTCGCTTCTATTTCAGCCAGCGAGGGCGCTTCCGAGTTGACGCCATTTATGCGACTTACTGTTGGCGCTTCGAGCTGCGGGTTTTGTTGGCCATCGCTATTCGTGACTCGGAAGAGTTGTTCGAAATGCTCAGAACATTGTTTGAGCTGATCTGTTCGATCGATCAAAAACTGGCCTGCTCGGTCTTTCAGCGGCATTCTTGTATTATTCCTTGCACCCAGTCTTCAAAGAGCAACCCATGTGCGATGTGTAGATAAGTTTATAAACACACTTGAACTCTACCATCATAGTACGTGTTGAACTTTCTCATTTGTAAACATATTTGAACTCAAGTGTAGTGTGCAAGATCGAGTTTATGTTCAAAATGGGTACGCACTCGCATGTTTAGAATGCAATCACAGCAGTCAAGCATTAGTATAAAATATCCTGTCCACAGTATTTGTTTGGAATTTGACTATTTACAATGAACTTCCAATGCACTGCGACGTTCGAAGTTTTTGTGAGTGATGATATCAAGTAGATTGACCGGGCCTCTACATCTGATTAAGATTGCAGATTACGATCGTGCTAAGAAGATTGTTGCGGAGGCGGTCGGGGAGGATTCAAGGAAGGATATAAGGCGATCACCGAGCAGTATCAGCAAGTTGCACCACTAAGGCAGCGAGAAATGTCATAAAGTGATCAGATATCTCCATTGGCGGCGGCTCTTTCTCCCTCTTCGGCTAGGGAGTTTGTCCAGGCTCTCCTGTCTCGTCTACAAGCTCGTTTAACTGCCTTTTCCAGCCCCGCATATCGTAAGCGGGCCGCTGTTTTGGCTGATCCGGTACATGCCTGCTCAATTCCGACTTTCGCCTTTCTCCAATCATCGACCATCCTCCAAATTTCATCCGACATCCATTCACTTCTGCTTCCACAAAGTTTACCGAGAGTACCATGGCTCGTCGTGATAAAGGCATTCTTGATTCCACACCACTGTTCTTCGACTGTTCCGTCTGTCGGCAGCTCCGAGGCTCGGGATTCTAGCTGTTCAACGTATTCCCTTTTCACCTCTGGATTCTCCAACCGGCGGACGTCGTATCGACACCCGACTTTCTCCTCGCGCCGTTGGACACGCGCAACTCTCAGTCGTATCTCGCCAAGGACAAGTTGATCGTCAGATGCAATGTCTGCGCTTCGTTTGTTGCGGACATCATGAAGGCTCCTTCTCCATTTTCGGCTGATGCAGATGTGGTCAATTTGATTTTCTGTTCGGCCATCTCGGGATACCCAAGTGACCTTATGTGCTGGTCGATGGGGGAAGAGCGATCCACCGATCACCATGTTGTTGTTGCCACAAAATTCTACAAACAGCTCTCTGTTTTCGCTCATCTGTCCTAGGCCATGGCGCCCCATGATGCGTTCAAGGTCCTGATTGTCGAAGCCAATCTTTGCGTTAAAGTCGCCCAAATGGATTTGAATCTCACCCTTCGGAATTCTCTCTACCACGCTGTTCAGTTGACTATAAAACTGCTCTTTCTCCTGCAAATCGGCAACGTCAGTTAGCGCATAACACTGGACCATTGTAAGGTTTCTAACCCGTGTTCTAAACCTGGCTACGATTATTCTTTCGTTTATCGGTTCCCATCTTATGAGGGCTGCACGAGCCTGCGGGCTTAATAGGAAGCCAACTCCTCGTTCCCGAGTAGCATGTTCTCCTCGTATCCAAGAGTAAAGCAGGACTTGCCCGGATTGTGTCTTGTGTCCTCCAGTATTAGGCCAACGGATTTCGCTCAGTCCCAGAATTTTTAGCTTGAGGCGGCTAGCCTCTCTAGCAAGTTGTGCCAGTTTGCCTTGTTGGGCGAGGGTTAAAACGTTCCAAGTTCCAATTCGTGTCCGTGTTTTCATGCTAAAAGTCGTCGCCAACGTGCCAGGTAGGTCATTTCTTTCAGATTCCGTAACAATTCTAGTTTAGTTGCTAAATGAGAAAATAATTATAAAAATTTTGTTGTGTCAACCTTTGCTGATATAAAGAAGGGAAAATAGATGTAACGTAATTGAAAAATTTCTTGAAATTTTCTGATAGCTCATTCATAAAATGGCATTTTTATCGAAAGATTCCTTAATGAGCTCGAAAGTCGATATTTTTTAAACTCGCTAGTAATACTAAATACAAAAATCATATTTTTCTCAACGTTTTCTTTCATAGGAAGTTTTATAGTTTTAAACTATTCTCTTATTTTGAAATTTTTTAAAATATCTCTAAATTAAATAGTTCAATGATATAAAACTGGAAACGGGGAAGTGCGCAGCATCTCCCATAACTTTTTTAAAATGAACGTTTTTACACTAGATATTACAGTTATTGGTCGATTTTTGAACATTTGTTGAATTCCTCAAGCAAAAACACAAAACCAAGCTCCTCTTAATTTTTCAGTGAAAAGAAATTTGGGTTTTAGAGGGTATATGTTGCCCTTGAGTTAAAAATATATGCAGCTTGAATAAAATCTGATTTGCGACAGCCATGTTTCAGTGCGATGCATTTTGACTAATTGGGACTCTCTGGAGCCACCGTTTGAAGTATAGACTTTGATTTACAACCTTTTTATTTACTCACTGTTGCTTTAAATCGTTGAGATGCTCGAGATAAATTGCAACGTTCGCAAAATTTCAGCTCAATCGGATTAAATTTTAGAGATTCTCAAATTCCCCAAAAGGTCATTAAAAAATAGGAGTATTAAAAACACAGATAATTTTATATAAGTATTTATTTTTCAACAGTGGTTTTAAAAGAGATTGTTATCCTAGCTAGTTTCTGGGATAAGTTCAAATGCAATCATAGGTGTTGTTTGTTTATAAATTATTTCTGCTATGTCTAATGAATGTTTGCTTAGGGAGAAATCCGCACAATCTCGAATTTGCTATCATCTCTTCGCTATCAAAGCTAATCAGTATTCAGTTGTTTTTATTTTGAAAGTTTTGGTCCAAGTATCATCAATTTTAATATTTTGTGAGAAGTTTGAAACATTGGTTTGCCTTTAGGAACGCTTTACATTTTTTCTTTCAAGAGTTAAAAGTTTACTTATTGAGCAACAAAGGAACATTGAAATATAATAAATGTGATTTTAACCTTAGGTACATGGCTTTACAATTGTGTTTCGTTCATATCAAATGTTAAGCTTTATCTTTTCTGTGCGTATACTATAATATGTAGATGTGAAGGTTGTTGCGTATTTTAGGAAAATCGAATTTGAGGGGCCCGAAAAGAAACAAATTACGGTAAACTATTGTGATGCATTACTGCATAGCCTTCGATTGCATTGTTCGTGTAATTTTTCGGAAGACAATGGAAATGAGGACCCGAAACAATGAGTATGTTTTTATCGTTGGTCAAATAATACTGTTTTTAAAATTACGTTAAGTCTACTCTAGCGATTTTCGGCAAATTTAGCGTCAATGAGACATACTTATAGGTAGATTTCAATCACATTTTAGGCTGCACGTTTAGGCCTCTTGCGGTAGATTCTAACTAACTTCCACCACCAGGGACAGTTTTAAACTTCCAATCCAGCATCGGATCGTTTCCCAGATTTTACAAGTGACTTTTCGGCGTCCAGCTTCGGCGTTTCCGTTCGTGTGTGCCAGACCAAAACGTCGGTGCACTTGTTGGCAAGAGGTTGCATTTCATGTACGATCGTTAGATGGCGAAGGATTTCGCTCTCCTGGTAGCCTCGTTCAACCTCGTAGCTGAACTGTGCCTGCGGATTATCGAGCAGCAGATCTGAGCTGATTGCAAATCCGGCCATATCGAGAGGAAATGGTCGTTCCGGACGCCAGGCACTGTTGAATCCTAGCACTATTCCATCCCGATTGAGGACCGGTTTTTCAACCATCAGGCCACCGACCAATCCAACGGGCCAAACTCCAACCTAAGATTAAAAGGGATTTTAAAAACGGTTATTATAAAATTGTCTTTAAAAACAAATTCTTGCCTTGTTCCTCTCGATTTTGGCCATTTCCGCAAACAGATCAGAACTGTAAGTGTTATCGTCGTCCATGAAGTAGACCACAGAATGCCGTTCCCGTCCACCGTTGTCGGCCATGTGCTGCCGAACCCACTCGAGGGCTTTGTTTCGTTGCTCCACCCCTCGTGGCTTCAACCAGTTCGGATCCTTGCCCTGGAGTTTGAAATCTTTGGGTGTTTTTGCTGCCAACTGAACGCTGCGATCCTGAAGGCCACTTCGCTCCAGCAGGTTAGTAACGAGCTTGGAAATGTGTTCGGCGTCCTCGACCAGCACCCAGAACACGTTCGGCGACAGGCGAATCACTTGAGATAACCTGTAAGATGGAATGATACAAAAAAGTTCCACACATTCTAATTCTATTGCTCACGAGTTTTTTTTTAGAGCAACAAAATTTCGAACTGGTTAATATGATTATTCAAATAACAGAGAACTGTTTTTAATCACATTTCTTTTTAAATAGGAGTTTTATTGATTAATGAGTTTGTCAAATAGCTGAAAATGTGGACATGATTTTAATTTAGAAATGTGTATTTTTCTACTTTATACTTCAAGTATTCTAAAATCGTACTTTTTTTGTAATATTTCTATACTTATACTTGAAGATAATTCTCTTTTTACGACATGAAATCCGATAGAATGTATGGTCTTGAAGTTTTTGATTTGAAGGGTATTTATGGTGATTTCTTTCAATTTCTTAACTATCAAGACATCGCGTAGGGGAAAGGTTTCCTAAATGGGCCTATCGGGTTAAATGACCCTACGGCTGTTTGATGAAATGGCTGACTAGACAGCTAATCTGACCAATGCCTTTTGAGGGTGATACGCTTAGAACATAAGGCACGGAAAAATTTTATGAATTTACAAACTCAAAAAAATTTAAAAAATCATACAAGGTTTTGATACATTTTGATGTAATATTTCGACTTTTATAAATTATACGTAAAGAAGCTTAAAACAAAAACTAGGATGGTTTTTGTTTCTTACTCAAATAAACTTTAGAAATTAAACATATTTCAGCTTTTGTGGAGGTTTAATAATGATTAAATAGTGGAATAATAGAGTGTTTTTGTATGCCCCCATCATGTTTGCAAAATGCCTCCATCCTAAAATAACAGGTTAAATAGAATAAATAAATGATTTTTATCATTGAACCTTCAAATCTAAGCTCTGAATAACATCTTAAGAGAGAATTGAAGATCTAAAAACAGATTTGATAAAGTTTTTCTCATGGATGAACTGCCCCCATAGTATGGGAACCCGAACTTTTGTTTTATTCCATAAAATTATAATAAACATAGATTTTTATAAAAGTTCATCTTTGTCGCACGAAAATTATTGCTTTCTAGCACTTTCAATGAAATTATACGAAAATATGGCCCAAAAAACAGAAATTTTGTTCAAAACATTATTAGGCGCATTTAGCCCGCACGGTTTGTGGTTCGGCATTTTAGACAACACTTATAATAAAATCGTTTTCTTGGAAACAGAAGAAAATTTTAACATAAAAATTTCTCCAATTTATAGTAAACAGATGCCTGCACACGTGTATATAGTTTTTGTACACATATTCGATCTGATATTTGATAAAATCAGTGTTCTGCTTAATAGGCGCATATAGCCCGCTCCTCCCCTATTCTGATTTCAAACAAAATTTGAACATAATATGTTGAGGCAAAGAACTTGCAGCACTAAATTTTGCAGATCGAATTTTATTCGCTTCAAATCTAGAAAGTAACAAACAAATTAGTTTTCTTGGATTTGTTAAAGTTGACTGTCACTTACAATTTAGTGCAGAATTATTTCGCTTCGCGGTATTAGTGGTTATCGATCGAGGAACACGGTGTTTGCCCTAGCTAGATAATTTCATGAATCAATTATAAAACCACGTGTGATCATAAGAACATTGGTTACCTGTTTGTTAGATGAACGATAAATATTGCCAAAATGTTCGCACTACCTTTCTAGCTATAGTCGCAACTATTCGTCCTAACTGTAGGTAATTGAAAGTAGTTATTAATTATCTGATTTAACAATTTATGCTTATTCAACAAACCGAATGGAACTGAGCTTGACAACTGTAACTCTTATAATAAACGTGGCAGGTTTTTATAAATATAATGACTCGTTAGCGGAAGTGACGTATATCTTATTTCTGTCATTGTTCTTATGATTCTGATGATGACGTTTCTCATTAATCATCGATAGGCGCGGCTACAGGGTTGCCTGCTGCGTTAACATCCTCCCCCGGGTGTATCTCGGTGGACACGGAGACTACACTGTCGTTTGAAACATCCAATAGCGCCAGGTAGTGTACGGCACGACGAATAGGGCCATTAGCCGTATCTACGACCACCCTACGGACATTCCCATCAGGTGCAACTATCGTTTCTCGAACTTTACCACGGATCCATCCATTGCGGGTCTTGGAGTCGATTACCAATACCAGGTCTCCCACCTCAACCTGTCTCGTAGGTGCGAACCATTTGGTTTGTCGTCGGATAACTGGAAGGTATTCCTTGACCCAGCGGTCCCAGAATATGTTCAACTCGTGTTGGATAAGGTCCCAAGAGTCTCTTAGACTTCGACGTTCCTCGATAGGGACCGGTGGCTGCTTAACCCCGTTGGAGCTCCCCAACAAAAAGTGATTCGGGGTGAGAGCTTCGAACTCTTCAGAATCTAAGGGAAGGTATGTCAGAGGCCTTGAGTTAACTATTCCCTCGGCCTCCACAATCAAAGTAATGAGTCCTTCATCATTTAACTTGCCCTCGCTATACCCGTCATTCAAAGCTACTTTTACAGACCGTACAAGTCTTTCCCAAACGCCTCCCATATGGGGCGCTCCCGGTGGATTGAAATGCCATTTTGTGGAACAGTTGGTAAAGGTGTTTATCATTTTTAGACGTATTTGTTCTCGCAATATGTTCGATGCACCTACAAAATTCGTGCCGTTATCGGAATAGAACTCAGCCGGAGCCCCTCGTCGGCTAACGAATCTTCGAACGGCGAAGATACACGAAGCGGCAGATAGAGAGTAAACTACCTCTAGATGAATTGCCCGTGTGGTGAGGCATGTAAAGAGTGCGATCCACCTTTTCACTCTGGAGCGGCCAACTATAACAAGAAGCGGACCGAAATAATCCAGCCCAGTGAACGTGAACGGTCGTTGTCGGTCAGCTAGTCTGCATGGTGGCAATGGTGCTATTGGAGGAGGAGCAGGTTTAGCGTTGCGTAGTCTGCACATTTGGCATCCTCGGCTCACCCTTTTAGCTAGTGAGCGAAGTCCCGGGATTGTATAGAGTTGACGCACTTCGTTTACCACAGTTTCAAAATTTGCATGCTTGTAATGACGGTGGTACCAATCCACGACAAGGAATGTCACACGATGTTTGGTTGGTAATATTATCGGGAAGCGAGTTCCAAACGCTACTGATTTGGAATTTCGAATACGGCTGTTCTCTCTGAGCAATCCATCTTCAGCTAGAAACGGTGCATACTTTCGGATGGTACTGCCTGAGTTGAGAGTTTCTTTGCTATTTTGTTTCAAGGTGGTGAGTTCTTGAGGAAAGGTTTCTAGTTGAACTTGTTTTAATATCTGCTGGATTGCGGTCGCTAAATCTGATTGTTCCAAGGGGTCTGACAGTTTGTCTATATGCTTTGGGTAGTATTTCAAGAATCGTAAAACGTAGGCTATGGCACGGTAAAGTCGCTCCCAACGTGAAAATCTTTCGTACACAATAACGGGTTTATATTCTGCATGAAGGAAAACAGAGGCACGTAGTTCCTCTTCAGTTGTTAGAATTCGATCTATTGGAGCAGGCCAGTCTGGTTCTGGCAAACGGAGAAAGTCTGGCCCGATGAACCAGCATGAATTATTTGTGAAATAGGGTCCTTTACCCCATTTAGTGGCTTCATCGGCGGGGTTTGATTTAGAAGGCACCCATCGCCAGTTCGCCGGAGTGGTGTGCTCTAATATTTCTCCAACTCGATGTGCAACAAACGGGCGATAGTTTCGAGGGTCCGAGTGTATCCATGAGAGCGCAGTCCGTGAATCGGTCCAGAGAACGGTTCGAGAAATGAGAATGTCATGGTTGTTTTTAATAAAGCTCATCAGTTGTGCTCCTAGGAAACAGCTCTGGAGTTCCAATCTTGGAATGGACATGGGTTTTAAAGGGGCGACTTTTGATTTTCCCGACACAAGACTAAGGTCAACAGATCCGTCAGCTCTTACGATACGTATGTAGGCAACGCACGAGTACGCGACCTCAGATGCATCCACGAATATGTGAAGTTCGGTGTTGGTATAAGTGAGTTTCGTGGCTTCAGCGAAATAGCAGCGAGATATACGTACAGACTCGATGTGTTCGATCATTTTGATCCACTCGCTCCATCTTGTAAATAATAAATCTCCCACTTCCTCATCCCAGCTGATTCCTGAACGCCACAGATCCTGGATCAGTACTTTCCCATGAATGAGAAATGGGGCCAAGAGGCCTAACGGATCGAATAGCGACATAACGCATCGCAAGATCTGTCGCTTCGTCGGTCTGTTTCCGGATTGTAGTAGGTCTTTAACGTCATCACTCATGTGCGTAGAGAATCCTAACTCGTCAGTGCTTGGATTCCACAGCATTCCTAAGACTCGTTCTAGTTTTTCGTCGTTCTCGAATTTGAGTTCTTGCGTGGTTGAATTCGGCAATACTTGAATGTGATTTAGCACTCCGATGCTGTTTGACCTCCAGTTATGGAGAGTGAAGCCGGCATTTTCCTGTATTGTCCGGATGTCTGCAACAATCCTTCTAGCCTCATTTTCGTCGTCAAAACTTTCAAAATAGTCATCAACATAATATCGGCTGATTATAGACTTTGCTGCATCGGGATACTTCGTTGAATGTTGCTCTGCATTTAGGTTTTTAACAAATTGTGCCGACGCCGGTGAACAAGTCGACCCAAATGTTGCTACATCCATCAGGTAGATATCTGGCGTTTTTGACGGATCTGATCTCCACAGAAATCGTTGCGCATTTCGGTCTTCCGGTCGGATCTGAATTTGGTGAAACATTTGCTGAATATCTGAGCTTACGGCCACGCGAAAAAGACGGAATTGAAACAGGATGCCGGGGAGGGATGAAAGTAGGTCTGGTCCCTTAAGCAGATTTTTATTTAAAGACACTCCTGAAACCTCTGCGGCTGCATCCCAGATAATGCGTATCTTTTCCGGCTTTTTTGGGTTAATTACGGCCCCCAACGGAAGGTACCATACACGATTAGTGTCCGCCTGTTCTAGCTCATCATCTGTTGCCTTATGGATGTACTTTTTAGAAACGTATTCTGCAATCTGTCGGTGCAAATTATCCTTCAGCTTTTTATTGCGATTCATTTTGCGTTCGAGACATTCGAGCCTTCTTAGAGCCATGTTGTAGGCATTTGGAAGAGCGACCTCGTCGTGGGTCCATAAAAGACCGGTCTCAAAGCGATCACCTACCCGTTTTGTGGTTTGCTTAAGGATTGACATAGCGCGTTGCTCTTGCTGAGACAGAGGTTTGCTAACTGTAGAACTGATGTTGTCAATGTTGAAACTAAGTTTGACTAATTCGTGAAGTTTATAGTCTGTGGTACTTTCGCAGACGTGAAACTATGAGAGACGTTGGCTTCGTGTGAAGACGTCCCATAAACGCACCAGCCCAATCTAGTTTTCACCGCAGTAATGCTGGATTCCATTCCTTCTCTGACCTTTAGGGGGACAGCTAAACGCAGATTGTCGATTCCTATCAGCAGGCTTGGTTTGGCGTTGGTGTAGCTTCTAATTGGAATACCTCGTAGGTGCTCGTTCTGTGCGGCTGCATGTTCTGCGTTAAAGTTTTGCGTTGGAAGATTTAGACAGTTAACGGTTCTGGCATTTACTATAGTAAATCGCTTTTTTAGTCCCACATCGGAAATTTCAAGATTGACTATTCGAGATTTCTTTTCAGTTCGAATAGTATTGGCCGTCCAGCGGAGGCAAAGAGGGTGTAAGCTACCTTTGAGTCCTAATTGCTCTACAATATCGTTTTCAATTAGCGTCAAATCAGAGCCTTCATCTAAAAAGGCGTACGTTTCTACTGAGCCGCTTGGGCCGTGAAGAGTTACCGGGATAACTCGAAAGATTGTTGCAGAATTGAGAACTCGGTGTGTGTGTATCTCTGCCACTTGCCTTGTATTTTTCTGGTTATCGTTACTGGAATGTAGGAGAGGATGATGCCGATAATCACAGCCTTGGATGTTGCACCTTATTCCGCTTCTGCATGCGCGTCTTCCATGACTGCTCAAGCAGCAAAAACACACATTAAGTAAGCGGACCTGTGTCCACCTTTCTTCAACTGATAAACCTTTGAATTTGTAGCACTCCTTCAATTTGTGGCCGATCTTGTTGCAGAACATGCAAGTAACAGTTTTCAGCTTTTGTTGATCTTGTAAGTCTGAAGGATCGTAATCTTCAACTAGCTCAGTGTGTGAATTTACGAATCCCTTTGAATTAGGTTTCTCTCGATTTGCGCTTCTGGGATATGGTTTAAAGCTGACTACACTTGAGGCGTCTCGAGCAATTATTGCCATGTAATCCCCAAAAATTCGTAGATCAATGTCTTTAAATTGTCGGCGATACTCAGCCCACTTCATTTTTTGATCATCCGGCAGCTTTTCAATAAGTTCTTGGATAAGTTGAGGATTGTAGAGGTGGGCATGTTCATTGGCGGCTTCGATGTGATCACATAACTCCTGAACAGCCTCCCCGAACTCGATGAGACCTTCTAACTTGACGGATTTTTGGACCGGTATGGCGCGCACCTTTTGTAAGAGAGAGTTAATAAGAAAATCGGGTCGCCCGAACTTAGCGCGAAGCGCTTCAATAACTTGTGGAACAGCCGCAGGGATGACTAAACGGCTTCTCACTGTTTCCAGGGCGTATCCTTTCAGGCTTCGCTGTAACCTGAGCATATTCTCTCCATTAGTATATCCGCACACGGCAGTCGTGTATTCAAAATTTCCGATGAAGATAGGCCACTCTGCAGGATCGCCTGTGAAAGGTGGCAACTCACGTGCAAACGATTGGCGGGCCGCCAATTGTTGGGGCGTTAATTGCACTGCGTTCATAAAGTCACTCGACGTAGCATTTCCGTGCTGATTAAGTTGATTCGAACGAATTCTGACACGGGAAGTTGACTGGGGAAATTGTGAATGACATATGGGCTGATTGGTTGGTTGAGCATAGCGAGACCACGAGGGATCGGGTAAGGTCGTCGAGCAGTGAACAGCCTGTGGCTGCCGAGACTGATTACTCATCCTTGTATTACGCATAACATTTGGGTATGGTGGGCGCGCGGGTTCTTGACGCAGCTGCCCAGATTCATAGATATTATTGATTGTGGGGCGATTATTTTGGGCCAATTGTTTCATTGTTGGATAGGCTTGACAATTAAATGGGGGAACCGTACTTTCCACGCCGATTTGTGCAGCTGGAGCCGCTTTCCTCTTCGCGAATTCGTTCGCGTCCGTAGGTTGTTTGGCTACTGTATTTCCAACGTTGACCGTCTTGGGAGTAGCACCGGTTAGCTTTGCACAATGTTTTCCCGTAAGAATCATTCGCGTTGATTCGGCGTCGTGTTCCATCGAAGAAAGAGCAGCCAGCATTTCTTGGCATTGCTGCAGTTGTTGTTGAAACTCGACGAGCCGATTTTCAGTTATCGCCTTCCCTTGATACTGCTCGAGCCGGTGGTTAAGTTCCGTCAGTTCCTTGCTGGTAGCTATATGTAGTGGCTCGTTAGACAACGTTGTTGAAGAAGCAGGTTCTTTCCCGCTATTCCCTTCGTCGCTGTGGATACTTTCGACCCACTCTTTCGTACGTTTATCAGCAGCGATAATACTGGCACTCGCACTGGGTCTACTTTGGAAGCTCTGGAATTCCTCGGCGTTAATAAGTGCGTACTGTTCGTCGAGGAATTTTTGTCGTAATTCAATGTCAACACGCTGGCGTTCGAGCTCTTGTCGTTCCCTCAGGCGCTGAAGTGCAGAGCCAGAGCTTGACACTGATCGATGACTGTTAGTAGAGTCGATGCAGATCCGGCAAATCCAGTTTTGACTAGAAATCGACGCGTTAACTCCCACGCAGTGGAAGTGCCACCAGGTTAGGCAACGATCACATTGAACCATATCGTCAAATGTGTCATTGTGGTCACAAGCTTGGCAGTTTTGATTATTCGTTTCATCTATACGCTCCTCAGCAGCCGGGGCACTATTTCCCTGATCGAAGTTATTCATCGGGACCATCTCGTTTAAATTCTTTGAAGTTTGTTGAGGCAAAGAACTTGCAGCACTAAATTTTGCAGATCGAATTTTATTCGCTTCAAATCTAGAAAGTAACAAACAAATTAGTTTTCTTGGATTTGTTAAAGTTGACTGTCACTTACAATTTAGTGCAGAATTATTTCGCTTCGCGGTATTAGTGGTTATCGATCGAGGAACACGGTGTTTGCCCTAGCTAGATAATTTCATGAATCAATTATAAAACCACGTGTGATCATAAGAACATTGGTTACCTGTTTGTTAGATGAACGATAAATATTGCCAAAATGTTCGCACTACCTTTCTAGCTATAGTCGCAACTATTCGTCCTAACTGTAGGTAATTGAAAGTAGTTATTAATTATCTGATTTAACAATTTATGCTTATTCAACAAACCGAATGGAACTGAGCTTGACAACTGTAACTCTTATAATAAACGTGGCAGGTTTTTATAAATATAATGACTCGTTAGCGGAAGTGACGTATATCTTATTTCTGTCATTGTTCTTATGATTCTGATGATGACGTTTCTCATTAATCATCGATAGGCGCGGCTACAGGGTTGCCTGCTGCGTTAACATAATACGGAAGCTTATCTTGAATGATCTATGCTCTTTAATATTTTGTTTTGTGTTGCTTTTGACCACATATGAATTATGACTAATTAGCTACCTATTCATTAGGTTTAAAATTTGCTTTTCGATAAGCTTATCTGTAGTGGGAGGTAGAATGCAGAAAAAAAGCAACATTCTTCATAAGACAACCATATCAGTTTCTACGAATGAATAAAAATAAAATGAGAAGTTCATAATGGAAGAAAATGTTAAATCATTTCATGTGTTATTTAAAGAAAATTTCTTAATAATTTTTAAAATCTCCTTCAGTAGGAACCAATACATACCTGGTCAGTTCTGCCTTTTGCACGGGTCGCGCATACGTAGGCGTAATGGCGTAGATAGTGGGTCCTTTCGGGCTCAGATGGAACGCATCCCGAACGCCCCCCAGTTCCGACGGATCATTGAATCCGTTTCCGATTTCCTCCTCACATCCTCGGTTGAAGCTCAGGCTGTAGATGAGAAGAAATCCGACGATCACGAGAACTGCATAGAAGTGTTTGGTCTTGATGCGTATTTCCTGGTTCATGATTGAACTGGCTCTGTAGCCGTCCGAAAGTCAGATTCCAAAAAAAAACACAGGGCCTCCAAGTTGGAAATTTAATGAGGGTTTGAATTAAACTATTCGCAGACTGCTGCTGACTAAATCACACACAGTATATTTGTGGACGGGGAAGCTGCACTGGGATCAGGCGAGTGTTTTACACGCGATTAATTTTACATTTTCTTACGGGCACGTTGCTTCACACAACTTATGATCTCTCGGAGATGATCGCTGATGTGAACAAATTTCGGCAAAACTGCACACGAACGCAGATTTTCGATCTTGTTTATTTATTTTTCTCCACGCGCGTCTTACCTTTTCCCAGACACCAACCAAAATAGAAGTGTGTGCAAGAAAATGTCAAAAAATTATACCAGCGGTTTAGCTCGGACATAAACCACTTGCATGCAATTGAACAGAAAGGTCAGGTTTGTTTTTAATTTTTTGCATTAGGCTGGAGCTATTTACAAAAAAAAATAAAACCTCTTAAGCCTAGTCCACACTCAGCAACTTGAACTGCGATTTCGGTTGCTGAGACTGTTTATGTTTACATCTTGGTTGCTGAATGTCTCCCATACTAGTCGGGAGACTTGAGACGAGCATCTCATCAAATGTAAACAAAAACAAGTCTCAGCAACCGAAATTGCAGTCCAAGTTGCCTAGTGTGGACTAGGCTTTAGAATTAGAAAAATTCATTAACTACCATTTACCATAAAATGAATCAGAGAATATGAATTGCTACTGAAAATTGAATTAACATGTAGTAATCATATTTTCCAGAAGGATAGTAAAGTTAACTTTAAACTTGAGATAAGTGGGTAAATAGTTCGCTAAATAAAACTAACACGAAAATCGACTTAGCCTTACGTCATATGTTTCTTATCAGTGCGGTGTTTTTATGCTGCAGTGCTAGTGTTATTGTACAATTGAAGTGATTCGAGTCAAGCTATTGTAGAAATTTATCATTTCTGGATATCGAGCATGAAGTTTGCAGTTCTAACAAGTAAGAAATACATACGAAAAACTTACTGTTTGTTGAAAAACTTTTAGTTCCTGGTTCAAATGCTCTTCATACAAAAATTTTATATCAACCATCAAGGTCGTCTCTTAACATAGTATCTGATAAGGGGGTACAGTAGTTTGGCTAAGGTAAAAAAAGAATCAAAGAATGCTATTGCTATGCTATACAGCAAGCTATTGAACCTTGAAAATGTATTTCTTTTAATTCAATGCACTAGTTTTCTCTGCGTGTCTGCGTGCTGTAATGTCTTCTGAAACATTTCGGGCGCGTAGCTCACGCCAAACATCAGCCGCTTGAATCGATACAGACCCTTATGTGTGTTGAACGTTGTTATGTCTCGGCAGTCCTCTACCTTCCTCTACGAGCTCCACTTGATAAGATGGCAATGCTGATGTAAGATCCCTTAATATTCTGCAATTTTATTTTCGGCATATCGGTGCAAATGAATATTCTTGGCGAAGAATATCAAAATTGAAAACAGACAGACACCTCCCTGCTACATCCGGAGTTCTGCAAAGGAGCCACCTAGAACGGATTGTGTTTCTCATTTATGTCAATGACGCTTTCCTATTGCTTAACGGACCAAAACTCACCTACGCTGATGTTTTGAAATTTTTTAACGCAATCAAAGTGCTTGAAGATTGCAGAGTTTCTCTGCAAAGACAATTCAGTTTTTTTACTACCTGGTGCAACAACAACTACCTGGCGTTGAACCGCAGTAAATGTTACGTCATAACATTTTCGCGCAAACGGCATCCCATCCTCGCCGATTATTTCCTTTCGGACCATTTAATCACTTGTGTGGACCACATAAAGGATTTAGGTGCGATTCTTGATCAAAAACGTGACTTAAAGACACATATAACTATGAAGTTGATAAAGTCTCCCGATGTTAGGGCTTTATATTCCGCGTGACGAAGGATTTTAGAGACGTGTACAGTAGACTGAGTCGATTTGGGGTCATTTTCGAATTTCTCAAACCCTGGGGTCTCAAAAGCTTCGTTTTGGTCCAAAACTCATCCATGATTTTTTGCAGAATTTTTAAGTAACGTTTACATGAGTAAATTTGGACTTTTAGGTTTGTATGGGAAAATTGAATATTTTGTACTGAAAAATCAACATCATTTTTTTTTCTTCTGTGCAACCGAGCCTGCTTATGGTTTTTGTGCCAATTTATAAATTTCCTACAGGAAATTTTCCGCTGAACAACTTTGTCGAATATCATAACTTCGTATCTTTTTAGACAAAAAAGTTATTAGCTCTTTACCAGGTGTATGTCTTTTGGCATTGATAAGCAAGAAATTCAATTGACACCACTGCTGGGTGCCTAGCGAAGTATTGCAAGACCACTTTTCATGCCATACTTCGTGGGGCACAAGCAGTGGTGTCAATTGAATTCATGATTTATCAATCCAAAAAGACATACACCTGTTAAACAGCTAATAACTTTTTTGTCTAAAAAGATACGAAGTTATGATATTCGACAAGATTGTTCATCGGAAAATTTCCTGTAAGAAATTTATAAATTGGCACAAAAACCATAAGCAGGCTCGGTTGCACAGAAGAAACAAAAATGATGTTGATTTTCCAGTACAAAATATTCAATTTTCCCATACAAACCTAAAAGTTCAAATTTACTCATGTAAACGTTACTTAAAAATTCTGCAAAAAATCATGGATGAGTTTTGGACCAAAACGAAGCTTTTAAGACCCCAGGGTTTGAGAAATTCAAAAATGACTCCAAATCGACTCAGTCTAGTGTACAGCCTGAAAAGCCGCTACTGCAGATTAGTTCGCTCCATTCTGGAGTACGCGTCGGCTGTTTGGAGCCCCTTCTATCAGAATGGCGCTGATCGGATTGAAGCTTTATAACACGACGTTTTATGCGATATTTATTTATCTCCGATATCTTGGCATCGAGAATTGACTGTCCTCCACTTTTGGAATCAGTTAACCTAAGTGTTCGACCCAAAGGACTACGAAACCGAAATTTACAGCTCTACAGTCCTCTTCGTCAGAACAACAACGGCGCTTATAGTGCACTGATTGGCGTTATCAGGACGTTCATGTTGGCATTCGCCAGATTTCGGCGAATGTGAGCAACACACTTCAGGAAGAGCCACCGGATAGATTGCAGTTGGATAACTGAGAACAGCGTGTGTTGAGGAGGAGTGTTGGCATTCGCCCCATTTCAGCGAATGTGAGCAATACACGCAGGTAAAAGTAAAACGCCAAGTGTATGTATAAAAAAGTGTTTATTTGAAATAAAGTCATTCCAGTTTTAACCACAGATCGTGTCGGTTGTTTGTTTCTGTCCTTTCCACTCCGTCCGAAAGTGCTGCCTGCTGATGGCTATCAACAGTTCAACCGTTATTCTGAACACTTTGATTATGATGTATCGATCGATCGAGGAATTTATTCTGAAGAAAAAATTAAATTGCGTTTCGAACAGTGTTAGTTTGTGTAGTCTTTTTATATTTAATTTTAATAGACTTTGCCTTATACAATTAATATTGTGATTGTTGGGAGACGACACAATCATCAACCATCATCATCATCATCAGTGGGGCTCATCGACTGACGAACTGTCAGAAGCCTGATCTTCCTAAAACGGAAGTGATAATAAGAAGCCATAGAAAAGTACTCTTTTATAATTGTCCGCCAAAGTATTAGCACGCTATTTTTATATCCACGTAAATTAATAAAGATTTTAAGTATTTTTGTGTACGACGCGGCCTTTTTAATTACGTATCACAACCGCCGAAGTTCGTAGTAACGCTTTCGCGAATTGCCAAAAAAAACTCGCCGGGAAACCGTTTTTGGACAGATAGTTGTTTGGAGGTTAGGTACCATGCCCGACCCGTTCCAGCATCACCAAACACCGGGGAACAGACGAGTTCCAGTCTGTTGCTCCAGATCCTGTCTGTCAGCAGCTTATGGCAAAACTGTCCGACCAGCGACGCATCGAGCAATTTCGGAGTTGAACAGAGACGAAATAGCTCTCGACTCGCTCTCTAGCAACATCACGGAGTTCACCAAAGATCCGGAACACGGTAACACCTTCGACGCCTGGTTTTCAAGGTACGAGGACCTTTTCGACAAGGACGCCGGGAAGTTGGACGATTCGAGCGAAGGTCAGACTACTCATGCGAAAATTGAACCCGGCCGCACATGATCGGTTCACGAGCTTCATCTTACCGCAGCTTTCGAGGAAGACGGCGAAGACTTTGTTTCCTACTCCTGCAAGGTAAACAAAGCATGCGTGGATGCGAAGATCAGGGAGATGACCGACGAACAATTCAAGTGCTTGATCTTTGTCAGCGGATTGAAGTCGCCTAGAGATTCCGACATCCGTATGCGCTTGATCAACAAGATCACCGACACCGTGGATATTACTCTGCAAAAAGTGGTTGAAGAGTGCAAAAGTTTAGAGAACCTTAAACAGGACAACAGTTTGGTTGAAAAACAACATTCATCAACATCGGTGAACGCAGTTCAACAGCATAGTTTTTCCAAACCAAACTATAAACAACCCTCATCCAAGTCTGCCAACAACCACCCGAAAACCCCCCGCTGGTCATGCGAGGAAATGCATTTCAACCGAGATTGCCCGTACCGAGAGCATCAGTGCCGTGATTGCCGGAAGAAGGGGCACAAGGAAGGGTATTGGTCCTGCCTCCTCAAGAAGACCCCCGGGAAGAAGAATTTTCGACCGAAAAACAAAACAAAGTATGCGGAAGTTCTGATCAACAACTGTCAACTGTCCAGTCCGGTTGCAGATAGATTCGGCGACCGATTTTACTATTATTTCGGACACCAACGGCGGCATTTCTGATGTCCAATCATTGTTCCTTAGACGCGGTACTCTATCGTTTTGACATTGCTGGCAGCAATTTGTGTAGTTGCGGCCAAGGTTACCATGACATCGAGCATATTGTTTGGTCGTGTGAGGTCCATCTTGTCGCCAGAACGAATTTAATAGACTTCCTTAGGGCCCGAGGAAAACCACCTAATGTTCCAGTGAGAGATGTACTAGCTTTGCTAGATTTGGACTACATGTTCGAAATCTACCTTTTTCTAAAAGCTATCGACCTTCGTCTATAATTTCTTTTTTATTTTCATATTTCCCTTTCTATTTTCCTTTCTTCTCTCACAAAGTGTTAAGTTAAGAAAACAATTGTAAACAACCAAAATCGATTTTGGCTCATTAAAGCCTAAAGGTATGAGCCGTTTCAAATAAAGAATTGGTAAAAAACAAAAAAAAAACTGGCGGCAACTCGGACAACCGCTGGGACTAGCACCGTGCGACGCGAGAACAGCTTCCGGAGAACCACTCGATCTCGCTCTGGAGTTCTGGGTCGAGGCACAAATCGGCGACGCGACAAAATCAGGTTTGTGTCGTATTGCTTCTGCTAATCTTAATCTGAATATTTAAGACTCAGATTGGTTAGACCTTTTCGGCTTGTGGGACGTGCCAATAAATGCTTACTACAACCAAGTAAACACGACATCGCAATCACCCAAGCACTTTTGGCAAACGAAATTCCCAAAGGTTTTCACTAAGAGTATGGGCCTGTGTACCAAGGTTAAGGCTCAACTGACGCTAAAGGGCAACCCGAAAGCAGTATTCCGTCCTAAGCGTCCGGTTTCGTACAGCATGCAGGCTGCATTAGAAGACGAACTTCATCTGCTCGAAAGTCTGGGCATCCTCCAAGCGTTCGATCATTCGAAATGGGCGGCACCAATAGTGGCAGTGCTGAAAC
Source organism: Uranotaenia lowii (assembly GCF_029784155.1). Lineage (NCBI taxonomy): Eukaryota > Metazoa > Arthropoda > Insecta > Diptera > Culicidae > Uranotaenia > Uranotaenia lowii. The sequence goes on along the minus strand of NC_073693.1, from coordinate 203,838,345 downwards.
CGACAGGCAAAATCCGTATATGTGCTAACTTTTCGACGGGTTTGAACGCCGTTCTCGAACCCAATCAGTACCCGTTGCCGCGCCCGGAAGACATCTTCGCTAAAATGTCCGGATGCAAATTCTTCAACCACATCGATTTGTCAGACGCGTATCTGCAGGTCGAGGTGGACCAGCGGGACCAACAATTGCTCACCATCAATACCCATCTCGGATTGTCCGATATACCCGGCTAAGTCCTGGAGCAAAATCGGCTCCAAGTGCGTTCCAGAAAATAATCGACACCATAATTGCCAACTTGGAACTCTGCTGCGGTTATCTCGACTATCTGATTGTAGGTGGACGAACCGTGGAGAAGCACAACCGCAACGTGGACCGTATTTTGGGCAAGCTGGAGGAATTTGGATTCACTGTGCGCATCGAAAAGTGTAATTTCAAAATGCGCCAAGTGAAGTACCTCGGACAGATCTTAGACGGAGATGGTATCCGACCGGAAAAATGCAACAATTGCTTCTATGCCCGCTCCCCACGATGTACCCACTCTTCGTTCTTACCGTGGGGCGGTAAACTACTAAGTCAAGTATGTCCCCGAAATACGCAAGTTACGGTACACAATGGATCAACTGTTGAATTCCGGAACGCTGTGGGAATGGTCCCATGAATATCAACAAGCGTTTAACCGGTTCCGAGAAATTCTTCGATCCCCCCTGGCACTCATGCACTACAATCCAGACCTGGAAATAATCGTGTCGGCGGATGCATCGCAATACGGTATAGGAGCCCAAATCGCACACAAATTGCCAGCAATCTCTAGAATTTCTTCCAATCACATTCAAGGTATCAGTGGGGCTCATCGACTGACGAACTGTCAGATGCCTGATGTTCCTAAAACGGAAGTTATAATAAGAAGCCATAGAATAATACTCTTTTATAATTGTCCGCCAAAGTATTAACACACTATTTTTTATATTCACGTAAAGTAATAAAGTTTTTAAGTATTGTTGTGTACGACGCGGCCTTTTTGATTACGTATCACAACAGGGATCAACATGTGATCCGTTAATATGTTACCAAGGGTAAATAAACAAATCTGTTCACGTACCTCAGTATTGTGGTATCTTGATATTAATCGTCCTTGCGCTCCCACCATACAGACAATATATGAGAGCCAATCTCAACCAAAGATGTTGAAACATCGCTAGCAAAACTGACCCTCCCAGAGTCTAGGCAGCTATCAGGTAAACTGTGCGGGAGCCTGGAATATAACCCCTAAAAGGTAAAATACCGGGATTCCACAAGTATAAGCAAAACTCTTTCGCAACATGAATACTAGGCGGTTTATGTTAAGCGATCAGAAAGAGGTTTTGAGTCCATATTTGTATTTATTTTTGGGGAGATTTGATAGTCTGGATACGTGTCAGTGTACCCCCAAGTGGATTGCAGTGGAGAGAGAATTCTTTGCATTTGGAATGGTAATGATCAAAATTCCATAACTGCTTAACAAATTGCAACAAATAGCACATTTTCAAGCTCTCTGAGCACCGGTTTCTCTCATTTTAACTTAAACCTTCTAATTCTCTCTAACATATTGCCACAAATTACCACAAATTCAATCATTGGCAGCAAAATTTGTTTGATCATTGACGATGATTCTTCGTTTATCTCAGTCCCCTGTATACCCCTCAAGGTGAAGGTCGCCTTTGAGGGCAGCTTGTTCAGCTACTCATCGTTGTGGATGTCTTTTAAAGTAAGCCATTTCCGTGAAGCGAAATTCGTTACCGAATTTCAATTTACACAGACACACCTGTAGTGTTGCCTCCTTCGTGACATATTGCGTCATTGCCCTGGTGACCCCTTTAAAGATCAGTTATTAAATTCTTTCTATATTCGTTGAACTTTGCGTGTTAAAAAATCAAATACATAATCTACAATCAAACTCCCAACTCCCAATAATTCGTGTTTGAACAAAAATAATCCCTTCTTGCAGTCAGCGACACGTGCTTTAATAAGACAGCGACAGATACCAGTGGTCCTCACTTAATCCAACTGATCGCCGAAAAGTTTAATGCAACAGATATCAACTATCAACTTGTTCCAGATGAACTGGACCTTATAAGAGTACGTATTTAGGTTTCATTAACTAATGATAATTTGGTGAGTTAAACATTGTTCATTTTTGACTTTCAGGACTCCCTCGTCAAGTGCTCCGATGAGCTAGGAGTTAATGCAATCTTTACGACAGGAGGAACCGGATTCGCCCCTCGGGATGTCACTCCAGAGGCAACAAAAGCCGTCCTCACAAAAGAAGCTCCGCAGCTTTCACTGGCCATGACACTAACGAGCCTACAGAAAACCAAATTTGCAGTTTTATCTCGTGCAGTCTGTGGAGTACGGAACAAAACGTTGATCGTTAACTTTCCGGGAAGTAAAAAGGCGGTTGAAGAATGCTTTCTATCGATTGTCGACGTTGTGCCTCATTTGCTGCAACTGCTGAACGATGATGTCTCCAAAGTTAAGGAAACGCATAAGAAAGTTCAATCTGGAGCTGGTGAAGGCTCGGTTCATGTTTGTCCACATGCTACTGGCAAAGGTGGAGATGACAGGAACTCTCCGTTTCCGATGATAGAAGTGGACGAGGCTTTGAGGATTATTCTTTCTACGATAGAGAATGTAGCAGAGCCAAGCAAGCAGACAAGTCGGGTCAACATTCCACCCTTCAGAGCATCGATCAAAGATGGATATGCTGTGAAGTCCATCGGTGGTCGAGGAACTAAACATGTTGTAGGAAGTGTTTCTGCTGGCGATGGAATAATAATGAATTCATTCACTCCCGACGAGTGTTACAAAATTAACACTGGTAAGAAACTTGACACTTGAATCTGCATTTTGAAGCATCATACTTTACCTTTGCTTTTTTCTAGGTGGACCTGTTCCCGACCAAGCAGATGCGATTGTTCAAATTGAAGATACCAAACTTATTTCATCGAAAAATGGCAGTGAAGAAGTTGTGGAGATACTGGTTGATCCTACTCCAAATTTGGACATTCGTCCTATCGGAACGGATCTGCAAGTGGGCGAAGAAGTTTTTGAGTACCGTTTCCCATTGAACGCAGCCCAAAAGTCACTGTTGGCATCGATTGGAGAAAAGCCAACCATCAAAAAGTTAAGGATCGCTATCATATCGACAGGGGACGAGCTCGTGCATCCTTATGAATCCGCTGGCGATAGTCTTGTAGAAGGAAAAATATTTGACTCGAACACAACGATGTTGGTTGAACTGCTGAAACAGTTTGGATTTGGCGATGAGCACTGCGAAATCGAGCAATTCGTTGTGAAAGATGAGTAAGTTAACTTGTATTGCTAAAATAAGCGACTAAATATCAATTAAAATATCTTTACTAACACAAACAATTCTAACAAAACATCTTAGGCAGGCAAGTTTCTTGTAAACCTTAAAGGTTTTACGGAAAGATTCCCAAACATCAAACGGGAAGCCACTAACTAACGTCTCGGTGTTGACACAACAGAGTTTCTTCCATGAAAATACTTATAAAGCATGGATCATCCTAAATCTGGACGCACTTTTTATTATACCAAAGCGCTCCTAGCGCCTAGTTCTAAATTTTATCAAACCACATCGGAATAATTTTTTTATTCTTTTTCCTTTAAAGTGCAATAAATAACCTATATTTTGACACTTTGAGTACAAAATATTTTCATTTCGTTTACATAGCTCTGAGATAGACCACTTTTAATGCGTCCAGATTGAGGGTGATCCATGCTTTATAAAAGCTCTACTAATCGTCACATAATGATATTGAATTCCTAGCTCTGGTTCATTTCAAAGTAATGTACATAATTTTTACAGTACTCGATTTGTTGCGTCAATTCTGTTGTACAGCACTTGGGCAGTGGAAAGGAGAGACTTGATTATTAATTATGTGTATGTTGTTATTTGTCTCATCGATTGCTACGATGAGACAAATCTCAATACTCCTCCTCAACATACACATTCGGCGGCTCCTTCCGAAAACGGGACTGCTCCTCTTCAACGCACGCTCCGGACCTCATTCGTCGCATTCATTGCACGACTGTTGCAGCTCAACAACCTTACTTCTGGCTTCCGACTCGACGATCTACCAGTGGCTCCAGCCCATCGATCTTCCAGGATTCCTGGCTCGACGACCTTCCAATTAGCTCCTGGTCCAACGAACTCCATCTGGCTCCGATCCGACGACCTTCTGACTTCTGGTCTCGATTCCCTTGCGCTGCTCGAAGTTTTCTCCTTCGCCTCGACGCCTTTCCTGAGGCATGCGCCTCCCAGGTCTTCCAGCTCGACGACCTCTACTTGGCTTTCCGGTCCGACGACCTTCCATGGTACCGGTTTGACGACCTTCCGTGGTACCCCGCTCGCAAGTCCACCAGTGACTCCTGGTTCGACGAACACCACCTGGTTCTTGACTTGACGACGTTCCATGATACCGACCAGCCTACCTTTCATGGCTTTCTGTTCGACGACCTACCGATGGCTCTGGTCGACGATCGCATTAGTGGTCCCAGCCCTACAACTTTCCATGGCACCGGTCGAACGACCTTGTTTGGTTCCGGCTCGACGCTCGTTTATTGGCCAGACGCCTCACCAATGGCACGACGATCTTCCTCTGGCTCCCGGCTCGCCGACCTTTCTATGGATTCCGGTCATCTCGCAGTGGATTCGGCCCAACGACCTTCCTTGGCACGTGTCCAACGACCACCGTTTTTTCTGGCTTCACGGTCCGACGACCTTCCAGATGGCTCATGGTCCTACAACCTTTCATGGTTCCCGGCTCGTTGACTTTCCTTGGTTTCGGCTCATTGTCCTTCCATTCGGCTTCCTGGCTGAATGACTGTCCACTCTTGATTCCCCCACTTCTCCTTTCCACTAGAGCTGAGCCCATAACCTGTTGTACAGCAAGCACTTGGGCAGTGGATGGAGGTAGGGAAGAATGCTACGATGTGGTAAATTCCTGGCAAAAAAAAGTGGAAGGAGAGACTTGTTTATTAATTATGTGCTTGTTGTTATTTGTCTCATTGATTGCTATGATGAGACAAATCTCATAAAATTCACTAAGTCTGAAACATTTTTTTGGCCATCTTGTAAATCCTGCTCACCAATATTTCTGTTATACTTCCTTCGTTCTGAGTTCATTGATAACGCCAAGCATTCATTCCTATTTTGTAAAAAGTAGTCGTGGCTCCAGAGAGAAATTTCATTTTCTTTATCTCGTGATCGTTTGTCTTACTGAGATTGATCCCTGCAGGGCCCTGGAGGCAGATTTTAAACTCCTTTTTGTGGCTTTTTTTTGCAGCTTTTACAATTTTTGAATGTTTTTACTATACATACACTAGAGTGTTAAATTTGCGGACTGTCAATTGTTGGAAGCAACCAAATTATGTTTACCAGTACAAATAAACTTTTCAGAGATGGTACTAAAATGAATCCAAAAATGTTGCGGTGTGGATGTTTTTTTTTTGCAGTTTTAAACAGCTATGGTTATACTGAGATTGGCTTAAATTTTTACTTGTAAAAAGTTTCAGCTCAATCGACCTTGATATTTTTATAAGTGTGTGTTGGTTAGAGTGCCCCAAATGACCCGACATTTGAAAAAGTTATGCGCTGCAGGCTTAATTTAATCCTAGGCCTAGTACAAGGTCTCATGCCAAATTTGCGCCAGATCGGATCACGGGAAGTGGTCGCTCAACAAGCCTAAAGTTTGTATGAGATTTTGGGACATTTTGTTCGGGAGGAACATGAAAATCCAGTTTTCCATGACTTACTTTGGTCTTCTTGGGGCGATTTCTTTCAAAAACGGTTTTTCTGGAACCTAAACTATGAAAAATATTTCATCGGAAGACTGTATTTTGATTCAAGTTAAGACAAAAAAGTTATTAAGCTCCAAAAAAAATAGTTATCTTTTTTTATGGGTGATATTCATCACTATTAATGAGAGAAACATTAACAGCATTAACAGTGATGAATGCAGCAGTTGAAATGTAGTCACACATTTCACTCGGTTCACCAATCACCCCGTTAGGCATAACGAGCATCCTTATAAACATAAGCTTAAGAGTTTTAATCCACGCATCAATTTTTTCACATTTCATATCTCTCGTAGTCTAAAAAGTGTTCTTTTATAATGATAGAATTTTGCAGATCTTTAAAATGCGATTAAAGGGTAATACGGTCAAAATTTGGTCAATATCAACTTGACGTATTTCTTTCAATTTTGCATTTAAAAAACCTGAACACCCCTCATTTTGAAGGTGTGTGTGTGTAGAATGTTGCTCCTATTTTGATTTTGGAATTCACTCTTCAGTTGTCAAAATGCCGTCCAAGGAACAAGAGCAGCGTATCAAAATTTTGCTTGCGCATCGCGAAAATCCAAGCTACTCGCACGCAAAGCTGGCAAAATCGCTAAAAGTTGCCAAATCAACCGTTACAAATGTAAATAAAGTGTTCGGAAACGTTTGTCGACAGTCAGGAAGTCTGGATCGGGGGGAAATCGAAAACCGGAAGCCGCTGAGACGACAAAGGGAGTTGCCGGTAGTTTCAAGCGAAACCCTAACCTCTCTCTCCGAAATGCCGCAAATAAGCTGGGTGTATCGTCTACAACCGTGCATCGAGCCAAAAAACGAGCCAGATCATCGACTTACGAGAAGGTAGTGACTCCAAATCGCGATGATAAACAAAATACGACGGCCAAAGCGCGATCCCGGAGGCTGTACACGACGATGCTGACGAAGTTTGCTTGCGTGGTAATGGACGACGAAACTGGATTTGGCGGAACCTGAAGAAGACCAAAAAAACTGCTAAGGACGAGCAGCAGTTCAAGGCAAACTGGCTTTCTGCGGCGAAGAAGGTGGACAAGGTGGCTGTACAAAATCTGATGGCAGGGGTTAAGCGTAGGGCCCGGCAACTCGGAATTGGAAAAGCGGAAGCCTAACTGAATATCTTTCCTGAATTTTATACTTATTAAACTTGAAAAAGAAATTTAATTTGATTTTTTAAATAAACGATTCCCTCGATTTACACGCGTTTTCCCTTGACCAAATTTTGACCGTATCACCCTTTATGGTACCCGAAGTTTTGATTTGGAGTTTTGTAGGGAAAAAGGGGAAAATTTGTTCGAAGAATGTCACAGCATGATTTTGGAGATTTTTAACCTTCCTCACCTCTCTGGTAATATAAAGTATGGTGGGGTAAAAGTACGACCTTAGCGGTATCCAAGGATTGAAAAACTCATTCAAACGAGTGACGGAACCTGCATCGCTGCGATTTTTGCTCATAAAAATGCCCTGGAATGCGAATGAGGTGTGAGCGAGAATCTCCTGTTCTCACGAATCAAGCCCAACCAAAACGAAAACACGACCAAGGCTCCTGATCAACGATGCCACATTTTGATCTGTATCATCAGTGTATCTCTTTCTGTTACATTGGGACTCTTATGGGAGAGAATAAGACACACTCATGATACAGATTGTTTTGTGGTATCGCTGCTCCTGATTCCTTTTTGCCTTGCTTCCTTCTCCACACACAAAATCTAGCATCATCCCGACCGTTGCGTAGCAGCGAGCCGATTCATGAAACTTTTTACCAACCCGCTCATGAGACGTGTTAGTAATGGTATTATTCTTGCCCGTGGAAAAATGTTCGTCCCTTTGCAAAGATTGAGCTTGACCAAACACTAACAGCAACAAAGATGACGCCAAGCCGTGTTGGCTGTAAACACGCGTTGGCCAAAAGGATTGGAAAATAAGAAGAACAGTGTGCATACGGCCGGCACATCCAATCCATTTTAGTGATGTTATTATTCTTTTCAGGCAAATATGCCGAGCCAAAAGAATTGTTTTGTTTCTTGCTAGAGCTGTTATTATTGCTTCCAACGAAAGAATGTGCGTCACTTTTTGAAGCTACGAGCTTGAAGGAACATCAATAACATCAACAGCAACAGTGTGCACTTGTGTAGGCCAAGCCAATCTTTAAACGATCGGTACCCGGACGGTACGGACGGTTTGTCTCTGAGAAGGACGAGCTGAAAGATTCCTTTCTATTTTTTTTTTCTTCCTACCTACTTTTTTCTTCTGAATTGGCGTACTTCCTTCCTTATACAGGCAGCAAGCTCGGTATCAAAATTCTCATGAAGCAAATTCGAGTCTCTCGTGATCCCGTTTCTCAGACTCGCTCATGAATGTTTTTTAATACGAGCAGCATAGAAACCGCGTCGTAGAATCGTTTTTGTTGCTGTTCGTGATTGTATTGAACACAAACGAATAGCGAGCCGGTGGCGAAGCATTTTCGTGTGCGTTTCGAGGAGTGAGCGATTTTTATAGTCCTTGGCGGTATCCAATTATTAGAAAATTTTCCAGTTGTTTTTCCAAAAAAAACCAAGAGCAGGATTTGATTCCTTAGAATTTCTAAAACCTTCTAAGACCTTCTAAAAAATACGAAGATAATCGATCGACGCATTTGATAGCAGTAGTCAAAATGCCCAACTGCTATCGACACGTACTCTAACCCCACTTCTGGGGCAAAAGTTCGAATGATGTTGTAAAAGTACGATCATTCAAAATTCCACATTTCTGCCCGAAGTCAAGAGATACATTATTTTATATCTAAAGTAAGATTTTTCAAAATCCCCTACCCCCCTAGTTATATCTTACGTTTTTTTTATTCTTTGAGAAATTGATAAGTTTTTTTTTCAAAAATAGCTTGAACATATTAAAAATGTTACATCCATGCTTCAAAGCATAGGACATTATAAGTAAAATTTAATAACTACATTTGAAAAGCACAATTTATACGAAACACCAGATGAAATGTCATGAACGATTATAGAAAACATTATTTAAAAAATAGCGTGTTCGGGGTTACAAAAATCTATACTACTAGAAGTGTTTTGACGGCATATTGGTTAGAATTGGTTCTCTATTAATTTTAAAGAACAAGCAATTTTTTTATTAATCTAAAGACATTAAAAGATAAATAACATGTAGCATCAAAAATAACCTACAAATAGGTAGTGAAAAAAAATGAAACCTGAGTAATATGGTTTCGTATGGCTGTGACGAATTATCAATGTAACATTCCTTACGTAACTTGTTTTGAAAACATTTTTTTAACGAACTTCAAAAACCTAAAAAATCATTTAACTTTTTTCGAAGTGAGTTTTGAGTCCTACTTTTTATTACACTCAAAATAATTTAGAAATTATTTATACGGGATTTTTCACGTAAACTAAGGTTCTGTGGCATCACATAGCTTCTACAAATGCTTTGTAGTAACTACTGTACTTCCAAATAACTATCACATGAATTTCACGTAAAGTCTATGTGGATGGGTTTGAATACTTTTTTCGCAATTTTCTGAAGCATGTGGCAGTGTTTTCCTATTGGAGAAAGGAATTGTTGTCATTTAGCTAACCTGATTTTGTCTGCATGCGCCAGCTCAGAAGCATTCAGCGTCGGAAGACGAGCAGTACACCACAAAGGACGTCCTGCGGGTCCCAAACACGAGAAATACAAAACCGAGCCTCGGGAGCAAGGTGGTAAGTTTGAATTGTTTTCCCTGTCGAAATTTAATTAAATTTAGGCTGTGGTTTGTGTTTTTTCCAGCTTAAAAAAAAAGCTCAAAGAAATTCGAGAAGACGAGAAAGGGCTGTGAGAAGAAGCCTTAGCACCAAATCGGCCCGGATGGAAGTTTGTTTGTACTGATCCTAACAAGGTAAATTAATTATCAATTTGTTGATTCTTTTTTAATTGTTAAATATTTTCTATTTTTTACATGATTCAACAAACCAACTCGATGGAAAGAAGTTCCAGAATTGTGATTAAATAATGAATTAAAGTGTAGTGACAGTGTAACGAATGAAAGTGAAAATAAATGTTATGTTTGATGAAATTAAATTTGTTTTCTTTTTTTAATACCAGAAATAGAAACAAAAAAAACTTGCATGTGATGTTCATAGAACCAAATTCCTATTAGGGAAGCATTTACTTATTTTATTCGTACAAATTACGTGAAAATCAATTGGATAAAAATTATGTAGTTTTTCACGTAGCAGCAACGTGCAGATTATTTTGGGTGTACCTTTTAAAATGCATACGTTTTTGTTTTCCAATGTTTGCAACCTTCAGACATATTGAAGATTTAAAACATGCTGTTTAAAAATGCAATCACTCAAAAAGGATCACTAAACTTCAAACGAAAAACTTGACAACTTCAATGAAGTTGTGCATTTTGAAATGTCTTAAATTAAGGTTGCCAGCATTTTTCAGCACCCATACGGGCAGGATAAATTTTGGCAATTTTATCTAAACACCTGGCAACACCCGGGCATTAATTTCGAAATTTTCGACCAAAAATCCGGGCAAATTTGTTCAAAACTCAGTAGGTAATTACTCAACAAAAATCAAGAAATAAAACTTGAAATATTTTGTTTCATTAAAATTCATTAGTTTAGTTAATATCGAATTTGAGGCTTCCAAAAATATTTCAAAATGATTTTTACGCATAAATAAAATAAAAGTGCAAAACAATTGGTTTTTTTGTTGTTTGATTTGGCAAATAAAGTGAATAAATCCGGGCTGTTTTCAATTAAATCCGAGCAACCGGGCCGGACCGGACTTTTCCTTAAAATTTGTATTAAATGTCCGGGCAAACCCGGATAAAACCAGGTAATCTGGCAACCTTATCTTAAATTTCTACACCCAAAATAATCTGCACGTAGCGGCTACGTGAAAAACTACATAGTTTTTATACAATTGATTTTTACGAAGATGCTACGGTAGAAACATGTAAACGCGTTGCTATAAGAATCGGCGCATAATGAACATCAAATAAAATTTACGTGAATTTTTAGTAAGTACGACACGATGTGATAATCAAAGATTCGTGAAATTCGTTTAGTATTGAAATGTAATTAATATGGATTCGCTCGTTTCTTTTGTTTTTCTTTTTATGTTCATTTTAAAAAAAACAAGAAGTTTCTTCAAAAAGAACTTTATTCAAAATTTTAATTTTGCACAACACAAACCGAATTTACACCAACACTTAATCACTAAAAAACAGCAACAATTCCCATTCTGTGCCTGGTTCGATTGTGTTATCCTGTAGAAATAAAATAAAAAGTTGAGCAAATAAAAATGAATTTTCTGAATAGTAAATAGGTTTCCTTTACCGGATCAGTCGAATATTCGTTTTCTTATAATTTCTGGAAGGCACTCGAATTTACTTGATCCGTTAGGAAGTCCGCAAACCTAACGCCAATCTTCCGCAAAGGGATGTTTCGTGGTCTGGAAAAATAAAATAATTTCGTTGGTTAAAAATGTTAATTTCACTATGTCCAAATCAACGGTAAATCTATTCGGCCACGAATCCCAAATATTGTGTCAACTTACCTTATAAATAATCCTGAGACAACTGGCAGAAGTAGCAGTTTTCGGTGTAATACTAGCGAAAACAAAACACAACTTTCTCAACTGCTTTTTCCAGAACGAACAAAGTCAGCAGCATGACATTTTCTTATAAAAATTTGAGAAAAAATATTCGAAACCGATTTAAAGCATCCACTTAGATTTTACGTGAAATTCATGAGGCAATTATGTTGAAGTAAATTAGTTATTACGAGGGAGCACTTGAAACACTGTGGTTACTACAAGATTCACTAGAATCGATATGATGCAAACAAATGTTGGTTTATGTGAAAAATCCCGTAAAAATAATTTCTAGATTATTTTGGGTGTACCTTAGAATTCAATGAAACAATTGTCACAACTCTCTAATTAACCTAAAAATAGTTTTCAATAAAAATGTTTTCAAAACATGTTATTTCAAAATATAGAGCTTTCTTTCCTAATAGGACCCAATATTTCAATTAATTGCGACAAAATATTAAATGTTTTCAATATACAACTAGGAAAACTATGAAATCGTTTTACTGACTTTTGTTATTTTGAATGTTTTCATCAATTGATGATGTTTTTGAATTATGTAAGAGTGCAAAATATGATTAGAAGTTGCAACATTAAAGCAGAATTTCAAATCTGTATTTTTTTAACTCAATATGGCCATAACAAATATCAAATTCTTCTTTTGTCACCCCTTCATTTCGATTTTCTGAAAATCTTAACGGGAAGTATAAATAAAGTTGATGGTATTCTATTGATTTTTTTTTAATTCTTCGAAAACTCAAACAGTTGAAAGAGCGGAAAGAGGTATAAGTTTTTTGCATGCCAGTTTTTGGCCAATTTGTTCCGATTTATTGAAAATTTGGATTAATTTTTGTTATGACCTTTTTTTTTTTAGCCTCGCAGAATTGCTCTTAAATGGCATGAAACTGTTTCCTGACTTGATGCTTTTCGAAGTTGTATCCTTCTATGAGAAAGTTATTCTGTCTTTAAACCGGAATTTGGAAACCTGCAATAAGATGCTAATTTTTTTTCAGATATGACGCCCTGAAGCAAAAACTCCAATCACTGACCGGCTCAACAAATTTCATTATAAGCACCGGTGGCGTCTCAATGGGCGATAAAGATTTTGTCAAACCGGTTCTGCAGGATTTGGGTTACGATCTTAAATTCGGACGAATTAACATGAAACCTGGAAAACCATGTACGTTTGCTACAAATGGAGCAACAAAGTTCTTCGGTCTGCCGGGAAATCCAGTTTCGGCATTCGTCACATTTCACCTGTTTGCTCTGCCAGCTCTGAGAAAGTATATTTCGACGTTCAATGGGACGACGATCATGCCAAGCAAACTTCTGCTTCCGAAAATAAGCGTTGAGGTAATTTATTACTATTGAGTCTTCGAACGATGATGGTTTCAATTCATTTTCTTTTCAGCTACTCAATGAAAGTTACAATTTAGATCCACGGCCGGAATACGCTAGAGCTTCAGTTATTTCCAGAGGTGGCAAATTGTTTGCCAAAATCACCGGAGGACAGCTTAGCAGTCGCTTGAAGAGTATCGTCGAAGCTGACGTATTACTGCATCTTCCTGCTCGATCAGCAAATGAAACCTCTATCGTTAGAGGCAAACAAATCACAGCATCAGTCTTGCGAGCCGACTTTATCTCTGGCTATGATTGACCTTTAACGATGAGTGATCGGGGTTTTTCTAGCCGTTGTGGCTCGATTATCAATCTTATATTCATTTCATTTGCATTTTCATACGTGGGTTGGCGGTTTTAGAGTATTTACAGTGCCTTTGAAAATATTTTTAACTTTGAATAAACACACCCAACAACACAGGTCTACAAAAATTACTTTTTTTTTGTGTGGTAAGGCACGTACCAACCAACCGTAATTTATGTTAGTAAATAACTTAATTTATCGGCCCTATCGGTGTCTGTTCTAGTAATAACATCTTAAGAATATGAAAATTTATAGACGGATAGAAAGTTAGAAGAAATGAAAGATGGTGAAAGTGAGCGAGTGGAATTAATTTTAAAAGGATTATCACAATGGAGGTGAATCAACGCGAGTCGAGAGAACACATTCTTTCCAAACATCGGGAATTTCCTGACCAGCCGCACCGGCAGTTGAGATAAACTGTTGAACATTCACCATTCAACCGCCTCCAGAATGTTGAAGCGGTTCCGGGAGCGGTTGACGTTGGACCATGAAAAGGAGCGAGAAGAAAACCGGAACCAGAGAACAAAAAGACGGAGGGAAAGGTAAAGTGAATGATAAAAGAAAATCCCATCGTCTCAAGCCGCGATTTGGCTAAAAAGATCGGCATGTTGCAGAGCTACGTCCAGAATGCAACGAAGAGAGCCGGACTACATACATACAAGGTACAGAACTTCCCAAAACCGCGATGAGCGGCAACAATCGACGGCTAGAACTCGGGCACGAAAGCTTTACGAGAAGATGCTGACCAAATATGGCTGCTGTGTGATGGACGACGAAACGTATATAAAAGCCGACTTTAAGCAAATTCCGGAGTTGAACTTTTTCACCGGCAATAGCAAGTTTGATGTGGATCACAAATTTAAGAAGAAAAAAATGTCGAAAGTCGTTTGTCAGGCCGCTGCTCTTGCGAACTGAGGAGTGCACCTTTCGTGACAAAGGGCACAATAAATGGCGAGATGTACAAATCTGAGTGCCTCGAGGAGCGCCTTTTTGACAAAACTCCGCTATTTTGCCAAGATTTGGCATGATGCCACCATTCTAAAAGTGTCCTGGAGTGGAATAAGGCCAATTCTGCCCATCTGGTTCCAAAGAACATGAGCCCGGGAAGCTGGAAGTGCAAGAAGACCGTCAAAGACGAGAAGGACTTGTTAATAAAATAAAAATTGATGCCCCCATCAAAGTCTTTGACAGTGTCATCCGGTACCCATTTCTCAGTTTTTTTTTCATTTTATTATTATTATTTCTTTAAAAAAATAAATAAATAATTATAATAAAATGAAAAAAAAACTGAGAAATGGGTACCGGATGACACTGTCAAAGACTTTGGAGGGGGCATCAAGCGAAAATGCGTTCAATTTTACACTCAAGGCTTTATCGATTAACTGTTCTTTTGATTTTTGAAGTAAAAATATGTATAAATCTGCCTTGAAATTTTAGTTTGATTTCAAACATCTAAAAAAACGGGCATGACATTTTCGGTATCGCAAGTAGGTATTTCGTGTTCGCCCTTTAGTGTGCTTGTTCCGTTGTCGTGTTACGTTACAGCCAAATTTGTATTTCTTTCTATCGGATGGAACATCCTCCTACCGCCCACTTTCTGGAGCTAAAAAAAGGAGCTACTGAATCAGTGATATTCCTGTCTGCCGGATGTTGCGTCGTTCATCAAAAATACAATAAAACTGTAAACGCTATGTTCGTGCCAGATGCCTCTGCATTTAAGAGTATAAGAGGCAAGCTCTTAACATCAGCGATAGCAATCGCTAGCATAACTGAGCTTTGAAGTATTTAGTGATCGATGATGCTAGTTGAGAATCAATCTCGAGAGAACCCCAAACAAGAAAAAATCTGATCAATTGGTCACCGCGAACAGATTGTTCTTAGCTAAAAAAAAAGTTGATCCTTTTGCTCCAATTAAAATTTCATTTAAAGATGTTTCGGTTAAGGAAGAAATCTTTGCTAAAACGGGCTTATGGCAAATTGAACTCTGCTGCTCTTGATTTTTTGCCTTTCTAACAGAAAGGTTTGGTTATCGGTAGATTTGAGAGATCATTAATTATGGGTCTTAGACATACCTTTATAGGTACCTATCGACTCAGCTCTGCGAGTTCTGTTGATGTCCGTGGATTTGTATGTGCCATTTTAAAAATGTCAAGAACGTTTTTGCGAAACTGGGCTGCACAATTAAAATGATTTTAGTCTCAAAAGAATGCATTTTTTTTCTACACAACCCTTTCAAAAACGGGAAAAAACAAAATAGTTGAAACCGTTTTCTTTACGAAATACATATCATACTTATTATGGCATAAAAAATAGTTGCTAGTGGCGCCTCGAAGCAGCAGCACCAGCAATCATTTATAAATTAGAGATAATCAAAAAAAAATAAAAATTTATTGACTCGGGAATCGAACCAAAAACCTTCATATCCCAAGGCGCAAACGCTATCCAATAAACCATCAGCACGCTTGACAAAGAGTGGCTAAAACTCAAATACGTAAAAGGCATTACTAAGACGCACCGTGGTCTGGGCAGTTTCTCAGTCTGCTGGGGCAAATACGGCAACAGTGTTTATATCTTACACTTCTTGCTTTTCAATGCAGCAAATGGCGAATGGGCGTTTCCTTCAGAGTCCGCCATGCCTGTTAGACACTATAATTTCATATATGAAATTATAGTGTCTATAGCCATGCCGGGTGTCAACAAAATGCAGAGCCGTACAGAAAACTGCGTTGGGGGGGGGGGGGGGGGGGGAATTTATATGAAGATTTTATGACATTCGTTTTTTTTACCCGTGTTGAAGAATGAATTTATGTTTTTTTTTTCATTTCTACATACTCATACATAATTTAGATTCAATTTCAGATGCAGAATTCAGATTCAGTTTTCAAATTCAGAATACAGGTTTAGGAATCAGAATTCAGGATTCAGAATTCAAAATTCAGATTCAGAACTCATATTCACATTCAGAATTCAGATTTAGAATTCAGATTCAGAATTCAGATTAAGAATTCAGATTCAGAATTCAGATTCAGAATTCGGATTCAGAATTCAGATTCAGAATTCAGAATTCAGATTCAGAATTCAGATTCAGAATTCAGATTCAGAATTCAGATTCAGAATTCAGATTCAGAATTCAGATTCAGAATTCAGATTCAGAATTCAGATTCAGAATTCAGATTCAGAATTCAGATTCAGAATTCAGATTCAGAATTCAGATTCAGAATTCAGATTCAGAATTCAGATTCAGAATTCAGATTCAGAATTCAGATTCAGAATTCAGATTCAGAATTCAGATTCAGAATTCAGATTCAGAATTCAGATTCAGAATTCAGATTCAGAATTCAGATTCAGAATTCAGATTCAGAATTCAGATTCAGAATTCAGATTCAGAATTCAGATTCAGAATTCAGATTCAGAATTCAGATTCAGAATTCAGATTCAGAATTCAGATTCAGAATTCAGATTCAGAATTCAGATTCAGAATTCAGATTCAGAATTCAGATTCAGAATTCAGATTCAGAATTCAGATTCAGAATTCAGATTCAGAATTCAGATTCAGAATTCAGATTCAGAATTCAGATTCAGAATTCAGATTCAGAATTCAGATTCAGAATTCAGATTCAGAATTCAGAATTCAGATTCAGAATTCAGATTCAGAATTCAGATTCAGAATTCAGATTCAGAATTCAGATTCAGAATTCAGATTCAGAATTCAGATTCAGAATTCAGATTCAGAATTCAGATTCAGAATTCAGATTCAGAATTCAGATTCAGAATTCAGATTCAGAATTCAGATTCAGAATTCAGATTCAGAATTCAGATTCAGAATTCAGATTCAGAATTCAGATTCAGAATTCAGATTCAGAATTCAGATTCAGAATTCAGATTCAGAACTCAGATTCAGAACTCAGATTCAGAATTCAGATTCAGAATTCAGATTCAGAATTCAGATTCAGAATTCAGATTCAGAATTCAGATTCAGAATTCAGATTCAGAATTCAGATTCAGAATTCAGATTCAGAATTCAGATTCAGAATTCAGATTCAGATTCAGAATTCAGATTCAGAATTCAGATTCAGAATTCAGATTCTTTTAATGGGTTGATTCTCGGCTTTCAGTCTCAGTTGAGACTGAAAGACGAGAATCAACCCATTAAAAGTAAACTAAACAGTCGCCCCAAAAAGAGAATTCAGATTCAGAATTCAGATTCAGAATTCAGATTCAGAATTCAGATTCAGAATTCAGATTCAGAATTCAGATTCAGAATTCAGATTCAGAATTCAGATTCAGAATTCAGATTCAGAATTCAGATTCAGAATTCAGATTCAGAATTCAGATTCAGAATTCAGATTCAGAATTCAGATTCAGAATTCAGATTCAGAATTCAGATTCAGAATTCAGATTCAGAATTCAGATTCAGAATTCAGATTCAGAATTCAGATTCAGAA
Organism: Uranotaenia lowii; assembly: GCF_029784155.1. Classification (NCBI taxonomy): domain Eukaryota; kingdom Metazoa; phylum Arthropoda; class Insecta; order Diptera; family Culicidae; genus Uranotaenia; species Uranotaenia lowii. The sequence goes on along the minus strand of NC_073693.1, from coordinate 203,820,732 downwards.
TTCAGATTCAGAATTCAGATTCAGAATTCAGATTCAGATTCAGAATTCAGATTCAGAATTCAGATTCAGAATTCAGATTCAGAATTCAGATTCAGAATTCAGATTCAGATTCAGAATTCAGATTCAGAATTCAGATTCAGAATTCAGATTCTTTTAATGGGTTGATTCTCGGCTTTCAGTCTCAGTTGAGACTGAAAGCCGAGAATCAACCCATTAAAAGTAAACTAAACAGTCGCCCCAAAAAGAGAATTCAGATTCAGATTCAGAATTCAGATTCAGAATTCAGATTCAGAATTCAGATTCAGAATTCAGATTCAGATTTCAGATTCTGAATTCAGATTCAGAATCCAGATTCAGATTCAGAATTCAGATTCAGAATTCAAATTCAGAATTCACAATCAGAATTAAGATTTAGAATTCTGATTCAGAATTCAGATTTTTGTAAATTTATTTTCAGCATATCGGTGAAAATTTAGATTCTTGGAGAAAGAATATCGGAATTGAAAATTTATAATGATTGATGTTGCGTGGTAAAGTATGGTGTGCGTTTATAAGTTTTCCTTGCAAAAATGTTCTTTTGCTCTTTTCTCTTCATTTTTCTATCCATCTTTATCAGATTCAGAATTCAGAATCCAGAATTAGAATTCAGATTCAGATTTAGAATCCAGATTCCAGATTCAGATACAGAATTCAGATACAGAATACAGATTTAGAATTTAGATTCAGAATTAAAATTAAGAATTCAAAATTCAAAATTTTGAATTGAGAATTCAGAATCCAGAATTCTGAATTCTGAATTCTGAATTCTGAATTCTGAATTCTGAATTCTGAATTCTGAATTCTAAATTCTTAATTCTAAAATCTTAATTCTGAATTTGAATTCAGAATTCAGATTCATAATTCAAATTCTGAGTTCAGATTCAGAATTCAGATTGAGAATTCAGATTTAGAATTCTGATTAAGAATTCGGATTAAAGATCAACCTGGAATTTGAAATTGGAAATTATATTCAAATATTAGACTAAGTGCTGTAACTCAAAATTCAAACTTTAGAATCAGAATAAGATTTCAGATTTAGTTTTCAGAATGAGATTAATCATTTAATAGTCATATTACTTTCCCCTGCTTTTGTGAGAATTTTTTCTTTTATGCATGGTTGAGCTCTAAAAAAGGTATCATGCTAGGCCACGTGTCACGGCTATCCATCAATATTGTAGTTGGTTTTACTTATTCTGTAAAAAAAAGCATAAAAAAACAGTAAGATTCGAACCGTGACCAGCATCGTGAAAGTTCTGGTTGCTACCACGGCACCATTTCAGCGTATAAGACTTGGAAATTCAACTGTTTAAATACCATTCTTTCTATACATAAAATGAACTCCTTACATACCAGTTCGCTTTCCCCCAAAAAACGTACTATGCATCATTTTTTTATATTGAGATCGGAATTTTTCTTGTTTGAATATCTGAAATCATACTTATATGATGCAGAGGGAAGGAATCTATCATGTGTATTCTATATTATTTTATATATTTCCAAATATAACTTACACTCTGTTAGAAAGGCTCCAATCCACTGTTAAGTGTATTAAATCGGGTTTTTCTTTTAGTAAACGGGAAAAGTGGCAACATTGTTTTTATAGATGAGTAAACTCCTTTTGCACTTGAACTATTGAATGAACTACGCGAATCACAAGACATCCTTGGAGTGAAATACATTTTGCCTGGTAGTGGGGGTGTAATTTTGGTTAAGAAGGAAGAAAATTCAAATCCAGACATAGTTAAAACGAGAAGTCAGTCGTGTTATGCATAAATACTTAGGTCTAACTGGAAAGGATACTCCGTCCTCCAAGCGCAAGAAGGTTTAAAATTGGCTTTTGAACGAAAATGGTTCCCTATACAAGATTCGTGGGTACACTTCCTTTTTTCTCATGCCGCAGTCAACCAACTGGCGGTGTAGCATGTATGTAAAAAATAAAGGGTGTCCACGATGGAATTGCAACACACAAAACTGATTCGAAAAATTTGAATTTTCATTCGATTGCCACCAAATTTTCAGGGATTGAAAAATAACTATAAAACTTGATTTAAAATTTTTACTCGTATTTTATTTACAGTCCCTACGCAAAGTCCCCTTAGTTTTGGCTTTCTGGAACTGAATGATTATAAGCAGCACCTTCTTAAACGACCTAAGGTAGTGAAGACAGTTGAGAAACTGAAGAATATGGGTTTACATGCAAAAAACGGTTGATTAACAGGTTGTGCAGAATTTTTTATGGCCGGGAATAAGGCCAAGGTGCGGGCATTTGCAAATGGACTGTAAATAAAATACGAGTAAAACTTTAAAATTAAGTTTAATAGTTATTTTTCAATCTCTGAAAATTTGGTGGCAATCGGATGAGAACTCGAATTTCGCGAATCAATTTTGTGTGTAGCAATTTCATCGTGGACACCCCTCAATCTTAAAAACGAATCGATCATCAATATTTTACCGACGTATACTTAACAATACAACTATAGAGAGGGTTACCAACTTCAAATATCTAGAAATAATTCTAGACGAAACTCTGTCATGGCTCTGTCACATTGTTCAACAACAATAAAAAAAACATCCCTGAGCGGAATCTTATGGAGGGTGAAAGCTTTTCCTCCACGTCATATTTTACTAAAATTTTATTTTGCTTTTGTACACTCCCGTTTTTACTATTTAATAGCTGTTTGGGGCAGAGCGTAGTTATCCCTTGTTTCTCGTCTACAAACGCTTCAAAACCGTTGTCTGAAAACCATATTTAATTTCCATTTCTCTATCCAACCAATTTACTTTATTCTAATCGTTCTCATAATATATTACCTTTCTCCATACTATGTGATCTACAAACAATGACCTATGTTTCTGATAACTTAAGGGGGGGTAGGGTCTAACGCGTATAAAAAAACACCATTTTCACGATTTTTTTCTAGAGCTATCGCTCAAACAAATGTATTCAATTTTTTTGCATTATACAAAGCATTGTTAAAAGAACATTGAGTAATTTTTTCGTAGAAAAATATTGAAAAATGAGCCGGTGACGGAGCATTTTCGAGGATGCCTTTTAGAAAACAGGATTTGCGGTGGACACTGGATCTCAGCACAGAATCATCTGAAGTCAAAAAATCAGAGCAAAATATTTTTAAAAGATGTTTTTCTGGACCCCAACGTTTTTTTTTAACTTAAAAATATTTTTATAAAATTTTTGTGGCTGTTTGAAGTAAAAACTACGATTTTTCACTTAAAAATCCGCCATTTTTCACCTCTAAAATCTTCCCAAAGTAAAAAAATCAAAAAAAGAAAAACGTTGGGGTCTGGTATTTTATATGTAGAAAACATGTTCCAAGTTTGAAAAGAATCGGATAAGTAGTTTTCAAATGACGATGTCCACGGACTTTAAAAATGTGCTTTCGAGAAAAACGCGTTTGAAGTTTCTGCTCTTGCTTTCTTGCAGTATTAGATAGGAGGAGATAAAGTCCTATATTTTCTACAGTTTTGCTTCAATTGACTTGAAAATTTGACACAACATTCTTGAGATGTTTTACAATAAGAAAATAAAAAAATAAAAAAAAACGATTTTTTGAAAGTGTTAGACCCTACCCCCCCCTTAAACTCTCCAAACAATAATCAAAACTTAAGATTCCCTGAGACATGGATATTGCTCGAGGTGGACCTGCGTACACTCGGAGTATTCCAGCGACGAGTGTTAAGAACCATCTTTGGCGGCGTACAGGAGAACGGAGTGTGGAGGCGAAGTATGAACCACGAGCTCGCGCGACTCTACGGCGAACCCAGTATCCAGAAGGTGGTGAAGGCTGGCCAGATACGCTGGGCAGGACACGTTGCGAGAATGCCGGACGACTGTCCTTCAAAACAGGTGTTCGCCACCAATCCGGAAGAAACAAGACGAGCGGGGGGGGGGGGGGGGGGGAACGAGCGAGGTGGTTAGACCAAGTGGAGCGTTTTTTTTTTTTTTTGAATATATCTTTATTAGTACCAATTCATCATTACATTTATATTACATTAATACATTAAATTAGGTGTTCAGTTCAATAATGAACTTTCAGAGCCCTATAGTTTAATAATCACTAAAATTTATTTATTCGACTTAAATTTGCTGAGCACAATCAAGCATTTTTATAAAGGAGAACATCCTGTAGTGAAAAAAAAAAAAATATTTTAAACTAAAAACTAAAGCTATCCTAAAATTAATCTAATTGTAGAGAGAGCGAATCTCTGCGATGGAAGACTGCATCGATTTGCATCTGAAGTTGGAGATGATTTTGTTGGCCATCTCTTCGATAGATTCAATGCCCGCAATCCGATGAAGATCTTCGGTGCTGTGCCAAGGTGGAAGCCGCAAAATCATTTTCAGAACCTTGTTCTGAATCCTCTGGATGGCTTTCTTCCTCGTCGTGCAGCAGCTAGACCAAATCGGAACTGCATACATTATCGCTGGTCGGAAGACTTGCTTGTAAATAAGCATCTTATTCTTCAGGCAAAGTCGGGATTTCCTGTTGATGAGAGAATAAAGAGATTTAGTGTATTTATTACATTTAGATTGAATATCTTGAATGTGATTCTTAAAAGAAAGATTCCGATCAAGTGTGAGTCCCAAGTACTTCACGTGATCAGACCATTCTAAAGAAACCCCATTAAAAGTTATGGAATGATTTTCATTAGGTTTTAAAAAATTTGCTCTTGGCTTATGGGGAAATAAAATAAGTTGAGTTTTGGAAGCGTTAGGAGAAATTTTCCACATTTTCAAGTAATTCAAAAAGGAATTTAAATTTTGTTGCAATCTACTGCGTACCACCCGTAAATTTCGACCTTTGGCTGAAAGCAAAGTATCGTCAGCAAATAATCTTCTACCTTTTCCTTCTGGGACATCAGGAAGATCAGAAGTAAAAATATTGTATAAAATAGGCCCAAGTATACTACCCTGAGGGACACCAGCTCTAATGGGTATCCTTTCAGAGCATGAATTTTGATAGCTTACTTGCGAAGTTCGGCTAGTCAAATAATTTTGAATAATTTTGGTGAGATATACAGGAAAATCAAATCGAGCTAATTTAGCTACTAAACCTTTGTGCCAAACACTGTCAAAAGCTTTTTCTATATCAAGAAGAGCAACACCAGTTGAATAACCCTCAGATTTGCTAGCGTTAATCATATTAGTTACACTCAAAAGTTGATGTGTAGTAGAATGTCCATGACGAAAACCAAATTGTTCATCAGGGAAAATAGAATTCTGATTAATGTGAATCATCATTCTATTCAAAATAACTCTCTCAAATAGTTTACTTAAAGAAGGAAGCAAACTAATTGGTCGATAACTTGAAGGCTCTGAAGCACTTTTTCCAGGTTTCAAAATTGGAGTTACTTTGGCATTTTTCCATTTATTGGGAAAATAAGCCAAGTGAAAACATTTATTGAAGATTTTAACTAAAAAATTTAAAGTGCTTTCAGGCAACTTTTTAATAAGAATATAGAAAATCCCATCTTCCCCCGGGGCTTTCATATTTTTAAATTTTTTGAAAATCAATTTAAGTTCATCAATATTTGTCTCACAAGAACTTTCAAACACAATTTGCTTAGAAAGAATATCATCAAATTCTAGGGAAATTTGAGCATCAATTGGACTTACAACGTTTAAATTAAAATCATGAGCAGACTCAAATTGTTGGGCTAATTTTTGAGCTTTTTCTGAATTAGTTAAAAGAAGTTTATCCCCATCTTTCAAAGTAGGAATTGGCTTCTGGGGCTTTTTTAGAATTTTAGTTAATTTCCAAAATGGCTTTGAGTAGGGTTTTATGTCCTCTACTGCTTTAGCAAAATTTTCATTACGAATGAAATTTAAACGACATTTGATCTCTTTTTGAAGGTCGCAATAAATTAATTTCAAATAAGGATCCCTGGTTCGTTGAAATTGGCGTCGACGAATGTTTTTCAGTCGTATCAAAAACTGAAGATCATTATCAATTAAAGGTTGATTAAATTTATGTTTAACTTTAGGTATTGAAGCGGCTCTAGCATTGACTATTGAAGTTGTCAAATTTTCTACAGCCAAATCAATATCTTCTATTGAATTCAATGGAACGTTTACATCTAAATTACGTTCAATAAAATTCATTTATCGCTCCCAGTTAGCCTTTTGAAAATTAAAAGTTGATTTTAAAGGGTTTTCGATGGGACTTTGGGATAAAGAAAATGTTACTGGAAGGTGGTCTGAATCGAGGTCCACATGAGTAACTAATTGACTACAATGCTCGCCTAAATCCGTTAGAACCAAATCAATTGTGGAGGGATTTCTAATTGAAGAAAAACAAGTATGCCCATTAGGATATTCAACAGTATAATAACCTGCAGAGCAGTCATTAAACAAAATATTCCCATTTGAATTTGATGAAATATTATTCCAAGATCGGTGTTTTGCATTATAGTCACCAATAATAAAAAATTTAGATTTATTTCTGGTGAGTTTTTGTAAATCTCCATTCAAAAAATTTTTCTGTTCACCGCTACATTGAAAAGGCAAATATGCGGCAACAATTATAATTTTCCCCATAGAAGTTTCTAATTCAATTCCAATTGTTTCTAAGACTTTTGTATTGAAAGAAGGAAGAAGTCTAAATTTGAGACGACTATTGATGACAATAGCTACACCCCCACCTTGTCGATCAAGTCGATCATTTCGTAAAATTTTAAAGAAAGCATTGCTTTTCAAGTTATTGTCTGGCTTTAAAAAAGTTTCAGTGATGGCAGCAATATGTATGTTTTGAGTTTTCAAAAATAAAAAGAACTCGTCTTGGTTAGCCAGCAAAGATCTAGCGTTCCAATTCATAATATTTAAACATCTATTTGGATCCATGAGGGAATCGTAAAGTCATAATAATTTTGTTAGCATAATTAAAAAAAGTTTGGAAAGCTTCAAACATTGAATTTGCTTTCAACATAAGTTGCATCATTTCCATTAAATTTTGATGCAAAAATTTTAATTTTTCCTCAGTAATCTCACCAAAATCAACAAAATTGTTAGAATCAGAAGAGGAAGGAGAAGAAAAAGTATTTGAAATTCGGGGATTTTCCCAAGCCTTCGCATGAACGTTGAGACTTGGTTTTTTCCCATTTTTATTAGTTAAACCTGAAGAGGGCAACCCATTTTCAACCACCTCTGAGAACGATAAACAACGAGTCTGTGGCGCAGAATCAGCCCAGGTAACATTAAAATCACTTCGGGTATTACCCAGCCGTGATTCCAATGTAGGCCGAGGCTGACTGCGAACAGGCAGGTTGTTTGCCGGTTTGACGTGTGAAGACGAAAAAGAGGAAGGAGGAGAAGAAACTTTTCTGGAAACTTTGGGGTTTTTCCTAGAAGCAACAATTTTTGCCCTAACGGGACAATCTAGAGAATTCGAGGAATGATTACCTGCGCAATTCGCACACTTAAAAAATTCTGTTTTTGGCTTATCACCACCAAAAAGGCATTTAGATTTTTCATGATCGAATAAGCCGCAAAACATGCATCTGGCATTCATTCTACAATTTTTAGTGCCATGACAAAAAGCTTGACAACGTCGACATTGCGTAATATTTTGTAAAAAATTGGTATGGGATTTACGAAAAGGTTCAAATTTTACTCGACAGTGAAACATAAGACGAGCCTTTTCCAAAATTTTCAAATTATTAACCTGATCCTTTTTAAAATGGATCAAATAAAGTTCAGGAGCAAAACCAACACTACTGGTGTTATTCGTGTTGGTTCTTTTCCTCATTTGAATTACTTGAATTGGAGAAAAACCTAACAAAGAATTTAATTCATTTGTGATCTCATCCGGTGTCTGATCGCCGGTGAGACCACGAAGTACAACTTTAAAAGGACGATCACCTCTAGTGTCGTACGTAAAAAATTGGTGTTTTTTATTATTCAAATAATTTAAAATTTTTTGAAAATCATTAAAAGATTCCGCCAATATACGAGCAGTTCCCCTTCGACCGATCTGAAAAGAAATCTTCACATCCTTGACGGAAGTGACGATTTCTTTTCGAAAGGCATTGAAGTCAGGAATCGTGACCGTTATTGGTGGAATCTTTTCGTTTTTAAGAGTATAAGAAGAAGAAGAAGGTTTCTTAGTACTCTTATCAGAATTAAATATGAATATTTCCTCATCACCGATGTTATGAAGGACATCGAATGAATTGGAAATTTCAACTTTTTTGGCAGATGGCCCTGGATTAGGTTCAGCAATCCGTTTTCTTCCGGCCCTTGAGCCGGACGAAGACTTCCCCATGCTGGAAAGAAAAGAGAAAATATGAATAAAAGAAAATGAAAATATTTTTAGCACTGAAAAGTGCTGATTGAAATACAGGTAAGGAAAAAATAAATAATGTAAAATGTTCCTGCAGGTACACAGCAACGATACGATGCTCCGGCGTACGTGTTGACGACTCAACGGTACAGATGGAAGTGGCGACCAAGTGGAGCGTGATCTGGCGAACGTGGGGTGTCCGAGAAATTGGAGAACGGTTGCTATGAACTCAGTGAATTTTAGGAATTATGTTCGTCAAGTTATGTCGTGAGACGGAATACTATGTAAATAAGATTCAATGCGGGTATGCGGTATCACAATACACAATACAAGACCAAACTTATGCAGTACTACAAAGATATCCTAAACCGATGATCAACCAACCACTTATTTCAGTCCTTTCTTTTAATTTTCTCACCGATCAGTTTAATTGATATTATGTAGTTTAAGTCGTATTCTTAGTTACTCTTTTTATATATAAATAATTCTTTTAAATATTAGTTTTTTTCCATAAGATCAATAATGGATCTTTTAAAAGGAATATTCTTCCATTTCATTTCAAACAAATATTGTTATATTCTCTCATAACATTTCCTCGCATTTAATAACCAATTTAAAAGTTCTCAGCATTATTAACCTTTGCTCGCGTTTTCAAGTAGGTGCATATTAAGTTTTATCTTGTTTTGCTACCAGACATGCTGGGAAAAGTTAGCGTCCATTACCAGGGGGCTCAAATCGAGCTTTTTGGCGTGGAGGAGTGTGGCGGGCCGCTAAAAAAACCCTGCAAACGGGCTCTTTGGCATTTCACAGACTATTGAAGTTGGCCCTTCTGGTCGACTAATAAGCTTTATCTGAAGCTAGATAATGATATATCGTTGAAATTAGTTTGGGTAAAAATGTGGATAAATATGTTCTCCTGGCCAGATTTAATTGTATACACATACTCACTGTAGTTGAAATTTTAAAACTTTGTTACCGAACTGGAGCTTGAGAGCTTCCACCATCATTTCTGACGGTTGTGCAAATCTGGAACAACAGCTTGCCTAGAGCATAGAACAAGTGGTGATATGTGAAGCTGACGGTTTTTCTAGAACAGCTAATTCCTGCAAGAACCTTTAGGATGCCACAGCGACCATAATTTTTATAAATAGGTCGTTGTCCTAAACCGAACTTATTTGTGTTTACTTTATTGGTGTTTTATCCAGAAATTCTCAGTAGAGTTCTATTTTAAGGCTTGCTGATAGATTTTCTTCCTACGATTTCACAACTTTTGGTTATGATGGCTTAAACGAAGACCAAAACATTTTTGCGGACTATTGAATTGGCCGTTTTTAGATGAATCAGAAACATGACGGATTAGTTCTGATTCTAGGTAGGTATACTTTTTTCATTGGCGCAAGCGTTTCACGGGTAAGAGTTAGGGTAGGTGTACCCTCCTCCGTCGTATCCCTCTGATTCGTCGCAATTCATGAATGCATGTTTTAGAGCCGAAAAATCACTTTCCACTTTAATTGGCTACTTCACATGATAAACTTAAGCTTGTGAATTTATTTTCTATCACAAATTTGTCCCTTATAAAACTATTTCTTTATTTATTTGATATTGAAATCGCGAAGTGAATTGAATTATTGACGCACTCCGCCATATTGCAAAACGAACTTAGTGATCCCCCTAACGTGTTTCTTTGTTTTATCGCTTGCTGTCAATGCATATAACGATCAAAATCATAAAATTCGACAGAAAAGTGTTGAAATAAAATTAGAAAAATTATTTCAAACTAATCTGAACTATATAAATTTGTCAATATTCGATTGAATTCGAATCGCTCGGGCCCCATAATTCGTCGTAATTTTGCGACAGGAATAGGAAACCGTTTTGCAAGGATTGGAATTAGACCGGTTAATTTTTACTATTTTTTGCTGAACACAGTCGGACTCATAGAGAATGAAAATAATGGTTTTCCCAGTAATCACAACACAATACAGTTATTTTGTTTATTTTGAGGCTAGTAACTTGCACGCTCTTTTTTTTTAACTCAAAATTAAGTATGACCGAGGTTCAAAACATAGTTCGATTCTATGAACTTAAAGTTAAGTACCCTTTTTCCTCCTTGCGATGGATCAAAACGGAGTTCGAACTGCGAACTCAAAATTGACCCCTTTTTTTTCCTTCGGCGAGGGATCAAAGCTGAGTTCGACCTTATGAACTAAAAATTGAACTCTCTTTGTTGGACTGAAAACACTTAGCGAGTTCAGTTCGAACCGGAACAGCAACCAACGAACACGTCGCAAAATTTTGTCGCTCCGGAACAATTACCGGAAGACTATGAAGGAACTTTATAATGAAATGCATGTTCACCGTGTCAGCGTAAAATTCTGTCCGTCATTGTCATCATATGGTGAGCGGCTTGGCATGTCCGGAAACTTCCGGATGTTGTTTACTTCCCGTGGGAAGTTTACTTTGACCGGGAGTGTCAAAACTTTCCACCGCTCTGTACCGGAACAGCAACATCCGGGTACAACAAATTTTAATTATCCTTTAATTCCCTGAAAATAAGCTACCCTCGAAAAAAAAGGATAAATTCGAGTTCGGCTGCCGAACTTATTTAGTATTGAGTATGCCTATCAGAACTTAGTTTTGCTATTGCCCAGTTAAACTCAAAGTTGAGGGATGCCACCGAAGTGCTGTTTTGAACCAAAACTACTTAATTTTGAGTTTAAAAAAAAGAGCGTGTGTGCGCTGGGAGATAAGTGCAAAAAGTCTATTTATACAGTGAGCGAAATAAGAATAGCACCACTATGTGTTTCGCTTGTTGAAGTATGAATGATTGAAATTTACGAAAATTTTCTTCCATAGTTTGTTCTGAATTGCTTAACGGATAAATCAAGCAAAAGTTTACTTTTTTTGGACGTAGCAATTGGCGTTGAGGACCAAAAATGTGAAAAAAGGGTGCGAAATAAGAATAGAACCACTTGAGTTTTTCAACAAAAACATGATTATTTTTAAAAATTTACTGTTTAAAAGTGAATAATAATGCTTCTACGAATTATTCGAATAGATAACTGCATTTTAAGGAGTTTTCCATAATTCCAAAGGTTGTCAAAGGTTTTAAAATAGAGTTTCAAGAGATGCTCCTCTAGCGTTAAGGAATTTGATATTTAAGCTATAATTCTTTACCAAATTACTTACTTTCTTCATTTAAATGACGTGAAATGATGAAACAAACAATCCCGATTAATTTGAATCAGAAAAAATAGATTGGAAATCAAAATCTTAGATTTTGTTCAGTAAACCACACTTTTTCCAGTTTCAAATCGTAGATGGCAGCAAGACAGAGTCCAGTTCATCTCAAGTCGTTGCTGCCAAAGATAGCTCAAAATTTGACGTTTCGATTTTTATTGTATTTTTTTCAAACTAACACTTATTATGGTTTTCTAAAATTCCAACATAAATAAGATTTGGTCTGCGTCCCAGTGTCGAGAGGAACAAGCTAATCAGAACAGTTTTCGAAGGATTTGAGATTTGTTCGCCCTTTTTTCACTGGTAGAAAATTGCGTTTATGAAAACCATCCAATTCTTGAAGCCAAAATCCTAGATGATTGATATGACTCGGCTCCACTGTTTTCTTCAAGTTGCCAACGATTGATATTCGCCAAAATGGATGAATTTGTACCGCTATATTCCCTCAACTAGAAGTGATAGACAGAATCAAACGACAAATATTTGAATTCAGATTTACATATTCCTTCAAAACCAGTTTTCATAGCACATGCTTCAAAAATTTTGTTCCCCTGTGTAATCGATGAATGTGTTTTCTTCTCACCAGTTTGATTCACACTTTCTACGGTTCAAGATGCGTCTCCTAGTAGGGATTGTATTTGCGTTAAGCGCTTTTTCGTTGGAAGGTAACTTCACTTCAAATTTTCATTGATCGATATAATGACTAAAACAAATCTATTATGCAGGAAACGCTGAAAGCGATAGCGCCCTGACGGTTTGCTATTTCAGCAATTGGGCAGTTTATCGCCAAGGTTTGGGTAGATATTCTGTGGACGATATTCCGGAGGGCTTGTGTACTCACATTTTGTACGCTTTCGTTGGGTTTTCTAAAACATCCCCGTTAGAGATCACTGGAATGACGCCGGCTGTAAGTATGAATTTTAATCCAATATCCTATATTCAATTTTGAAAAGTAAAATAAAATCTTGAAGATGGTAAATCCAAATTTCATATATAGTTTACAGATTTAAGTTTGAAAATTTAAATTCAGATGATAGGATTCTGGTTAGATTTTGTTTTAGAATCTAGATTATAAGCTGCTTTAAAGTGTGACAGTAAATTGCAGGTTTATTATTCGTAGTTTTGGTTTTTTCCTGAGAAGTGTTCTTAGAGTTTCGGAAATTATTTCATATTGTTATGAACTTTTAACTCTGCTTCCAGGATGATACCGATAGCAATGGTCTGCGTAAATTTTCCGAACTTCGATCTCGCATTCCAGACGCAAAACTTCTGGTTAGCGTAGGCGGATGGAACGAAAACTCAACAGTGTTCTCCACGATGATGGCCTCGAAACCTACTCGCGTGAAGTTCGCTAGAAGTGTGGTCAAATTGTTGGATTCGTTTCAGTTAGATGGGTTCAATTTTCATTGGCTCTGGCCAGGGAACGTGGAGCGTGGAGGAACACCAGATGACTTGGAAAATTTCCCAAAACTGCTCAAAGAAATGCGCACCGCCTTCCGGCAGAATGGCCGAAACAGACACCTTTCTGTTATTGCACCGGTTGAAGAGTTCAGGCTGAACGAAGGATACGATATCGATGAAGTTTGCAGGCAAGTTATACAATTTTTGTTACGAATTTGTCCGAATTAATCAGTTTTTTCCCACCAGTCGTGTGAATCACGTGTTCCTTAGCACGTACGATCTAAGAGGATCTTGGAACAACTTTACCGATGTCCATACTCCAATGACAAAACGGACCTTTGAACCAAGTACATTTGAAACATTCAATGTGGTACGTAATTCAGAATAATTTTTTTTTTTAGTTTTAGATTTAGTAATTGTTTTTTTATCTTTCAACAGAACGCTGGTGTTGATTTTTGGCTCAATGGCGGGTGCCCGTCAGAAAAAATAATTCTGGGTGTCGCTACGTTGGGTAGATCGTATAAGCTTCAAAATTCCTTTTATAACGGACTAGGCGCTCCAGCCATCGGTGCTGGATCTCCAGGAGAATTTACGGCATCTGACGGTTACATGGCGTATTATGAGGTATGTATGTCATGTAATTTCCAAGCTCATGAACATACAATGTTTAAAAAAATATATATTAATTTCTGATCTTTATTCCCAACTTTGATACTATTCCATTTTTCAGATTTGCAGACGTCTGTCGGATGGATGGAAAATGGGTCGCGATCCGGAGGGAAAAATACCTTACGCTACGAAAAACGACCAGTGGGTTGGATACGACGATGTCGAATCTCTTAAGGATAAAGTCAAGCTAGTCAAAGGCAAAAAATTAGGCGGAGTGATGGTATATGCGCTTGATATGGACGATTTCAAAGGTGTTTGTGGAAACAAAAGATACCCGTTAACATCATTTATTTCCGCTGAGATGAAGAAGTCACATGGAGGTTCCAGTTCTGATATTATAGAATTTTTTTAAAGCATTAAACTAATTGATGCTAGACGCGTTTACAGTTGAGTCAAATTTTCAATAAAAGATTATTTTCAATAGACACCACACACCATTGAAAAAATAGTCATTTATATAGAATATGATGAGAGATGTAGCAGATCTCCTTCCGAATTTTTTAAATTGCAGCAATCCTGCTGCCTTGCAATCTGTACGTGAAATAAAAGTATGCGTCAGATGCAAATCAAGCCATAAGAGCACCTGTATCCGTGGTCCAAACAGCCGGTTTAGACCCAAATTCCAACCCGAACAACCGCACTGGTGATCTATTATACCAGTTTCAACCCAACTTTTTTTAGAGCTGGTATAAGGATTGATCCAAAACTGATGAGATTTGGATCCAATTTGACGCAGTTCTAAACCGTTTGACAGTTAATGGAACACGAGTGCAGTTGCCAGTATTTTCATTGGATCGGATCTAATTTCTTTGGTTCAATTCTTGTATAAATTAGACCCAAGAAAAGACCACGAATACAGATGCCCTAAGTATTGTGAAGAGCTTATTTAGAACTTTCAAGCGATTTATTGCTCCCCGAGCAGACGATACCCGACATTAAACTCCCTTCGGCGCTCGTGGCCGGAACACGAACAACCGCTAACCCGGTTTTGTTCTCCGGGTGATTTCCCCTGCGGCACTAGTGGCCGGGGAAGAACATACACTGGGCATAATGCCTGAAGTAACTGTAAAAATCCGGCGAAAATAGCATCAATGGAGCGTTTTTTCAGCGGTGTTGGCCACAACTCACTGAGGGTCATCACAGTTCACTTTTCGACGCACGTGGTCGAGGTGAACAGCTCCCTCAAGGCCTGTTTTTGTGGTTCTCGTCGGATCTTCAAGGCTGGTCCGCTTAGGATTCCAAAGGGATCCTTTCCCGAAGCTATATCCGAAATTCCGGCGTAGAACCGTAAGATAGTTGTGGTTAGTATGAAAACATTCCGTCAAAGTAACTTCGGAATGTTTTATCCTTCTTTCGAGAATGAAGAACGGAATCTCCATTTAAAAAGAATTTTTTTTTATTGCTCGTCCACCTACCCGATTTTCGGAGTGTTGGCGGATTGTCCGCTGTGGACTACAGATCCTTAATAAGCTTTTTTCAGACTCTTGGAAAGACGCGTCGGGAAAACGTGTGAAGCTTTTTCACCTTTTTTCTAGTAGGTCGTATTTCACCTGATATGTGATAGACCGGTCGGCGCTTACACCTGCATTGTATGTGATTTTAGATTTTGGGTTTTTTGTGACCCAGTCAATAACAGGCAATGGAAGCGGTGCCGAATTTTTTTTTTTTTTTTTCTTGTTTATCAATCCAAAAAGACATACACCTGTTTAACAGCTAATAACTTTTTTGTCTAAAAAGGTACGAAGTTATGATATTCGACAAAGTTGTTCAGCGGAAAATTTCCTGTAAGAAATATATAAATTGGCACAAAACCCATTAGCAAGCTCGGTTTTACAGAAGAAACAAAAATGATGTTGATTTTTCAGTACAAAATATTCAATTTTCCCATACAAACCTAAAAGTTCAAATTTACTAATGTAAACGTGTCTTAAAAATTCTGCAAAAAATCATGGATGAGTTTTGGACCAGAACGAAGCTTTTAAGACCCCAGGGTTTGAGAAATTCAAAAACGACCCCAAATCGACTCAGTCTATTGCACATATTTGAGTAGGGATTCCCATTTCAACACATTTTTTATTAGCTATGTGTGTTGGTTTTGAGTTAAAATAAAATCGGGATTGGTGGAATCGGGATTTATCCATATTTAAAAATCGCCTGAGAAAAGCTAAAAAGCTAGATAGACGCAACCCCACGGACGTGTCAAAGCAACATGTGAGAGCAACAGAGTTAGAGTACTTAAAACTTAAGGATACCAGTTACCATCGTTACCTAGCCGATATCCAACGTAAATTCAAAAATGATCCTTCATCTTTTTGGAGCTATGTAAGAAACAAACAAGGTAATTCTGGTCTTCCTCTGAATCTGTCGTATGGAAATCGTCAATCAACTGACATGACTGGGGCAGTCGAACTGTGCACAGAGTTATTTAAAACCACTTTCGTTGACCACAACAATATCGTTAGCACTCAACATTTGACTGCAGTAAAATCGTTCAATATCAGCATTCCTGAAATAAAAGTTACCCCAAGCGACGTGACAAAGGCTTTTAAAGAATTAAACGAGTGTAAGGGAGCTGGACCTGATGGTCTGCCCCCGCTATTTATTAAACGATGCTGTAACTCTTTGGCACTCCCAGTAAGCATCATTTTTAATAAATCCTTGGAATCATCAACCTTCCCAAAAGCCTGGAAAACTGCTGCAATAACACCTATCCATAAATCTGGGAACATTCACCTCGTAGAGAATTACCGTGGAATTTCTATATTAAATTGCTTGGCAAAGGTTTTCGAACTGTTGATCTTTAACGCAATGAGCACAGCTGCATCTCATATCATTGAGGAATGTCAACACGGTTTAAGAAAAAAGAGATCAACATTGTCAAACCTGATGGTTTATGTCCCCGTCGTTAGCAGTTCTTTGGCAAATAAGACGCAAGTGGATGCAATCTACGTGGACTTCTCAAAGGCTTTCGATCGACTACCCCACAAGCACCTGATTGATAAACTGGACAAAATGGGATTCCCTACTTGGCTGGTGAAATGGCTTGAATCATATTTATCTTCAAGGCAGAACTGCTTTCGTCAGACAAGGTCACATCAAATCCCGAAACATTATGGTTCCATCCGGTGTTCCTCAAGGCAGCCATCTGGGCCCACTTTTGTTCAACCTCTTCATGAACGACCTTTGTGAACTTATCGATTCCGAATTAGTTTTCTATGCAGACGATCTCAAAATGTACCGTTTAATAGCTCACTACACAGACTGTCACTACAGCAGGACCTCGATAAGCTTATGCTTTGGTGCAAAGTGAATACGATGGAAGTGAATCTTAAAAAATGTAAGATTATTACGTTCACCAGAAGTAGGGTTGTAATTTCGCATCAATACACAGCTGATAACGTGGCTATTGAAAAAGTTGAGTCTATTCGAGATCTCGGTGTTATTGTAGATAAGTCCCTATCATTCAAGGAACATTTAGCTGTAACGGTAGCAAAAGCAAAAACAGTCCTAGGATTTTTGGTCAGGAATACCAAAGGATTCAATGACACTACAACTCTCAAAGCTTTATATTGCTCGCTTGTTCGCTGTGGATTGGAGTACAATATTCAAGTCTGGGCACCAAACACGATCGGAGGATTGAAGCTACTCGAGTCAGTTCAAAAGCGATTCCTGAGATACGCACTGCCTAACCTACCATGGAACGAACCTCAACGCCTTCCACATTACCATGCTCGATGTGGAATCTTAAACATCGAACCGATTGGTTCACGTATTATAGTATACTTCGTCGTCTGTTTATATTCGACGTCTTATCCGGTAATATTGATAGTGCTAGCCTCATGGAAATGATACCGTTTCATGTCCCCTCTCGTTCCTTACGGGGTTTTGAGCCTCTGAGACTGAACAACTATGGTAGGAACGAATTTTATAACCCGTTTGACATATCTTGTAAATTGTTCAACCAAGTGTATGTACCTATATTTTGATTTCAATGTAAGTAAGGATAGTTTTAAGATAAGATTAAGTTATCAGTCTGTATGACATTAAATTGCCGTAGACAGTGACCAATAAATAAATAAATAAATAAAAAACAAAATTTTAATTTTTTGAAAAACTTCAAATTATCGGAAGTGGTATGAATATACTACAATATGAGTATTGAGTGAAAGGGCCCAACTAGTAGGAACAAAATTGTTGCTAGACGTCATCATTATTCTAAGATGGCGGCTTCTGCATTTATTTTCAGAGCTATAAATTACTCAAAATCTCATGAAACATCCACAATAAGGGGTATTAGGTGAAAGGGCTAAACGAGTAGAAGTCGAATTCCGCTGTCCGCCGCTATCTTGAATTTCAAGATAGCGGCTTCCACTAACTTTAAAATGTTGTAAATGAATTAAACTCGCATGGAACCCCTACAATATTGGTATTTGATGAAAGGGCTAAACGAGTAGAACTCGAATTTCGCTATCTGACGTCATCTTGAAATTCAAGATGGCGGCTTTCGCTTAACTTTATATGCTGTAAATGATAAAAAATCACACTAATGCGGCACTATATCGGTATTGAGTGGAAGGGCTAAACTAGAAAAAGTGAAGTTTTTCCTTTCCGAAGCCATCTTGTTATCCAAGATGGCGACATCCGCTGAATTTTAAAAAACTGTTAATAACTGAAAATTGCATGAAACTCCCACAATATTGGTATTTAGTGAAAGGGCTTAACTAGAAGAAGTCGAATTTAACTATCTGAAGCCATCATAAATCCAAGATGGAAGTTTTCACTTTTTTTTTTCAATGCTGTAAATAACTGAAAATCTCATGAAACATCCACAATAAGGGATATTAAGTGAAAGGGGTCAACGAATAGAAGTCGAATTTCTCTATCTGACGCCATCTAGAAATACAAGATGGCGGCTTTCGATTAACTTTGAAAATGCTATACATCATTTAATATCGCACGAAACCTCCAAAATTTGAGTATTAGTAGAGTGGGATAAGCTAGAATAAGAAGTCGAATTTCGCTATCTGACGCCATCTTTAAATCCAAGATGGCGGTTTCCGCTGGACTAAAAATGCTCTAAATGACTGAAAATCGCATGAACCCCCAAAATATTGGTATTGGGTGAAAGGACTAAACGAGTAGATGTCGAATTTTTCTATCAGACGCCATCTTGAAATGGTGGTTTTAGCTTTACTCTAAAATGCTGTAAATGACTGAAAATCGCATAAGATAACCACAATACGGACCCCGTTCGTTTTGACAATAATTGATTTTGGCAATATACGATTTTGGCAACATCCGATTTTAGCAACACACGTTTTTGGCACATGTTCCAAAATCTAACGGTTTTCAGAAACAAGGTTACCTTATAGTTCTCGCTATAATAGGACCAATACATCACTATAATAGGGTTAATACAACTACAAAAATAATATCTTTAAAATTTAAAAAGTACTCATAAATGACAACAAGATGAAAATTTCATTAAATTGAAAAACAAAAACAAACCAAAGATCAAACTTTACAAGAAATAGCTAAAAATTAGTCTTCATCAGTGAAAGCCGCCATCTTGGAATTCAAGATGGCGTCTGAGAGTAAAATTCGACTTCTACTCATTTAGCCCTCTCACCCAATACCCATGTTGTGGATGTTTCATGCGATTTTCAGGTAAAAACAGCATTTTAAATTTTAGTAGAAGCCGCCATCTTGGATTTTAAGATGGCATCCGTTAACGATGTTTGACTTTTTCTAGTTTAGCCCTTTCACTCAGTACCCATGTTATGGGGATTTTATGCGATTATCAGCAGTCTTCACGGTACAACTTGGGTGCGAAGTGCACGCAAGTTTTTGTACTTACTTGCACACAACTTTTGAGGCGCAAGTTCAACACGCACCCATTTAAACTCACCGCACTCAAAGTGTAGGGTGCAAGTTCGAGCTCGTGTTCGAACTCGGGTGCAAACCCGTGTGCGCGCATCCATGTTCAAAATCCAGGAAACGGAATCAAATGCAGAAAGTGTAAACGCATCTTAGGTAACTTTTTTGTTTCAATTCCAATCGTGATGCTGTCTTCGGGTAAAATGTTTGTCTTGATTTAGGCTTTTAAAATTATTTAAAAAAATCAATCGGCTAGTGGATAAAATAGTTATCAATAAAAAATCTGTTTTTTGTGAATCTCCCGAGCACAATATTTCGTAATCCCTTTCACGCTTGAGGCTCAATTGCAACCCCTTCCGATGGTCAGATTTTGCTTAATTAGGCTTGTGAACTTCTGGTTAGGCAATGTTTAATTTTAGCTTGCAGCTGGTTAGATTTATCATGTTTTATTCTTCCTATGCTAATATTACTTACTTAAAGTAACCATAACCGAAAAAAAACTGTGTGTTTTTGAAGAAAAAGTTTTATATTTCTTTGATTTGGCTCCAAAATTCTGTGACAAGATTGTGTGATGTTTAATACGATTTTCACTGAGAAACATTTCGCATATGGTTATTTTTACAACATTACAATTACAACACTGTATCAATATACAGTGTCAACTTTATAACATTTTCGTGAATTTGATTCAGAAATCCAAAGTAAGTATTGGTATGAGAATTTATTAGTTTGGAAAAGTATACAAAATTTCCAAAATCTGTGAATATTTTGATCTATGACATAAAATCTGTGACGAAAATATGCTCGAAATTCTATAAAATTACGGATTATTCTGTGATTTCAGCAACCTTGAACATAGCTTCTACAACTTTCAACCGATTTTTGATAAATAAGAACTTAAAATCTTTGTTTTATATCAACAGTTCCACGTTTCCGTTCCAAGTTCCGTATAAAACAAATAATATTAGAATGTTACCATCGCAATAAAATTTCTGTTTTAAGTCCAATCGGATTACAATCTTCGAGTGAAATATTTTTCTAAATTCAGGCTTTAAGAAAATTATTTATTAAAGCAACCGGCCAGTGAAGAAAAAAGTATTTAAAGAAAAACCAGTATTTTTTGTTCCTCTCGAGCAAAATACCTTAAAATCCTATTCACGTTTGAGACTCAAGCAGCCCTTCACAAGGTCAGATCAATCTGAAATTTGGCATTTGGCCTTCTGGCAAATTATTCAAAAATGCAAAAATTCCTGTTATGGTAAAGTAACCATATTTTTTTTTTCAATTTTCAAGCGATTTTGGTGAACAATCACTTGAAATCTTTATTTCGAATTGATATTTAAGTACAAAAGAAAATTGGATTTTTAACATATTACCTTCGAGTCTGAAACTAAAGCTGAAACAAAATTTTCTCTATAAAAATGCGATTTTTAAATTTTTAAACTATCATAAAGTCACTAATATCAACAATATGTACTGTTAATCATACTCAAAAATAAAGTTTGCATGATCGATAGAAAATTTATTCACCTTTTATATACAAATAAGAGATTTCGAATTCACGTCATGTTTTCAGAGATATTTGAATTTCAGTACAAGTACTTTTTAATTTTTTTTAAAATATCATATTTCGAGCATAACTTAAAAACTGTTCTACTGATATTTTTTTAAATTTCATTCTCCGATTCAGAGCCCGATATCTAGTACGGCATGTTATGAACTTTTAAGAATGATGAACAAAATCTTTCTATGAAGTAATTGTGTAAAAAACAATTAAATAAATAGATGATGCGAAATACAATTGTAAAACAATTTACTGTCCCGGTATTAACAGCGCTCATATAACGAATTAATTGTAGAACAAATAAAAGAAATTATATAAAATTCTCAATTTGATAGGTGTACAATAAAATGAGGCATGAAATTTTTTCAACATCTTACCAGTGGAAAGCTACCACTACAAATCTTCCAAATTATTATTTTATTATTATTTATTATTTTTTCCCATTTTTGCCAGTTTCATAGTCAAAATATTTGTTGTCATTTCTAACCCTTCAACATTGTTCGGGTCAATATGATAAGATCTAGTATGTTCATTCAAAACTTTTTTTTTAAGGTTTTATTAATGACACTTTACCATCTTTGTGGCATTCGTGTCTTATTCATTCAAAACGATAATCAAATTAACTACAGAAAATTAAAGTTTAATTTTAAAAAAATC
This sequence comes from Uranotaenia lowii, assembly GCF_029784155.1. Classification (NCBI taxonomy): domain Eukaryota; kingdom Metazoa; phylum Arthropoda; class Insecta; order Diptera; family Culicidae; genus Uranotaenia; species Uranotaenia lowii. The sequence continues at coordinate 203,798,988 of NC_073693.1, read as the reverse complement.
GGCTCATAGAGAAATGAAATATAGCTAAGCAAAGCCAAAATTAGATGTCGTTTTTAAAGTACCTAAGACTTTTTCTCTAGTGGAAGATCCGAAAAAGCGGTCAAAACTTTCATTGGATTCCAAAAAATCTAAACATCGTCGGATGGATGTATTCTTGACAATTCTTAACATCAATGAAACATTCAAATACAGCAAAGCTGTCAGAAGGTATTTTGAAAATATAATTGTATTTTATTTTTACTATTTTCTGTCTGAACCAGTTTCTAAAAAGCTGGTAATACATATCAACCAAATTTTGAAATATTGAGTAGCTTGAATAAATAATCTACACAATAATATAATATCATAAAAATCGGATAACATATACGGCCAGGGGAACACCATCATTTGCCTTTTAAGCATGTGCTTATTTTTGCCATTTGTGATATTTTTGCCATTTTCTTCTTTTTTGTCACTAGAGCCATTTTTTATATTTTTGTCATTGTTGACATTTTGAATATTTGACCGTTTTTCCATTTGTGTCAATTGGATCTTTTTTTTATAATTTTAAATCATTCAAATTATGTAAAATTTTACATGTTTTCTACTCGCCATGCGATTATTTATCAATTTTATGTTTGCATTTTTTAATGCCTCATAAATATAAACATTGTTTCATGAGATTTGCGGAGCGAGAGCTGAAACGGCAATTCCCAAATGTTTCATAAAATCATCAACCGGTGATTTTATGAAATATTTGGGAATATTTGGGAACTATCTAGTTTAAAACAAACAAATTTTCGGCCGAACTTTTTATTCGGTTTTTTGGCCAACATACAAAAAAATTTCATCAACCATTTTCAAAAACCAACCATATATATGTATCGGTTTTACCACCCCATACATAACCCCAAAAATGCTCAAAAAACAGCAGTGAAATTAAATAACATACGCACAAACGATAGAAAATCTAACTGAAGAAAATAATTCATACCGCATTCAACTCTCAGGCATACACTGGCAGACACATTCAATCTCTGTTCAGCCAGCCACTATGAGTACAAAACTCGGTACGAACCCGAAGCGAACTAGGGTACGAACATCGGGGCGCGCACTCGGGTACAATAAATGAGCTCGAGTTCAGGTTCGAACTAAACCCAAGTACAAGCTTGTGTGCAAGTTCAGAGAAAACTTGCGCCTGGATTTCCGCACTCAAGTTGAACTCGGTACATGTTTTCGTGAAGACTGATTATCAGTCATTTACAGTATTTTTAAGTTGAGCTGAAGCCGCCATTTTGAATTTTAAAATGGCGTCGGTCAACGAAATAATACTTCTAATCGTGTAGCCTTCCAGGGAATGAGAATATATTTTCGATAAAATCGGATCTCATGTGGTGCAACATAAATTACACGCAATTATCATTAAAAGATGACTTACTCAGGGCCGTGGGAAGAACCGCCTCATGAACGGGGTTTTGGTGACCATCTTTTTACTATAATAGTTTTGCTCAAACAATGTATGAATAATACAAATGAAAACTATTTTCAACAACTATTAGAATATTCAATTTTAAGTTCTTTCACATTAACAGTTTTTCGAATAAAACAGAATCTTTTTTTTTTTAGTAACTAAATGAAATCTTTGAATTTGCTAAAAAAAATCGAGTAAACTTAGCTTATTTAATTTGAACACAGAATAAGTTTTTTTTTTTAAAGAAACCCATACCCGACAGATAAAATTTTCAATAGTAAAAGTAAAAGATTGAAATTTTGTGGTTCAAATCTGATTCTTGCAAATTGATTCCAAATTTTAGATTTTAGTTTGGAATTTTTCTTTTTAAAAATCTGCAAATGTCAAACAATACACTACAAATTGAATTTTCTGCAATTTTTTTAAAGGAAGATTATAGAAAATATTTTTTATCGAAAAAAAATTCCATAATTAAAATCCTTTACATGATTTTAAAAAATCATGGTTTTTCATTAAAATAAATGATAAAAAACTAAAATTTTACTTTAAGTTTGTAGTTTTTAGCTGAATTATTTATTCAAAAAGACTTGTTGAAGAATTTGAAATTGACTTGACAATTGGGGATTTTTTTTTATTATCTGACGGGTTTGCGCCGGGGGTCTTCAGATTTTCCCCAAAATTGAAATTTTGGTTCATTTTTGCGACTTAAAAACACATGTATTTTTTCAGATTTCTAACATTTTTATTTTTTGAGTTAGCTTCGGTTAGATTTTTTTGTAAATAAAAAATAACCATTTTTCAAAGCTACATAACTCTGTTGTTTCTCAACGGAAATTATAAAATAGCACATCAAAATGCATTGAAATTTTATCAGCTTTCCAAATAGAATAGTTGAAAAAAATTAAATAATGACCTTCAACATGAAAAGTTGTAAATAAACTTTAAATGGCGTCTAAAAGTACCGTCTGCACCACCGAATATTTTGCAAAAAATACCATTGTATAGCTCGATTCATGATGCAACTTTCATCTGAAGACACCAAAGTGGGCCATTAACACCTTGAAGAGTTATGAAAGAAATAATGACAATAAATCTCTTTTTTTGCATCGAAAACAAACAATGGTGGAACAACTGCACTCACATATGGAGATAGCAAGCACTTCTAACAACATGGAAACAAAAAAACTTACCAAAGCAGGTAAAAAACACTATGTTTTCGTCATTTTCAGACTGCCCCTACACGCATAACAGTCCCATATGAATTTTCGTCATTTTAGGTCAACATAAGGCTTCAACATAAAAGACTAAGAAAAGAGGTTTTGTTCTAGAAATTTCGAAAAAAAATAACAATTCGTGGCTGTCCTATATGCAATATACCTGAATAACAGTCCCATATGTGAAATACCACGGATTTGGTTACTTTTCAATGTTTCTTTCGGCGAAATAGTCTTTGGTTTATTGCTTTGAATCATTTAAACATTTTTCAACTCACTTGATGTCGAATGATGCACACTAGTTTTCGAAGGCAGGTCTGACTTTCTTAGGAATGACTTCCTGAGCGAAAAACTATTGGATGCAATCAAAAATCGTAAAAATATTCAACTTACAATGTGGAATTCATGATATTTTTTTGCAAAAGTATGTTTCTTTTTATGACAATTGCATTTAGAAGTTCAAAAATGATCAAATTTAAGTCTTAGAAAGTAGCTTGGTGATAAAAATATATTTTGTATGGGACTGTTATGCTAGTAGATTCGAAAAAGGTTTCAAATATGGTCGATTAACAGTCCCATAATGAATAAAAATGGTGCTCTCGACCTTACCAATAACCCAATTTCGAAAATTTCAGGCCTAACGATTTATTATGACAACCTAGAAACGATTTTCGTTTATGCTGAAAAAGCTGATTGTCTCGCTTGCTTATTTTTGTATATGGGACTGTTATGAAAGAAGGGGCGGTAGATTGTTGCAGCTCAACTGACTTCATGTTATATCCAAAAGTCTATTAACGTATGCGTTTATACCCAGTTTTGCACCAGGTCACAACAAGTTATGCACATTTTACTGTCATTTTTAGAAGTTTATGCGCTAAGTTTTGCATCCGTAATTCCCCAGATTTGATTTAAAATGGACGGTGGAACACTGAAGATTCTTGTGTGAGCGATCGAGGTAGCAAAACACTGACGACGAATTATGTTCGTTTTAGTATGATAAACCTTAAAACTGGGCGAATGTAGAAAACGAATACGGTAAAAGTATCATATTTTCATCATTTTACAGCCTGGGCTGGCTATACTGAGCTCTTTGATTATTTCTACAACATTTGTGCCACTTTCTCATACTTTTTTGATCAAAGGGAAAGGATTTTGGTGTCCAGTGCTTAGCTCCCGATATAAACACTATGTAAAGCACGTCTATATTTCATTTTTTTAATCACATTTTTATGATCCCAAACACAGGGACTGGACCTTCTACTATTGGCATTGATTAAGCTTCACAATGATCTTTGCTCGAAAAATTAATAAGTTACATAGTATATGACCAGGTTGTAAAGCAACATTCCCATTATTAGTTATATCACTTAAACAATACGATACTCAGAATTTTAGTTAAAATTTAAAGTCAGTTTTGCTGTAAACACACAACAAAGCACGAAAAAGTAGTGTTTTTTACCTGCTTTGGTAAGTTTTTTTGTTTCCATGTTGTTAGAAGTGCTTGCTATCTCCATATGTGAGTGCAGTTGTTCCACCATTGTTTGTTTTCGATGCAAAAAAAGAGATTTATTGTCATTATTTCTTTCATAACTCTTCAAGGTGTTAATGGCCCACTTTGGTGTCTTCAGATGAAAGTTGCATCATGAATCGAGCTATACAATGGTATTTTTTGCAAAATATTCGGTGGTGCAGACGGTACTTTTAGACGCCATTTAAAGTTTATTTACAACTTTTCATGTTGAAGGTCATTATTTAATTTTTTTCAACTATTCTATTTGGAAAGCTGATAAAATTTCAATGCATTTTGATGTGCTATTTTATAATTTCCGTTGAGAAACAACAGAGTTATGTAGCTTTGAAAAATGGTTATTTTTTATTTACGAAAAAATCTAACCGAAGCTAACTCAAAAAATAAAAATGTTAGAAATCTGAAAAAATACATGTATTTTAAGTCGCAAAAATGAACCAAAATTTCAATTTTGGAGAAAATCTGAAGACCCCCGGCGCAAATTGTCAGATAATAAAAAAAAATCCCCAATTTTATCATGATTGTGAAACTCTTTACGAGCTGAATCTGAATCTAAATTATGAATATTTATTCTAAATCTTATTTCTGCCCCTGAACTTAAAATTTGAATTTGAGGTTTGTTTTAGAATTTAAATGCGATTTCTGAAAATTCCGGAATTTAGATTCCAAATCAGCATTTTCATAACAAGCCAAAAATTGAAACTTGTATAAGATGCTAACCATTAAACAATAATTTTAAATCAGATGTTTTGGGTTTCAATCTGAATTTATTATTTTTATCATAACTTTTCATACGACTTTTTTTTTCTTAGCGAATTTGATACAAAAAAGTCAATAAAATTTAAAAAAAAAATGAAGAACCTGACTCTAACTTTCAATTCTGGATATCCATTTTGAAGCTTTAAATTTTTTGGATTGTTCAAAAGAAATAATTTGAATACTTGACAATACTATAATACTAAAACTTTTTTTCAGGTGGAATTTTGAAGAATTGTGTTTAAGAACTTCGAAATAAAATCAAACAAAACCCAGAATGGTTTCAATTTTTGAATATTCGGGAAATTATTATCTTAATATTGATAACGCATATGACGCCATCCGAAAACCAAGAATCTCAATCTGGATAATGAATCCGAAATATAATAAAAGAAATGTAATTAAGATTTTTGTAAAATGGAACCAGGTAAAATCTCATCTAAAATTTGATGTTCAGAATCGAATTTCTATCCACAAGCATGAACATTTTGAAAAACTGTAGCGGAATTATGAACCTGATAAGTTTTCGAAGATTTAGAATTATCTCTGAGTTAAGATTGTTACTCATGAATAAACTTACTCAATGATCAAAATTTGATCAAGAATTTTAAATCAGGGGTGTAGAGTAGAATACCTCGTTTGCTTTTCTGGACCCTCATGAGGGAGGAGTTTAATCATCAACCCACCTCCCCTCTCTTTCCCCGTTTGTGTCCCCGATTGTTCGAGCACAAAAATAACCAATGAAACTCAATTTTGTTGAAAAATTTCCTAAGAAATCAAAGAAAAGTCTACTGTCCCCACAAGCAGTCCATAATAATTTACGTGATAAATTTTCTCGCTTTGCTTCTATCAAGCTCATCTATTCAGCGTTTGTAAACAACATGTTCTGCATCACATTGGAAGTAATTTTATCAAAATTGATCCACTGCTGATTTTTTAATGATTTTTGAAAGTTGAACTATACGGAAAACCATCCCCACTTACCCCGGTGTACCTTAAATAAAAATTGAAACTTGCTCATCAAAACGTTACCTAAAAATTCTACAAAATATCATGGATGAGTTTTGGACCAAAACGAAACATTTTAGACCCAGGTTTTGAGAAGTACAAAAAAACACAAATCGACATAGTCGATTGTTGCAATATTACTACGTTGATCCATCTGGATTGAAGTACGTGTTTCGTATATACTTCAATCGGCCAAAAGGAAATATTCGAATGAAATTTTTTTATTTATTGCACTTACCAGTAACAAAAACGTTTTGTACGTTTTGTCTGTCAGCAGAGGAAAAAAATAACAGCGTCATGTTTAAAAGCCTACATTATCTTTGACGATTATTGACCTTTAACAATGAGCAATCGTAGTGTTTTCAGTTATCAAGAAGATTCGTCAGCTGTCCAAAAAAAAGCGCCAGCATGTTTTAAGTCCCCTAACCACAAATTTTTAAAACCTGATACATACAGCTTTGAAAAACTTTCTCAACTTTTCGAAGCAATCCATAATGAAAATTCCTTCTTTAAAATTGGAAAAAGGGTGGTGTTCTGTGCTTAAAATATTACGCTTAATGTTATTATGTGTGAAGTTGCGTTCACAACGTTTTCTTCTCATCAGTTTAATTCTTGCTTTCCTCGGTTCAAGATGCGTCTGTGTGGAGTTCTATTTGTTCTAAGTGTTTTTCACACAGAAGCTTACGCTAGCTTCTATACCGAAAGTTCTGAAAGCGATAGTGCCCTAACAGTTTGCTATTTCAGCAATTGGGCAGTTTATCGCAAAGGTATGGGTAGATACTCAGTGGACGATATTCCGGAAGGCTTGTGTACTCACATTTTGTACGCTTTCGTTGGATTTTCAAAGACAGCTCCGTTGGAAATTACTGATATGAAACCGGCAGTAAGTATGAACTCTTCATACAATTGAAATATACATTATAGTGTCCCAAATAAGTCGACTATTGAAAATTCTACGCGCTTCAGGCAAAAATTGGCGTACCAATACCAACATTTTCTGGATGATCTGATAGCGAATAGCAAAGAGGTCGCACAAATAGCCTGGAATTTGTGAAGAAATTTTGAGACTTTTTTTATAGAAGCATGGGAAACTATTGATTCCAATTATCAATTTTAGTCTAAAACACGTGACATTTATCAATTTTTATTTTGATACAAATTTGACCACTCATACCAGCAAGACAATCTTCTTCCCCATTAAGCGGTTTTTCAACTTCAAACAAGTGCTTCAATCAACTAAAAGTATCGTTTTAAGTCGATTTTGGGTAAAATATGTACTACCTACCTAGTAAACAAAAACCCTCTATGCACTAAACACAGTAATGCTTAGTTTGCTAACAGGTGTCAATTTAAATAATTTGACTGGAAACGAAAAAAAATATTTTATTTCAGGGTATCGTTAGCATAATGTTAATGTTTATACCCGATTGTGTATTCACGCAGTACACAATTCAACTGGCAATGTTTAGGAATGAGGAATCAAAAGTCGATAACGCTTCCTATACAGTGTAGTCTGTTATACGGCAAAGGCGTAACACCACACTATCATGCTTCCCAACACAAAAATGCCTTAGACTTACAATATTCAACACACAAATTTTTTATTTAGGTCATAACATTTCATTTTTTTTACCTAGCACATTTTAAACGCCTTGAGATAGACTATGATTTTATTTTTGAATTAGAACAGCATTGTATTTACAAAACCAAATTTGAAAATTTATGCGAACTATAAAATGGGATTTTAATCGAACATCAAATCAGAATCATAATGTTTTACAAAACGCTGCAAACCCATCCGAGTATAATTTGATATCACGCCCTGAGAGCCAAATTTCCTCTAATTTTGCTTGACATAAGGTAGTACAAAGCAAAAATGAGAGCACAAATTTTCAAACTCGGATAGCAAAGTAATACCAAGTTTTGCTAAAATTGTGACCTTAACTACAAGTCAATTTTCGAAAGAATTCAGAGCATAATGATTACGATACGCATACGATACGCAATGTGGTTGCGCTGGGAGTTTGATGCCGGCGATCGCAAATCGAATAATCCAGGCTCGCGTTCTTTTCTTATGCCAATTGCGCTGTGATATTGATTACTCAAGATTGTAGTAGAGACTGAATTTTAGGTGTAGGGACTATTTTTTAAATTGTTTCTGTCCAAACTACATCAGTCCATGTTAAGGTTTGGATGGAATGGATTTGAAGAACACTAAAGGAATTTTATAAAACTCAAATCGAATCATATATGGAGAGTACAATTATTATATTCAAATTCTTTTATTATGGTTTCTACACTTACATGTGAGAATAAATTGTGAATGATTAAAATTTCCATTCCAATTTTCAGGACGATACCGGTAACAATGGACTGCGTAAATTCTCCGAGCTACGATCTCGCATTCCAGATGCAAAACTTTTGGTTAGCGTGGGTGGATGGAATGAAAACTCAACCGTATTTTCCACCATGATGGCCACAAAATCAGCTCGTGCGAATTTTATCAGAAGTGTGGTCAAACTGTTGGATTCGTTTCAGTTAGATGGGTTCAATTTTCAATGGCTCTGGCCAGGACATCGGGAGCGCGGAGGATCATCACGTGACAAGAAAAATTTCCCAAAACTGCTCAAAGAAATGCGCATTGCATTCGGACAAAATGGCCGAAACAAGCACCTTTCTGTTATTGCACCAGTTGAAGAGTTTAGGCTGAACGAAGGATACGATATCGATGAAGTTTGCAGGAAGTTGTAATAGGTTTTCTCCGAATTTATTTGAATCAAACAGCAAATTTTCGATAGCCATGTGAACCACGTGTTCCTGAACACATACGATCTAAGAGGATTCTGGAATAAGGTTGCCGATGTGCACACTCCAATGACAAGAAGGTCTTTCGAACCAAGTACTTTTGCAACATTGAATGTGGTAAAGAAGAATGTATATTTTATTTGCATAAATAAGTTAAGATTTACATTTTCCCCCTTCTATAGAACGGTGGTGTTGATAATTGGCTCAACGGCGGATGCCCGTCAGAAAAAATAATTCTGGGTGTTGCTACATTAGGCAGATCATTCACGCTGAAATATTCCTTTATGAACACACCATACTCCCCAACTATCGGTGCTGGTACTTCGGGAGAATTTACACAATATAAAGGTTTCATGGCGTATTATGAGGTAAGTCTAAAAACTTAAGATACAATTGAATTCAGAGTGGCTCAAGTATACCAAATATCGAAAGTAATTGACACTTCCGTTTAAATATAATTTTGAGTGTCATCTTTTGGAAGGTTTCTGTTTAACTAAAACCCGTAGTGTGAAGATTCGTCTAGTTTTATTTTTCCACTCTAATTTGAGCTATGAACATCTTTTCAGGTATGCCAACGTATTTTGGCAGGTTGGAAAGTGCGTCGTGGTCCAGAAGGAACCGTACCCTACATTACTGCAAACGATCAGTGGATTGGATACGACGATGTTGAATCTCTAAGAGAAAAGGTTGACTTGGTCAGAAGTAAACAATTGGGCGGAGTGATGGTGTATGCGTTGGATATGGATGATTTTAACGGTTTTTGTGGGAACAAACGATATCCTTTAACTTCATTTATTTCCTCTGAAATGAAGAAACTGCAAGGGATGTTTAATCCAGAAAGTATTGAGTTTTTCTAAAATTAAAAAAAAAATTATTGAGATTAAATGTGTTCAGACGAACTTTTGATGAAATTAAATTTCGTTAGACTACTCAATGTTATTTTCTGGATGATGGTGACAGCTCTATCATGGTGAGAACGATATCCTTCTTACAAAAAATTATTGGGACGGTACTGCGAGCAGCAGCGTGTGTTTGGTTTATGCAGTGTCATTATCTGATAGTCCAGGGTTTGTTCTGACAGACAGACCCCTTCTTATTTGTGGTCATATGTTCCAGTTCCATTGGTTCCATACGCAAGCAGCGAAAAGATTTTTTATTTAAAAGGAAAGTGCCGCACAAACAAATTACTTTGATTCAAATACATTTTCCTTAGCATCGAAAAAATGTTCTCTTTTGAATAAAAAAATGTACTTTGAGTCAAAATCTCAAATCCCTTTGAATCTTTTTATAGCATTTTCGTTTGATGTTTTAAATTTTCCTTTATTGACAAATTATTTTGATTTTATGATTATTTTCTTTCGTTTCTACAAAAAAATACAAAAACAACTATTTCTGACATAATTCGAGAAAATCGTTGAATGTTTCAATATGAAAGATTGTAACTTATTTACAAATTTGTTGAAGACTGCACAACGGAATTTTTTTCAAGAATTATAAAAATTCAATTTGGTTTAAATCTTTTTAAAATTTCGTCCAAATTCACATGTTTGCAAAATTGAAAAACAATAAACAAAAAGAAATCTTCCATAACTAAGAAGTAAAAATTAAACACGGTTTTCCGATAAGTCGGTCGTTAAGTTATAATTCTTATTTTCAAATCCTTTTCGATGTTTTAGGTACCTATGTCAAACCAATTTATTTAATGAAATTTTCAAAAGTTATCTCTTAAACAAGAGCTGATATAATTTTTTTTATTAGTTGTTAACCCTGGTTGTTAATCCATTTTACGGATTGCATTCCAAGGCACGGCGAGGCACCGCGTCGCGGAGTGATGGTGTATGCGTTGGATATGGATTAGTTTTTGAGTTATGCTATAAAATTTGTATCAGAGCCTCTCTTCCTACCTATCCCATACCTGGAAGGAGGGATCAAGACCAAACATTCCGTGTATTCAAATACACCCCCATGCCCAATTCTGTTCCATTAGCTAGATTGTATGATTGTTCCCATATCATATTTGGTTAAATTTGTAAGATAAGTTCTAGGTTTATACAAAACAATCGTATGTGAGTTCCCGTCTTCCCTAACTGTAGAAGTCTCAAATAAGCAAATAACCATTTAACGTATCCACATTCTTTATCATGCCAAAGTTGTTTGCTCGATTAGTTCTCGAGTTATGCGAAAAGTTGTAGAGGAGCCCTCTTCTCTTCTTCCTTTCACCCCACAGATAGTAGTACCGTAAAACGGGGTAACTTTGATCACCGGAGTAGCTTTGACCAACCACACATTTTTCCACATTTTCATCAATAACTCAGTCTATTGTTTAAGTTTTTGAAAACTGTTTCCTACGTTTGAAAGCCTATAAATTGAGTATCAAAAAGGAAAAATATGGTTTGTATTTTTTTTCTGTAGTTAAAAATATAATTTCAAAATATTTATTATTTGCAAGGATCGCAAACAACCAGCTCTCCTGATGATAGCAAAAATCATTTAGGAGCAAATGGGTAGTTGAATGTGGAAGAGCAACTTTTTTTCTTTATAAATTTATAGTTATAGTGCTATTTTTAAAGTTATTCAAAGTAATGTTTTCATATATGAAAATAAGAACATTTTCCAAGAGTAAGCCCATATTTGAAAAACGGATAGGAACCCTATCGAATGATTTACTTTGAAGAAAAAAAGAAAAAGGAAATAGTGGGAGGGCCTTGGAGAATGTGTGATGGTAAAATTTCATTTGTATTTTGAAGCTAAAACTATTTAGCAATTGTTATAATTTTTGCCCCTAAATGTATGCAGCATCATTGTACTTTTTTCGATTATAAATATTTTTTAACAAAAACGTTAAATGCAAAGTAAAATTGATAAACTAAAGCATATTTTAATATTATGAAGGTGTTTTGTATAAAGGATCAAGAAAACTCCTTAAAACCGTCAAAATAGAGACTGATCAATGTAACCCCAAAGCATCAAATTCTGAACTGAGACGAAATCGATTTTCAAATCAAATTTAAAGTAGCCTAATAAATTTCTGCATCCATGTTATACGTTTATAGGAGTCCAGTACTGGTTTTAAAAAACATGCCACATTCTCCTTAATAGAAAAAATATTCGATAAATATTGAAAAAAGTGATTAATCTTACCCCGGATAACGGTACCAAACATTCACAGAAACATTCCTTGTGCCAAAATACCCTCCCGAGCCTAATTTCGTTCCATTTACTGGGTAAGTTCCCGAGTGATGTAAAAATGTATATCTTCCGTTAAGATTTTCCAACTTGAAGAACGGAGGGTTCTCAAAATATCATAGAAACATTTATCGTAATTGTTATAAATTAACCAAATGGTGAAAAAATATAGTGACGGCGGTCGGATTTAAGAGGTCGAATAAAAGACAGTGTGTTTAGCTTTACGATCCAGATACTAATGAACCAGCATATATTTATCGGATTAAAGCAAGGGCTTGAAGTTCCCTTTTCAGATTATCTCTTTTTCTTTTCGTCGATTACAAGGTGATGTAACAAATCTTGGTTTTGGGTAAAATACAACAATTCCTTTTCCCTTAAATTTGTTATTAATATCGAATACAAACAAGTGTTGAATTTGTAAAACAATCATGGTAAATTTAATAATAAAAGCAATTCAAAAGCTCGAAAAAATTGAACATTTCTACAAAGATTCGATAACAAATTATTTTTTTTTTTTTTTAAGGTTTTATTAATGACACTTTACCATCTTTGTGGCATTTGTGTCTTGATAACAAATTATGAAATCAATTAATAATATAGATAATCACTTCTTCTTCTTTTCTTTGTTCTTCTTTCTGAACGTCGAATCGAACGCTGTTCTGGAACAGCTTCTTGATGAGCTTCCGGCACGAGTTCCGTCTCCATTGGAACCAAATCTGAGAGAGCTTCTTGCTCATATAAAAATGAATCGGCTGGAAAACCCAAAAAAACCTTCAGTTTCTGAGTCGGAACAGACATCATCGAGATCTTCTCTTCTCCTTTTTGTATGCTGTTGCGTAATGTTGGTTTGCTGTAAGTCGCTACGTCGATCAAAATTGTTGGGATGCAGTACCAATTTCCTTCCTCTGCGAGAAACGGGCAAAATCTTCAATTGACGTCTGTGCGCCTGAAGAATACGACCACCGAGCGAGATCTGTGAAATATTATTCGAAACATGTGTTAGAAACTTTGCAGGTAACCAAATTCTAACATCAGTCGGATTAGGATTTTTATAGTAGATCAGATCACCATTTTTAAGCTTATTAAAAGGATTAGGTAATACCTTGTTTTCCACGGTTATAGATTTATCATCATCGTCAATGTTTTTAGTAAAATTTGGTTTAAAATTATGTTTAGGGTTAATTAAGTCCAATAAAGTTTTTGGTTTAAAAGCTAAGAGGCGTTCTGAAGGAAATTGACCAGCTGAATCTAAACTAGTGTTCCTATAGTTAAAAAGAAAAAAGCTTATTTGCTCGTCGGTATCCAATTTGTTCATTTCCGGATCCAAAAGAAACTTTTTCCAAACGTCCTTCACCAGTCTGACTATTCGTTCTGCCTGTCCGTTGCTTTCTGGATGGTAGGCAGGGCTCTTCATGACTCGAATTCCTTGTTTCTCCAGAAACACTTTGAAATATTCGGAATTGAACGGTGGGCCTCCATCAGTCACGATTACGTCTGATAACCCGAACCTAGCGAAGATACTTAGAAACACCTTCAACACCTTTCTGCAGTCTGTACCGAACCTCATATACTCGAGCTCAAGCCATTAACTATGACTGTCGACTACCACCAGAAACGTTTTCTTTTGAAAGTGAAAGAAATCTGCATGTAAACGACTAAATGGCTTGTTGGTTTGTTGCCATGACGAATAAGGAACAGTTTTTCTAATTGCTGTAGTTTGATGACAGATTTGACAGGCTTTCACAAAATCCTCAATGTCGTCGTTGATTCCATTCCAGAAAACAGTTCTCCTAGCCATCTGTTTGATTTTACTCATTCCTGAATGATTTTTATGTAGCATTTTAAAAATTTTATTTCTCAAAGACGATGGAATCATTACTCGTCCTTGGAACAACAAACAGCCTTCAAATTCCTCTAAGTCATGATGATTTGTATAAATATTTTTGAAAACTTTGTTCAAACGCTCAGGCCAACCTTTCCTTAGAAATTGCATGATTTTCAACAAAAATTCATCTTTAGATGTTTCTTTAGCAACTAATTTACAATCTAAAGGAAATTCATCAGTAAAGTTCAAACTCTTAATGTATTCTCTTGCCAATTCCTTCGGTACTTCTTGTTGAATCGGAAATCGAGAACAAAAATCCGCGTTCCCCATACGGGATGACGGTCGATATATTATCTCATAATCGTAAATCGATAATTCCATGATGTACCTTTGTAAACGAGTAACTGTAATAGCATGTTTTCCTTCTTTACCAAAAATACCGATCAAAGGCTTGTGATCAGTAAAAATCTTAAATTTCTGTCCGTAGAGAAACTTGTGAAATTTCTTCACCGTACTTATAACCGCCAAAGCCTCTAAATGTAGGATAGGGTAATTTTTCTGCGCATTATTCAGCGAAAATGATGTAAAACTTATTGGTCTCTCAACGCCATCAATTTCGTGCGCTAAAACACCTCCTAAGCCGTAGTTACACGCATCAGTAACTATTATCAAAGGCTTAGCAGGATCAAAAAATTCTAAAAGGTTTGGATTCATTAAAAACTGCTTGCAATCGTTGAACACCTTGTCACAATTTTCTGTCCAGACATATCTAACGTTTTTCTTTAATAAATTATAAAGACAATGGATGCGGGAAGATAAATTTGGGATGAATTTGGCATAGTAAGTAACTAAACCCAAAAAAGCTTTTAATTCAGATACATTGGTAGGAGGTTTATCTTCCCGAATGGTCTGAATTTTCTCCTGACATTGAAGTAAACCTCGATCTGTTAAGATGTGTCCCAAATATCTTAATTTATTTACAAAAAACTTGCACTTCTTCCAGCTTACTTTTATATTAGCCTTAGCAAGTCTTTCCAAGACTAAATATAGCTTTCGCTTGCAGTCCTCAAAAACTATTCCCGCAACCAAAATGTCGTCCAGATAACAAAAAACCTTGTCCAATCCTTGTAAAATTCTATCCATAACCTTTTGGAAAATTGAAGCCGATGAAGATACACCCTGAGGAAGTCTGTTATACGCATAAAGTCCGTTTATTGTGTTAATTATCATAAACTTCCTAGAATTTTATGATAAACTAAGCTGTGTATAAGCTCCAGACAAATCCAAAGAGCAAAACATTTTAGACCCAGCCAGAGCGGCGAATAAATCTTGGGCAAGAGGTAAAGGGTAAGTATTAGGTACTATCACTTTATTGATCAACCCCCTGGCAACTTGACGTTTCCCATACTAATCGCGTGTGCCAGTTTTTCTGGTTCTCT
The DNA here is from genome assembly GCF_029784155.1 of Uranotaenia lowii. Classification (NCBI taxonomy): domain Eukaryota; kingdom Metazoa; phylum Arthropoda; class Insecta; order Diptera; family Culicidae; genus Uranotaenia; species Uranotaenia lowii. Next base: position 203,783,777 of record NC_073693.1, on the reverse strand, counting down.
GGTTCTGTCAAAATCTCATTTTCACACAACAAACATATCGAAAGGGTGGATAATGAAATGTTCGATAAATTAAGGTTTCAAAAATATTTTTTTTATAGAAAAAAAAAGTTTTTGAAAACAATGATAAAGAATCACCTATTAAGCGGAAAAGGAGTTGATGAATGTCAGCGTTTCAAATGGCTTTTCCCAACAAACATTTTTGCTGATTAAAAACGCCAATTCTCTGATCGTATACTGTTTTGAGGTGCTGATTGCTGTTTCAGCTTTCTGGCTGAAGAAAGAAATATTTCAGCGTTGTTTCAGCGTATAAGGAAGTTTTATTTCAGCCAATAGAAAGTAGGGGAAAATTGGCTGAAGAATAACTCGTTCAGCCTTTGTCCAACCATTTTTGACACCTTCAAATTTGACAGCCGTCAGGATAGCTTCGAAAACGTCTTTCAGCAATATCAAACTTTTTGTTATTCATGATGAATCAAAATAATTATCTTTTGAATCGTTCTAATGATTCGAAATTTCTCATTTTGCATGATAAAATGGCCTTGCCGGGAAATTTACATTTTATTCTCGTAGCAATTTCAATTTTTTCATATGAAATTGACCTTGGTTGAGAAATATTTTGGTCGCTTAAGAGCGACACTTTCTGCTTCTTCTCAGAATGCATGGTTGGTTCTGCCTTCTGCGGCATGAGACCAACAAGTCGTAGGTTGAGTTCGAGACAAGTTCAAATGAAGAAAATATAACACGGGAGGGGAAAATAAGCTGGCAAACATCGGACATACATCGGTCAACATTCTTTTTGTTTTTTTTTTGTTGCTCCGTCAATTGACGTTTCATGTGGTTTCATGTCATCTTCGCTGATTAATTTCTCCAGATCTCGATGTTTAAGGGCTGAACAGCAGCTTCTCTCTGAATTTGGGTTGCCTTCTTCGAGCAAGATAGCTGATTTAAAATTAGAACTAAATAAACAATGTTTCAGCGGTTGTTCAGCAAAAAATGTTTGTTGGGTTATTTATGAAATACACAAGCAAATTTTAATTCAAAAATCTTTGTAATTGGCTTATTGCATAGTAAATTTTAAAAACAACATTTTATTCATTTCTAAACAATATTTACTTTGTTAGTTTTTTTTTCGAAGAGATTCTTTAGAATCATTATATTGCTTAGCGAAGGATTCCATCCGAAACTTCAAATAAAAACCAACACATAATTTCAACAACAAGTTTCGATGGTTAACTAAAGCATCTTGATCCTGTTCGGCTAATCCTCTAAAACATCCCGTGCATCATTTGAAACCCGTGTCAGAGTTCGATTCATTATGATACCATAATAGTATGCTAAGTTTATACTTTGATGATTTTGTTCTACAATTTTTACCTCCAACTCGGTTATTCTGCACACCTTTAACACATCGGCATTAACTTTTAATCTGCCAATAAAACTATTGAAAAGTTCATTTCTGCAATCTTCCCATTTGATGGTACGAACTATTTTTTTTTAAATTAAACTTGCCGAAAGTTCATCTGTACGTCACTTGTGCAAATGCAAAGCCATCACCTCAACTCGTTTCCGCTTTCATTCTCAGTGTTTACTATCTCAACATATTTGTTAAACTAATATTTCATAACATTCAGCTGGATAAAATTTTACCGTAATAAACTTAAGGAAATAGCGGAACTATTTCAAACCGCGTTATGTTTAACGAAAGAAACTCATTACTCTATCTGGTGACGCCTTGTAACAAAAACACAACGGATTCGGATGAAAGATGGCCATTTTGTAATCTTTGCTATAAACAGAAATTTTATTAAGTTGGAACCGAGAATGGAACACAAATAGATTGAAATAAAATTACTAATTTCATTGACAACTATTTTAAAATTTAATTATAAAGTTATTTATTTTTCTTTTTTTGCATCACTTTTGATTATGTGCCCTTTTAAAATGGTATTTCGTCAGTTGAATTGCATCCAAGGATGCCGAAACAAAATCAAGTGGTTTCAATGGAAAATGATCGTTGCCGCTGCTAGGGACGACCCAGGATGCATGAAAATAAACGTGACTAGTGCGACATCTACAATTTTGAAGACGGCACAGCAAACTCGACTAAACTGTCAAGTTGCCAGGGGGTTGTTATTGATAGACACCTTACAGTCGATGACTAAACGTATGTCTTTATCTTTTTTAACCACAATTACCACCGGGGAAGCCCACTCACTGGCTTCCACAGGTGTAATCACCCCTTCTTTCTCCAAGTTATCCAAATACTCCAACACTCTTGGCCTCAAACGTAAAGGAACTTGATACGCTTTTTTGAAAATAGGTCGGTCCTCCTTCAGAACTAAGTCCCCCTCAAAACCTTTAATTGGACTAGAAAAATCTTTGTTGAAAACGTTCTTAAACTTACTCCTTATCTCTTCTACCGCTTGATCTTCTTTCAACAAATGTACGCTTCCGCTAAACAAATGGTGCCTTGCAAAAATGTTCCTCCATTCCGGATATAGTACGTCCAACCATGTGCGTCCCATTAATGGAGTAAACTCGTTGTCGCATCGCAGCACTATGAGATTCAGTTTATGTTGAATCCCCAAATTTTCTACCGTTACTGAAAACATTCCTGAAATTTTTAACCTTTTCCCATCAATCACGACCAATCTTTTATGGCACGGACTCAAACTATGGTTTTTAAAATTTCTGAAGAATAACTCCTCCGAAATCACGCTTTCAGCCGAACCGCAATCGACTTCCATGGTTAAACGCTTGTTTTCAATTAGGGTTTCAACATAACAAGGACCATTTGATCTAGGCTTAGACCCAATTCCCGATGCAATCATGAGACACGACAATTCGTCTTCACTATCAGACTCCAAGTCTGCTTTTAAACGCTTGAAAATTGAAGAAGATGTAGAAGGAATAGGTGATTTTGGAGTATCCAAAAATTTTACACTATTTTGATTTTTCGTATAAATTTTGTTGTTTTGTTTCAACTGATAGCAAAATTTTCTGGTATGTCCCTTTTTTTTACAGAAGGAACAAATGAAAACTTTCTTTTCATTATTAAAACGTTTTCTATTAGAAAACCGGTCTCCACTCCTACTGCATGAAGAAAACGAACGATTTCTAAAGTTGTTTCTTTCCAGGCTACGATCTCTTCCTCTAAAACCTCCAGAAAACTTCGAAGAATAGGCGCGATTGTTAAAACTACTTTGCGGGCGAGAACCAAGACGTGAAATTATGTTAATATTTTTCTCCTTTTTCCTGTTCAAAAATCGGGTACGGCTCATTGCATGTTCATAATTTAAAATTAACTGCTCAGCCCTTTCGGCTGTTAAATCTTTTTCGTTAAATAATTGCTTTTGTAATTCTTCGTCGTTCACACCTATAGCCAAAACATCCCGAATTCCTCTTTGCTTTAGTTCTCCCAAATTACATTTTTCTGCTAGTACTTTAACTGCTAAAATAAAATCTTCCGCCTTCTCATGATCACCTTGACGCCTAGTCCAAAATTCTTCACTCTGTAAAATCTCTGTGTCTGACTTATCAAATCGCTTTTTGAGAGCCTCAGTTATTTCTTTATATGTAAGATCCCTAAAATTGCGTCCTGGAAACAACTTTTTCAATTCTGAATACACCTCTTGGCCACATACTGCCAAAAACGAAACCTTATATCTGGCTTCCGTGTATTCGTTATGCTCAAAAATGAACTCTAATTGTTCTAAATATTGGGAAAAAGGGACCGAACCGGGAATGTACGGTTCCATGGTCGCAGTCAGAGCCATAATAAATAAAAAGCAATAAAAATTGCTGAAAAATACAGGTAAAATTCCAAAATGTGGAAAAAATTAAAAAAAATAAAATCGTTAATAAAATAAAAATTGTTTAAAATATGCTTCGGATATGTTCCACAGTGATAGAAATTCAATCAAAACAAAATCACATACCTGATCTAAAAACCTCGCACCGATCCGCTCGTGTCGCAAAAAGGATGTTTCCCAAAGTGTGAATTTATCACTACAAACTTCTTCCGGCAGCAACAACGATCCTCAACAGAAACCTGGTATCGGTTCAAATGGCTTAATATTTCTTCCAGCCAAAAACAACAGCAACAACTTACGTCCCCAACAGCAGCAACAAACTTCCACCTGGAAGCAGCAAAACTTCCTCCTGGAAGCAGCAAAAAAACTTCCTCCCGACAGCAGCGGGCAACCAAAACCTTCAAACAGCAGCAATAAATCGGTTTTACTGGCAGCAGCACAACAACCAAATCCACCAACCAACGCCTTCCGTGCGGCAGCAGCAAGAAATTAATTCCGCCGACACACGTCTTCCGAGCGCGAGCAACAACCAACTGGATCCACAAAACAGCAGCAACCACAACCAGGAGAATCCTCTCTGGGTGTGAAATAAACGAAATCACAGTTTTTCGGTAATTTCCGGGCGATTAAAATTGCAACATTTAGCACTCTGTAACTTTTTGCAAACAAAATGAAGACGATGACGCTGACAAATTTTACCACAGTTGATTTTCTGTATCTGTCACTGTGTTAGTAACAGTCGTCAAAAGATAGGGTGTTCCAAAAGTTGAAACGAAGAAAAGAGAAATAGCAACAAAATGGTATCCACACGCAAAATTTCACCTCGTGGCAAACAAAATGGTGGTGACAATGAAATGTAACTTTTTCTAAAATTGTCTAAAAAAATCACCTTTTTACGAAATATTGTCGCAAAATGCTTTCGCTTATTGTATGTTCGTGATAAAAAAAACCTTTTGCAGGTAATGTCGCTTGAAAAAAAAATCACAGAACAAACATGGTTTCAAAGATGGTACAATACCTGCGCCGAACAATAGCCTTTTGTTCAAAAAAACGTGGTTTTCGTTAAAGCCACAAAAATCCGATCTCCTTCGCCGACCAAAAGTATTTCCAAAAATAATTTGCTTGGAAATTCACGGAACTTGCCGTTTATGATCACCACACGCGTAAAAAAAACTGTTTTAAAAAGATCAACTTTTTACAAAGAACTTAATCCTCGTCGCCAAATTGTTATAAATTAACCAAATGGTGAAAAAATATAGTGACGGCGGTCGGATTTAAGAGGTCGAATAAAAGACAGTGTGTTTAGCTTTACGATCCAGATACTAATGAACCAGCATATATTTATCGGATTAAAGCAAGGGCTTGAAGTTCCCTTTTCAGATTATCTCTTTTTCTTTTCGTCGATTACAAGGTGATGTAACAAATCTTGGTTTTGGATAAAATACAACAGTAATCAAATAGCTTCCCACGCCAAATTTGCTTGATTATTTTTCCAGTAATGCTGAAAATTGTAAAGGAGCCCCTCCCTACTTTCTAGCTCCTCACAGGAAGGAGGGAAGTGTTCCAATTATTCATAGAACTATCTATGGTACCCAAATACCCTTCCAAGCCAAACTTGGTTACATTTGCTCAAATAGTTTTTTTTAAGTTATGCATTAAAAAATGGGTTGAAGGCCCCCCCTCCTTCCTGTATCTCCACTTAAAGGAGGGAGGGGTCTGAAATAATCAAAGAACCTTTTCTCGTATTCGACTACCCTTCCATGCCAAATTTGGTTACGTTTGCTTGATTAATTCTCCAGTTATGTAAAAAAATTGTAAGGTAGGCCCCCTCCACCCTTCCTACTTCCCCAATTGAAGGAGGGAAAGGAGAGAAGGTTTTTCTAAAAAATAATTTTTAAAAAAATCTATACATTTCTGAAGAGTTCATAGTCATAGATATTCTTTGGTTGGCCTACTTATACATATGCAAGCAGCGGAGTAGTATACCTAAGGTATCTATGATGGTAAGGTATGATTTTCAGTTTATTTGGTCACATCAGGATGAATGATCTCTGAATCTTCTTATCACCAACCTTTAGACCTGGTTGAGTAAAAAGGAATACATTTTGACGCTCTAGAAAATTCCCCGCTGCAGCTAAGTGACAGTTATCGAACCACTTTGCAATTTGGTAACCATACCACTATTGCTTTGAAGTGTTTGAAACTGACCGGTTTAAGAAATTTCTTTATCGTATAAAGCAGTCTTCAAAAAAAATTGAGAGTTACTTAGAATTTTATTATAAAAACAAAACATGCCCATTTTACAAAGCCCATACCCTGACGTAGTCAACCAGGAATGAAGATGATCCTCCCCTGCTGGTGTTCCATGTCGGTTGCCAGAATCCTCTTCCATTCCAGAAGTCACGAGCAGCAGTTGGTGAGGTATTAGACCAGGGTTTGCCGCGGTTTCCATTGATTGCAGCATCCGGGAAGAAACCATTGGTTCCTCCAACGGCCAAGTTTATGAGAATGTAGAATTCTTGATCGAACGGTGCCATAGCAGGTCGATTGACCCAAGGATTTTCCGATCTGGGACTGCTTGTCTGGAAGTTACCTCTGTCCCAGAATCCAGAACCGGCATCAATTCGGCGTAGAACTTGCCCATCTACAGTGAACGTAATATGATCAGGAGTCCATTCCAGGCCATAATTGTGGAAAGCATTGTTGAAACCGGAATTATTATTGGTATAGCTGACGGTGGTTGCGTAACCATTTTGATTAGGGTTCGGTCCAAAGTGAAGGGTTGATCCTACTTGTTGGTTACCAATGTGAACACCATCAAGACGAAGGTCCAGGTTGCCACGAGATTCTACTAAATCGATTTCACCGGAAGCTGGCCAAGTTCCGTAGGCCTGAACTTTCGGCAGAAGCCAAACGGCGGGCCACAGCCAATCTCCAGTTGGCATTCTGGCACGAACCTCCATGCGGCCGTATTTGAAGTTGAACGAGTCTACTGTACGAATACGAGCACTTCTGATTGGGTTCAAGAAGTTGTTAGCATTTCCGACACGTTCACAACCGAAAAAGCTTTGTCCGGTGCAGACATCGGCAGGTTGGGCACCATGCAGACTCCATGTTCCACTGCTCAGGAAAGCGTCTCCAGTGTCGTCCGCCAAATAGGTCGGTCGAATGTTCAGAATTCCATTCTCGCAGAAAGAGTTGGCCCGGTTGTTTTCGTACGCCTGGAACTCCCAATTCTGCGATTTGAAGGAAAATTTATTAAAATTTGAATCAAAGTTAATACACGGAAATTTTTACCCCACCACCTCCAAGAGTTCGTTCGTGTTCCCAGGTTTCCAAGTTGAATTCGTTGAAATTGTCCTCGAAGATCAAGTCCCCGGAACAGTACGGACCGGGTAAGGCCTTCGATCCACTAGCTGTAGTCAGCGAAGCGTCGCAACGAGAAGACGCCTCCTCAGCGGAGCAAAGCGCCACCAGAAGGCACGCGACTGCTATAACAATCTTCATTCTTACCTAATTTGGCCACCTATTTACTGTTTGAGTGCAAACGCGAACCGGGTGGCTTTTAAATAGTCTTTTACCGATTGAGCAGTCTTATCGTAAGCCAGTTCTTATCATAATCAACGTAGGTTGAGAACTTTCCTGACGAAATTTTTGGGTACCACAAACATTTGACCTTTGGTCGACTAGCACTGGTTCATGCCGTGTTTATTGGGGAAGTTCAAGTCGGAAAGTTTCAGAAATGAACAAATTTTATGCAGAAAAAACTTTAAATGTCAAGTCATGTGAAGTCGTTGGCCTCATTACTGCTTAAGCAACTAGTGTAATAAACAGACCTTAGTCGGGGAACTCCTATTCCTTGAAAACGTTATTGATTAGCTTGAAAAATTTCTGCCATTAAAACTCCGTTATATTAATCCTATTACATTCCATGGATCACCCTAATGATAAAAAAAAGACCCCTGGGGAATTGCCCGAAGTTAACAAGATTCTTCTGGATCAGTCTCAATCAACGTGATGACTTACGACGCAGAAAAGAAATGAACTTATCGCGTGGGAATCAGCTTGTACTGGCGTATTATCGGCAGAACGTAATCATTTTTATGACATTGCAGGGGAATCATTATCGATATCACGAAAGACCTTCCCAGAATGAAGGATCGTAATAATCTTAGGCATTTTATCCCCGATGGAACGGAATCATTACATTATAGGTCAAGACCAGATAATGATAGACATAATGATCTTGGAAATTATTCATTCATATCATTCAGTTTAACATGTTTTTTTAATGATATGGATTTATTCTATAGTAGGTATGTATATTTAGAATGATTATGGATAACCGCTGCATTTAAAAGTTTATAACAGTTCATAACTGAAATGAAACCTTTTTTCATGAAAAATGTTGTAGATGCTATTGACAGCTTCCAGAATTCTTGAGAAACCCCCAAAAGAAAAAAAAACAACAGATATCGGAGAATTTTTTTAGAATCAGAATTTTTTTTATAAACAAAATAATTTCAATCAGGATTCCAGTTTTTGATTTTTGTTGTTGTTACCGTTACGTTTTTCGCGTGTCTGCAATCAGCTGTTCGTCGGGATGTTCATAAATTTTGTCTGTGGTAATATTTTTTTAAACATTAATTCTTAAAATAGAATAAGATCATCGAATATCAACCACTTTGAAAGTCGTTCAACACATTTTTGACGGTCGCCATGGGATGGGAGAAGTCACCGATTGACCTTTAGAAAACTTTAGTACTAGATGATCCTCAACTCGTTTTAATAGCCGATGTCGCCGACGTAGGTATAGACTGTTCATTAGACTAGGTCGAGGTCATTTTTGAAATTCTTAAATCCTGGTCTAAAAAGCTTCGTTTTGGTTCAAAACTCATCCATGATTTGTTTCAGAATTTTTCAATAAAGTTTACATGAGTAAATTCGAACATTTAGGTTTGTATGAAAAAACAAATGAATATTTTGTACTGAAAAATCAACATCCACCGGAATGAGCAGGGTTGTATCAAATCTCGCTTAGACATAATGGGACACTAGAGTGCCCAAAATGACCCGACATTTGAAAAAGTGATATGCTGCAGGCTTAAATTGATCCTAGGTCTAGTACAAGTTCAAATGCCAAATTTGAGCCAGATCAGATCACGGGAAGGGGTCGCTCAAGGAGCCTAAAGTTTAATTTTGAGACATTTTGTTCGGGAGGAACATAAAAATCCAATTTTTCATGAATTACTTTGGTCCCCTTCGGCCGATTTCTTTCAAAAACTTTTCCATCCAACCTCATAGGGACCATCATAGGGGCAAGAGAGAGACGGTCGAATGGAATCGTTTCTCACAAATACAAATTTGCTGTTGTTAAGGTCAGGATGAACAAAAACGCTGCGGTTTCCATGCCAAACGGTGTCTGGTCATAGTTTCACGTAATGTTTTGAGAACCTCAGCTTCACTTCTGTTACCGGGAAGCTCCGAAAAGAATTCAGACGGAATCCGAAGCGTAGTACCATAAACCATTTCGGCTGGCAACGATTTCAAGTCCTCCTTATGAGTCGTTCGCAGCCCGAGTAAAATTATTGGAAGACTTTCCGTCCAACAATCAGTTTTGTGACACAGGATAGCTGCCTTAAGTGTGCGATGCCACCGTTCAATCAATCCATTAGATTGAGGATGATACGATGTGGTGCGAAGATGGTTCACTCCTAGCGTTCGGCACACGGTAATTTCAAATTATTCAGAGACTGATTTGTTTTTGTTCAGGAGTCGCATCATATATGAAGAAGAAAACAACTGAGTGAGAAACCTTCAAAATTTTGAGTTGTTTTCATCTAGCGAGTTTCAAATCCTGGTACTTAGCAAAGACGCACACTTTCTCGAGTAAAATAGATGAAAACAACTCAGAGCGTTTGAAAACAAAAGTTGTTAGTCGGACGGCGACGGGTAAAATTTTAAACTTTTTTTTTATTTATTTATATATAAATATTTTAATCCCCTCTAGGTTGGTTTCCACTAGATGCGGAACAGCTTTTCGCAACTGGAATAGGAGGAAGTACCGGCTAATCATGAAGTCTATTCCCACCGAGGAACAACAACCGTCGAAACCGGGGGCGATGAGAAGGAGGAAAAGTTTTGTGATAAAACGAGCGAAAATCGGAACCAACGGCGACGAAGTCGCAGCTGCCAAGATCATCTCTTGCACCGATGGCTGAAGCACCAGCGGCTCCAGCTAAACCATCCTCCTTATTCAAGTAAGTAAAAATAAGTTACCGAAAATATTTTTTCCAATAGGTACGTAGTTTGAATCAGTTTTTTTTTCATTTCAGCAACAGCCATTCCGAGATAAACGTTGGCCAATTTCTGCTGTTCCCAATCCTTTTCCATCGGTAAATTCCTTTGTTTGCAGGAGAGGAACGATATGCCAACACAAAAAATGGTGGTTGCCTCTCGCCGACTCCAGCGAAAAACAAAAGCGACGAGAAATAAACGTTTTTTATGTTTTTAAATTTGTTATCATTCATCCAAAATTTCACTTTTTTTTTTCAAAAAAATATTATCCCTTTCGAAACCGTGTCAAAAATTTATAAAATTCTGAGTTATTTTGGCTCAGACCGTTCAAACGCTTCTTTAAAATGCCTGATTGAAAACAACTCAGAATTCGCGAAAACCCCTACAATTCAGTTTTGAGTTTTGCCGCTCTAATCAAAATTTGAGTTTTCCTAGTTTTGGCGCATTTTGAATTGTTTTCCTTCAAATCTGAGTTAATGAGAATTAGAGTGCAGAGCTCAGAAAACAATATGCCTGTTCAATGAAGTCTAGTCGAAACGGGTCGAAACAAGTAGAAATGGATTGACAGTTGATCATCTGTCTCTTTCCAATTGATTTCGACCGATTTCTACCAAGTCGAAACTAATCCTGCTGCCGAGCTGGATTGGTTTCGACTAGTTTCAACTTGCTCCATTGAACAACGACCTGACTAGTTTCGACCAAAACATTGGCTCGTTGAACATCTTTCAGTTGACAGAAACCAGTTGAAACCGATTTTTACTAACGATTGAACGAAGCTAATGTTGATTCGAACTGACGTCCCTTGTCTGTCAGTAGTTATCCGTGTTGGAACACCAAACCTTGATATCCATCCAGATATGAGTGCCTGCGCTACAGTGGGGGCCGTCATGTCTGGCAATGGAATTGCTTCGGGCCACCTCGTGAACCGGTCGATTATTGTGAGACAGTATCTTTGCCCGTTGCTGGGTGGGAACGGTCCAACGATGTCGATATTAAGGTGACTGAAGCGACTAGCGGGAACAGAAAATTTGACTAAAAGTGCTTGTGTGTGGCGGGTAACCTTAGCCTCCTGACAGTCCAAGCAGCTTTTGGCAAACTATATGCTGTCTCTTCGCACGTTGGGCCAAACGAAACGCTCTGTGATCAACTTGGCCGTCGCTTGTGTTCCCGGATGAGAAAAGATTGTGTGTTACTTGCAAGACTTTCTCGCGGAACTAATGTGTTACAAATGGTCTAACACGAACAGTTGAGCAGTCATAGAAAAGTTTTTTGCACTGCCTAAAACGATATAAGGTTTTAAATTCAAAGATGATGTTAATTTACCTTTAATCAGCTGTTGCAAACCTGAGTCGGTTTTTTGATCTTTCGCCAAAGCATCAAAATCAATCGAGATAGCGCCAATCGCCTCGATTCTTGAAAGTAAGTCCGCCGTTACATTTTTCGTACCATGTACATGACGGATGTCAGTAGTAATTTGCCCGATGTAATCCAGCTGTCGAGCTTGACGATTCGTTGCCTTATCTAGTTTTTGGTTGAAGGCAAAGGTAATTGGTTTGTGATCCGTGTAGATGTGGCATTGTCGTCCTTCCAGCATGAACTTAAGATGCCGAACCGTCTACGTAGATTGCAGTGAGTTCCCGGTCATAGGTACTGTATCGTTGTTGGGTATTATTAAACTTTTTTGAGAAAAAAACCCAAAGGCTGAAGTGCTCCTTTCACGACTTGATGAAGCACGGCTCCGGCTGCCGTGTTTGATGCATCGTCTGGCCGGGTGGGCTAGAAGCGTGGCATTGGCTAGTTGTTGTTTGCATAGTTCGAATCCTGAAGTAGCTTCGGAAAACCATTTTAGTTAAGATCTATCATTCCGCTTGTTTCCCGGAATCATTGTTAACAGTGGAGCTTGAGCTTTAATTGCATTCGGAATTAAGCGGCTATATAAGTTCAGCATGGCTAAAAAACTTTTTAATTCATTGACAGTAGACGGTTGTTTGAAAAAAAAGGCCGAACGGCGTCGTGATGGCCGTCTTCGGAACATCTTCCGGATGGATGGGAACCTGGTGAAACGCTTTTTGTAGATCAATTTTCGAAAAAATGGTTTTACCTTGCAAGTTGGAGGTGAAGTCTTGGAGGTATGGTAATGGATAGCGATCCAGGATTGTTTGGCTATTCAGTGCGCGGTAGTCGCCGCAAGGACGCCACGAACCATGCAGAGGGTTAGACCAGTTGCTGCTAGACGGGCGACAGATGCCGAGCTTCATCAACAGCTCGAATTCAGCTCGGGCGGCGGCTTACTTGTCGGGTGGTAGCCGTCTTGGCCGAGCAAAAACCGGCTGACCTGTCGTTTCTATACGATAAAATATTGAAGATTCACTCACGGTTCCAGGCGGTGCGATCCTCGTTATCGATGGAAATTCTGCGAGCAACTCTGCATAAGGTGATCGGGTGCAAAGGATTTAATAGAGTACTCACTAGTCTGTTCCAGAAATCCAGATGATTCAAGCTGTGTCGTGTTATCGATTAATCGTTTTCGCTTAAGATCAATCAATAAATCGAAGTGGCATATAAAATCTGCTCCAATTATTCCTGAATTTACGTCTGCTATCAGGAAATTCCAAAGAAACTCTCGTCGTAGGCCATGATTGACTTTGAGTAGAACTTCTCCGTAGACTTTGATCGGCGATCCGTTGGCGGCAAAAAGTGTTGTTGGCTTAAGGTTGGCTGATTTAAAATCTTTCGGTATCACGGAAGCATCGGCCCCAATATCGATCAAAAATTTCATATTTGAGGACGAGTCTGAAATTTTCAAACGAAAGATTTCGCCTGTGTCTGAAGTACCGTCACAGGTTGACACAGCATCAGCCTGATAATGTCATTGATTATCAGGCCTCGTCCGTTGGCGACAAATACGTGCGTCACGATCAAATTTCTGATGATACCAGCAAATTCCATCGGATGACTCAATTTGTTGGTACGTAAATCTCGATCGATTGCGAGAACGAGATCGAAAGCATGTGGAAAATCCTTGGCCTAGCCTTTTAGAAAGTTGAGCAATTTCGAACTGCAGTGATTCAATGCTCACTATTTCGGATGAAACGGTGGAAGAACTGGGTTGTGTTGCGCTAATGTTGCGTAGGCCCATTGATTCCAGGATATCGTCGGCGATCCGACGTTTTTCATTTGCACTTCCTTGAGAGGCGATAACTGCCGCCTGAATATACGGTGGTAATCTCGTGGCCCAGAAATCCAGAAGAATTGTTTCCGAAAGTGCAGTTCCTGCAGCTCGCCGCATGTCGTTAAATAGTTGACTACCCAAGTAACAATTTAGGTTTTATGAGGGACTCCATACCAACTATAAATTAAAGCTATAAAACCTCGTCCGGTTATGTAAGGATCTATAAAACTGCAATACAACGCTTAGTAGCACAAAAAGGCTCTTCTGCAGTAGGTTCTGCAGAGCAAATAATAAAACCTTGCTAATCCAAATCAACTTTCAGAGCTCTGTGTGAATTTCGCTTATAAACCTATTTATTATATTACTTTCATCTTCAAATAATTCTGCTCCGGAATTGGGTTTTCAATAATAATTTACAAAACAATTGAATCTTATTCAAATCAAAAATGAAAAAAAAAAACAAAGCACAAAGGATATCTTAATTCTTTAGGTAATTTAATGCTATCTTCTAAGCCGGAATGCTCAATACCTGCTAATTATTTACTTGCGCTTTCAAATTAACCGCAAATAGGTATGAGAAAATTTGGGAAAAATTGTGGGCCTGCTGTAAATCGTTCTTTTAAACAATAAAAAACCGATTAAATAGATCGAATAAATATTGCTTTCAACTATTGAATCATCTTTTGGTTTGTAAATAAATTCTAAAACATTATCTCAGCAATAGGCATATCCAAATTTATAATGCGTGGGTTAGGGGATAAGGGTTAATCTTTAAAATAGAAAGAAATTCACCATTATTTGTCTAACAAATGGCGCTAATATATGAAATTAATAAAAGTCGTTATTGAACTCTTAAAAAACTATATTGCTTTCTGAAAACTACTAGTAAAACTATTTTTCTTTTAAATAACCTTTTTGTCTTATAAACGTGTGTGAAATTTGAAAAGGAAGCTTGAACGGTATTCTATAAACCGACAAAGTTATATAACATTCTGTAAGTCTTTCCTTCAAAACTGAGTCAGGCTTAATGAGTTTCTTTGAAGCATTTATAAAACCTTTTCGATTTGAATATGTTTGGCGGATAATTTAAAGACAAATTTTTAAATCATTTACAATTTTTTTATTGAGTTGAAAAATATAACAAAATGCACCATATGTTTTTCTTATAGCACACTTTAAAATTATTAGGATCATCTTTCGATTAATTTCACGAAAAAATAAAACAAATCTGCGACTGGGAACAAAGAAAATACTTCACTTACACCTGAGATTCCTTCACAACATAACGCACTCTTATCAGATAATAAATTATGCTGGATGACGTTCCTGGTGATTGGGAAGATGAATTTCGCCCTTTATTGTTCCCAGATGATGCGAAATTGCAGATTTTTCCACAGAAAACCTTCCAGTGTTGACATTATGGTCGATTGAGAGACGACTGACTGTTGTAAGCCAATTATTCGACCGAATAACTTTTATAAAACTTTTACAGCGTATAGAAGTTTTAGTTCCTTATAAACGGTTTATAGACGCCACAAAAAGTTATTTATTTGCATGTTAAAAACCTAAGCCACTTGTAATGACCGTATAAGAACACGAATACTAGGAATTGGTTTGAAAGGGCTTTTATAAATCTGAACAGGTTCATAGGAAGGTATAATTGAACATTTTCAAATCCTTTATCTTTTCAAATATAAAAATGTTTTATAGGACACTCAAAGTGCCTAATAAAAATCAAATCTCAAAAGTTTAATGTTGTTATATAAGTTGGATATAGAATGGGCGTGTAGATGTCCTAGAGACTAGTTGTAAAAAGGTTATTATTAAATGATTTTTAAACCAATAACAGATATTATACGTCCTTTATAAACTAGCGTTCGAAAATTATAAAACCAATCTGAATTTTGTGTGTTACTTAGGTAGGCCTCAGGTCTCCGAGCGGCATATCAGACAACACGCGCTGTAATCTCTTCTGCTGACTGTCGGCAAAATGGGCGGTTAGCTTTGTCTTGATGTATTGAAACATCTCGACGGGCGGGACGCTTTCTATAATAAATAGGTCGAAGATCGTTTTTCGGGCGGAACCTGGGCCATAACGATGTTATACCTCCTCGTTCATGAGCCGACCCGATTCCACTAGCCGCGAACCAAAATTCTAGCGTGTGCAATTCACCACGGATGCAGCAATCATTGAGTATCGCAAGTCATGATGATAGTTGATGACTGCTACAGTTATAAGACTTAAAAAATGGAGAAACTTTTTTCAGGGTGATATTCATCACTGTTAATGCTGCTTCAAAATGTTCGAAGCAGTGTCTCTCATTAATAGTGATGGATATAACCCTGCAAAAAGTTGCCTCATTTTTTAAGTCTTATAACTTTTTTATCATATCTATATATATAAAAAGCAATTTCTGTATGTTTGTTTGTTTGTTTGTTTGTTTGTTTGTTTGTTTGTCCTCTATAGACTCAGCCGTCTTAAGAGCTAGAGAGCTGAAATTTGGCATGGATACTCATTAGGACCAGGAAGGATGAAAAATGTTTTCAGATTTTTGGATGAACCCTTCTGAAGGGGGTCGTCCATACAAGACATATTGATTTCGCGATATTGATGTTATTTTTTGCACATGAGTGTGTTAAAAGACGAGCAATCGATTTCCGGTGTCAAATTTTTTGTAAGGGGACTGCCAAAGGGGTCGTCCATATTAACTGTTCGCTGTTTTTGCGATATTGACGTTATTATACATCGTATTCAGATGAAAATTGGTACACGATAGTTTTGAGTGACGTACAATCGATTAAAGATATCACATTTAGTGTAAGGGACCGGCAAAAGGGGTCGTCCATATTAAATTTTCAGTATCTAAGTGATATTGACGTTTTTATACATCAGATTGGGATGAAAATTTGCACATAGGAGTTATTAGGGACAATGAACCGATTTCACTTATCCAAACTAAAATCAGGGGTCGGCCAAAGGGGTCGTCCATGTTAACTATTCACTGTTGATGCGATATTGTCGTTATTATACATCAGATTCAGACGAAAATTTGTACACGAGCGTTTTGAGAGATGAGCAATGGATTTCAGGTATTCAATTCAGTTTAAGGGGTCGGCAAAGGGGGTCGTCCATATAAACCTTTCAATATTTTTGCAATATCGTCGTTATTATTGATCGGATTGGGATGAAAATTTGCACACAGTAGTTTTCAGGGACGGGCAATCGATTTCAGATGTCAAATATTTTGCCAGGGGTCGACGAAAGGGGTCGTCCATATAAATTAATTTTTTACTGTTTTAGCAATATTGATGTTAATATACAATGGATTGCTTTGAAAATTTGCACACGGGAGTTTTGAGGGAAGCGCAATCGAGTTCAAATATCAAAGATTATATAAGAGCCCCCGAAAAGGGTTTAGCTTTTTGGCAATAATTGCGTTGTTATGCAATGATTTAGTTGAAATTTATACACGTGGTTTTTGATTCCTGATTTCAAATTAAGTAGCAGACGACAGACGAAGTGATCGTCCAATATATTTGCAATCATTACTTCAATGAATCTGGAAAATGCTTGGTAATCAACTTTCATACTAACTGTTCATGACATATTCCAAGTTGAAAGCGAAACGGAGTTCGTATGGGATCAGCTAGTTCAAAATAAAAATAAGTAGGAGATTCTCTGAAAAGCACAGATATTCTTTAGCTGGTTTTCAGGAACTTTCATTGTAGTTTGTGTGCAATATCAGTTGATAATAGTCAATTATTTGATATATTCTGAGCTTAACCAGTAGTTAGTCTTCTCGCCACGACGAGTACCTATTAAACTAAACGTTGATGATACCAAGTTCAAGCTCATTTCATATTCATGAGTATTTGAATGATACAGGTCGAAAGCATTTTCCTTATCAACTGGTTCACTTTTTCACGTGTCATCTTATCGCAACAAGAATTGACAATTTCGGAAACATGAAGATTAAATCAAACACCTGGTGACATCTCAAAAGATACTTTTGCTTTATCTTGTATTCAAATGACAAAATGAAAAGATGGAAAATCACACGAAAGATTTTCATACCGTTCCGATTCTCGATCATAAATGGCACCTACAGCTTCACCAATTCAGTATTGCTCACGATGAGTTCGTTGAGGGCAGTAGTAAGTGTGCTTCTATTAGTTGGTGCTACTGGGGTGTTCTGTCGAAGTCAAGAGTACAAAACATGTAAGGGTAAATCTGTTACTACTGCCAGCGGATTTTCGGTTAAGAAAAGTTCATTCTGTCCCGGAGAATTAATTTTCGAAGATAATTTCGATTATTTGAATCTGGAAAATTGGCAACATGAGCACACCTTAGGTGGTGGTGGTGTGAGTAGTTGTTTGAAAGGTGTTTGAATGGCATACCTCAATCTACTTCATTGTTTTCCAGAATGGAGAGTTTCAGTATTATTTAAACAGTCGGAAAAATTCTTATGTCGAGGATGGAGTTCTCTATCTTCGTCCGACTCTAATTGCGGACGAAGCTGGGGAAGAGTTTTTGAAGTCTGGAACCATTAGTGCTCATGGTGGTTCACCTCATGATTTGTAAGATGAACGTAACGGTAACTTTAAAAAACCTTTTATCAATCTTTAACTAATTTCAGCTGCACAAACCCTTCCTGGAATGGATGCGAACGAACGGGCACAGCCGAGCACTATTTGAACCCAATCAAAAGTGCCCGTCTTAGAACCGTTAATTCGTTCAACTTTAAATACGGTAAACTGGAAATTCGTGCTAAGCTTCCAACGGGTGATTGGCTGTGGCCAGCTTTGTGGCTGATGCCAAAGCTAAATCAATATGGAACTTGGCCAACTTCTGGTGAAATTGATTTGATGGAGTCACGAGGAAATTTGAACTACAGCACCCCTGATGGGACTCAAATTGGAGTAGAACAAGTTGGATCTACATTGCATTTCGGACCCACTCCGGCGTTCAATGCTTATGATACGTCAACAGCAGCTAAGAACACCGAGCCTAATAATGGATTCGGAAAAGATTTTCATCTTTATCAATTGGAATGGACCCCCGATTATTTGAGATTTAGCATTGATAATGAACAACTCCTATTCATCGATGGAAACTTCTGGGAGCGAGGCAATTTCGAGGAACGCGCTCCAGGTGTAGAAAATCCGTGGAAAAGTGGAGGAAAGATGGCTCCATTTGATCAAGAGTTTTACATAATCATGAATCTGGCGGTCGGAGGTACCAATGGGTATTTCCCGGATCAACCGGTCTTGAATAATGGGAAACCGAAGCCATGGATTAACTGGTCTTCAACGCCAATAAAGGACTTCTGGGAGGCTAAGGACGAATGGCTTCCGACATGGAAGTTGGATGAAAACAACAGCAAAGAAGCTTCTTTACAAGTGGACTATGTGAGAGTGTGGGCATTGTGATTATCACATTAATCCATTCATAACATCAATAAATGTATCATTTTGAAACAGTAAATTATAATTAATAATTATTAATTCGAACAAGAAAAAAGAACCAGTGACCCCCAATCGACAAATCAGGTTTGGAAAGCATGATACACCTCTAGTAGAGAATTGATTAAACCAGTTAAATTTCTGTTCAGATAAGAGCGGGCGCATGCATCGCGCGCGAAGCAAGTCACTCAATTTGATAGATTGAGCTGGTTGGATTAGATTGGAAATTTTTTAAAGCTAGTCGCGGTTGTTTTCTGTTTTTGATTTTTTTATGTAATACTAGCTGATCCCATACGAACTCCGTTTCGCTTTGAACTTGGAATATGTCATAAACAGTTTGTATGAAAGTCAGTTGCCGAAAATTTTCCAGATGCACTTCCGATTGAATTGTTAAGTAATAATTGCAAAAATATTGGACGATTACTTTTTCTGTCGTCTGCTACTAAATATGAAATAAGAAATCAATTGACCGTGCCAAAAAAACCCCGTGTATAAACTTTGACTCGATCGTTGCATAACAACACAATTATTTCCAAACAGTTAAACCCCTTTCGGTAGCCTCCTATACAATCTTTGATATCTGAAATTGATCGCCCTTCCCTCAAAACTCCCGTGTGCAAATTTTCAAAGCAATCCATTGCATAATAACGTCAATTTAGCTAAAAACTGTGACAATTCAATTAGTATGGACGACCCCTTTCGTTGACCCCTGGCAAAACATTTGACATCTGAAATCGATTGCCCGACCCCGAAATCTACCTAGTGCAAATTTTCATCCCAATCCGTCAAATGTCAAATAACGACGATATTGCAAAAATATTGCAAGGTTAATATAGACGACCCCCTTTGCCGGCCCCTTACGCTGAATGTAATACCTGAAATCCATTGCTCGTCCCTCAAAACTCTCATTAACAGTGATTAGTTAATATGGACGACCCCCTTGGCCGACCCCTGTTTTTAATTTGGATTAGTAAAATCAATTATTTGTCCCTAATAATTCCTATGTGCAAATTTTCATCCCAATCCGATGTATAAAAACGTCAATATCACTGAGATATTGAAAAGTTGATATGGACGACCTCTTTTGTTGGCCCCTTACACTGAATTTAATACCTCAAATCGATTGCACGTCACTTAAAACTATCGTGTACAAATTTTCAGCTGAATACGATGTATAATAACGTCAATATCGCAAAAACAGCGAACATTTAATATGGACGACCCCTTTAGCTGACCCCTTACACACACCTTGACACCTGAAATCAATTGCCTATCTTTTAAAACATTCATGTGCAAATTTTCAACACAATCCGACAAAAAATAACGTCAATATCGCGAAAACATTATTTGTCTTGTATGGACGACCCCCTTCAGAAGGGGTCATCCGAAAATCTGAAAACATTTTTCATCCTTCCTGGCCCTAATGAGCATCCATGCCAAATTTCAGACCTCTAGCTTTTAAGACGGCTGAGTCTATAGAGGACAAACAAACAAACAAACAAACAAACATACAGAAATTGCTTTTTATATATATAGATTTTTTCCCTTTCAACAGTGCTATAAATGCCGCTCATTCGTTAGAAAAACTTTAATCTTGTATAAAAACTTCCCCTAAAAGTTTCTTTCAAATTTAATTTGCTCATTTTATAGTTTACAAAGGAGCTCCAAAATATTAACATCATTAAATTATTTTCGAAAATGATCTCAACGTAACAATACTTAGGCATTCATTTCTTTGAAAACTGTGAGTTCATCAAAATTCATAAAGTGTCCCATAGACTGCCTTAAATTTGTATGGGAAATTTCAAGCTTGTGAAATGTAATGCACTGCAGGCTCGAATTGGTCCTAGGCCTAAAGGGTGAAACGGTCAAAATTTGGTCAAGGGAAAACGCGTGTAAATCGGTGAAATTTTAATTAGTTTAATTAGTATAAAATTCAGGAAAAATATTCAGTTAGGCTTCCGCTTTTCCAAATCCGAATTGCCGGGCCTTACGTTTAACCCCTGCCATCAGATTTTGTACAGCCACCTTGTCCACCTTCTTCGCCGCAGAAAGTCAGTTTGCCTTGAACTGCTGCTCGACCTTAGCAGTTTTTTGGTCTTCTTTAGGCTCCGCTTGGCAACAGCCCAGTATTTCTCAATTGGGCGGTGCTCTGGCGTGTTGGGAGGTTTCTTGTCCTTGGGAACCACCTACACGTTGTTGGCGGCGTACCACTCCATGGCCTTTTTACCGTAATGGCAAGATGCCAAATCCGGTCAAAACAGTTCGGAACAACCGTGTTTCTTCATGAAAGGCAGCAGACGTTTATTCAAACACTCTTTCACGTAAATTTCTTTGTTGACAGTCCCGGAAGCTATGAAAATCCTGCTTTTCAAGCCACAAGTACAGATGGCTTGCCAAATCAGATATTTCTTTGCGAACTTTGACAGTTTCATGTGCTTGAAAACATCTGCTACCTTTCCCCTTCCTTTTGCCGTATAAAACTCCTGTCCCGAAAGCTGCTTGTAGTCGGCTTTGACGTAGGTTTCGTCGTCCATTACCACGCAGTCAAACTTCGTCAGCATCGTCGTGTACAGCCTCTGGGATCGCGCTTTGGCCGTCGTATTTTGTTTATCATCGCGATTTGGAGTCACTACCTTCTTGTAAGTCGATAGTCCGGCTCGTTTTTGGGCTTGATGCACGGTTGTAGATGATACACCCAGCTTATATGCGACATCTCGGAGAGAGAAGTTAGGGTTTCGCTTGAAACTACCGGTAACTCTCTTTGTCTTCTCAGCGCCTTCCGGTTTCGATTTCCCCCCGATCCAGTCTTCCTGGCTGTCGACAAACGTTCCCCAAACACTTCAATTACATTTGTAACGGTTGATTTGGCAACTTTTAGCAATTTTGCCAGCTTTGCATGCGATATTCGCGATGCGCGAGCAAAATTTCGATACGCTGCTCTTCTTCCTTGGAAGGCATTTTGACAACTGAAGAGTGAATTCCAAAATCAAAATAGGAGCAACATTCTACACACACACACACACACACACACACACACACACACACACACACACACACACACACACACACACACACACACACACACACACACACACACACACACACACACACACACACACACACACACACACACACACACACACACACACACACACACACACACACACACACACACACACACACACACACACACACACACACACACACACACACACACACACACACACACACACACACACACACACACACACACACACACACACACACACACACACACACACACACACACACACACACACACACACACACACACACACACACACACACACACACACACACACACTCACACACACACACACACACACTCACACACACACTCTCACACACACACACACACACACACACACACACACACACACACACACACACACACACACACACACACACACACACACACACACACACACACACACACACACACACACACACACACACACACACACACACACACACACACACACACACACACACACACACACACACACACACACACACACACACACACACACACACACACACACACACACACACACACACACACACACACACACACACACACACACACACACACACACACACACACACACACACACACACACACACACACACACACACACACACACACACACACACACACACACACACACACACACACACACACACACACACACACACATACTACACGCCGAATCCGTTCGGCGGAAGTAGCCTTAGGCGTTCATCGGTTAGGCAATCTGCCAAACCGGTTGACCCGACGGCAACGCCGGTGGAAACACCGTGCGATGAGCGAGCGGACCCGTACGAACAAGTACAAGAAGCGCTGGAAGACCTACTGAGCTCCCCGGAACTCCAAGATCCGGGAGCTCCAGTAGAGTTGGTCACGGCCATGGCTGGCATCGCTGACCTTGTGGAATGTGTGAAGGGGAAGTCCAACATCCACAAGGAAATACGCGAGAAGCTAGCCAGGGTGATGCAGCTCTTCATCGCAGCCAACAAAGCTGTGGTGGAACGGCTTGCGGAGCCCGAGGCCGCCAGACCAAAAGAGCGAGGACCGGCAGAGACCCCTCTGAGGGCGGACACCATCCGCCCAAAGAAGGTCAATGCCTTTGCCCAAACAGAGGGCAGCCTTGCGTTTGCTGGCAACAGCAAACGTAAGAGAGGGTCTCCCGGGGAACTCAGACCCGGTGACCCTAAGAAAAGAGCGGAGGATCCGTCTGTCCGGCAGGATCCTGCGGCCAGCGCTTCCAAGCGGGCGGAAGGCCCTGCTGAAAAGGCAGATGAGCCGACGAGCGCAAATACCGGATGGCGGACGGTATCGCGCAAAAGGGGAAGGCCCAAAGGTACGGAGACGGGAAAAGCCAAACCCCAACCCCAACGACGCAAACGTCGCGTCAGGGAGAGGGGCGAG
The DNA here is from genome assembly GCF_029784155.1 of Uranotaenia lowii. NCBI lineage: Eukaryota > Metazoa > Arthropoda > Insecta > Diptera > Culicidae > Uranotaenia > Uranotaenia lowii. The sequence continues at coordinate 203,760,562 of NC_073693.1, read as the reverse complement.
GCGATTGTCGTCAAAGCACCTGAGGGCACGTACGCAGATGTCTTGCGACAGATGCGTACGAACGAAGATCTCGCCGATTTAGGCGAGAAAGTTCGGAGGATCCGTCGGACACGCACCGGCGAGATGATCCTCGAACTGAAGCGTGGTGCTGGAAACTCCAGCGGGACCCTTACGGCTAAGGCCGCCGAAGCCCTTGGTGACAAGGCTGAGGTGCGTGCCCTCTGTAAGGAAGTGACCATCCGGGTTAAAAACCTGGATGAAGTCACGACGGAAGACGAACTGCGGGTGGCACTGGTCGAGCAGTGCAAAATCTGCTCTGACCAGATGACGGTTCGTCTGCGGAATGGCCCTCCCAAATCTGGTATGCAGATTGGGCTGGTCAAACTTCCGGTTGCAGCAGCAAACGCCGCACTTAGGTGTGGGCGGCTAAAGGTGGGATGGTCTATCTGTCAGATATCCATCCCCCAGCAACCGGACCGGTGCTTCAAGTGCCTGTTGAACGGTCACAAGTCGTTCGACTGCACTGGGCCAGACAGAAGTGGCATATGCTGGCGCTGCAGCGAAACCGGCCACAAGTCGGCTAACTGCAAAAAGCCTGCTAAATGCCCTGTCTGCGCTGGAGACCACGCTGTTGGCAACCCTAGGTGCCCCGCCTACACAAAGGCGCAGGCGGTACCACCCCGGGCGCCAAGAGCATAGAGGTCGTCCAACTTAACCTCAACCACTGCTACACAGCACACCAGCTGTTGCGGCAGATGACAGTTGAGGAAAAGTTGGACATCGCGCTAGTGGCAGACCCATATCGCAGAGCTGCGAATGGCATTAATTGGGCGACTGATGATGCCAAACTGGCCGCGATATGGGTTACAGGTAGTTTCCCCATACAAGAAGTTGTGGCGACGGAAAACGAAGGCATGGTGGTGGCCAAAGTTAACGGGATCTACTTCTGTAGCTGCTATGCTCCCCCAAGGTGGTCCTTGGAGAGGTTTGGCACTATGGTTGACAAGATGGTGGATGTGCTAATGGGGAAAAGCCCCATCGTTATTGCTGGCGACTTTAACGCGTGGGCCGTTGAATGGGGTAGCCGCCTCACAAACCCCAGAGGTCAAACTCTTTTAGAAGCCCTGGCGAGGCTTAATGTGGATCTGGCCAACGTAGGGAATACCAGTACCTACCAAAGTTGGAACGGGAGCGAGTCAACCATAGATGTCACCTTCGGTAGCCCGGGGTTGGTAAGCGATTGGATGGTGAGCGGGGCCTACACGAATAGCGATCACTTCGCAATTCGCTATCGGCTAGGCTCAAGTACGCGGACAGGTAGACGCGAGTCTCGTACAGGAGAACGCCTCTGGAAGACAACGCAGTTCGACCAGAACGTCTTTGTCGAAGCGTTGCACTGGGAGAGGAACCTGGACAACCTGTCCGCGGAAGAACTGACGAGGGTTCTAGCTCGCGCTTGCGATGCTGCGATGCCGAGAAGGGCCAAGCATAAAAGCACTAGGCCACCCGTCTACTGGTGGACGGAGGAAATTGCGGGTCTGCGTGCCGACTGCCATAGGGCAAGGCGCAGGATGCAGAACGCAAGGACCCAAGAAGAGCGAACGGAGCGTAGGCCACTCTTCACAAGCGCGAGATCGGCCCTCCGCAGGGCCATCAACGCAAGCAAGAGGGCACGTTTCAAACAGTTATGCCGTGACGCCAACGACTGTCCATGGGGTGATGCCTATCGGATAGTCATGGGCAGAACTAAAAGTGGGGGTGCACCACCTGAAACGTGCCCCGATAAACTGAGAGTCATCATCAATGAGCTGTTCCCACAGCACGATGTTACCCGCTGGCCAACAGTCCCGTATGAGTGGGACACCAGCGCCGAAGAGAGGATAACGGTGGAAGAACTTCGCGAGATCGCCAAGTCTCTCCAACCGAGGAAGGCCCCCGGACCGGACGGCATTCCGAACGTCGCGGTGAAGGCCGCGATCAGGGAATTCCCCGATATGTTCCGAACATCGTTGCAACGATACGTGACGGAACGGGTGTTTCCTGACACGTGGAAACGGCAGAAACTTGTTCTTCTGCCAAAGCCGGGTAAGCGTCCAGGAGACCCATCGGCATATCGGCCGATCTGTCTACTGGATACAGCGGGTAAGGTCCTGGAGAAGGTGATTCAGAACCGACTTCAGAGATACACGGAAAGTGAGGGCGGACTCTCGGGGAAACAGTTTGGTTTCCGTCGAGGTCGCAGCACCGTAGATGCCATCCGCTCGGTCATCGAGGTAGCGGACAGAGCCAGGCTGACCAAGAGGAGAGGGCTCCGCTTTTGCGCGGTTGTCACTCTGGATGTGAAGAACGCCTTCAACAGTGTCAGTTGGACAGCGATTGCGTCGTCGCTCATCCAAATGAGGATCCCGGCATACCTGTATAGGCTTGTGGAAAGTTACTTCCACAATCGCCAACTGCAGTATATGACCGGCGAGGGTTTGCGAACACAAGAGGTTTCGGCGGGTGTTCCACAGGGGTCAATTCTCGGCCCGGTTCTGTGGAACATCACTTACGACGAACTCCTACGAACGAGCCTCCCATCGGGAGCCGAACTCGTAGGATTTGCAGATGATGTAGTCCTCTTGGCGAGGGGCTCCTCAACAGCGGAGGTTGAGCTACTGGCCACGGTAGCTATCCAGGAAGTGGAACGCTGGATGCACTCCAAGTGCCTGCGTCTAGCCCACCACAAAACCGAGATGGTGCTTATCACCAACCTGAAATCACCCCAAACAGGTACCATTGCCGTTGGACCGTGCAACATCGTGTCTAAACGCGCAATTAAGTACCTAGGGGTGATGATTGACGACAGGCTCAGCTTCACGAGTCATGTCGAACACGTGTGCAAGAGAGCGGCAATGGCCACGGCCGCACTCACACGAATGATGCCGAACTCCTCGGCTATCCAAAGCAGCAAAAGGCGGATCATTGCAAGTGTGACCACTTCGATCTTGCGGTACGGAGCAGCGGCCTGGAGGCAGGCCCTGGGAGGAAGCTGTAACCTGCAGCGACTTAGCAGCGTTCAGCGGCTGATGAACCTGCGGGTTATCAGCGGATACCGGACCATGTCGTCCGAAGCCGCCTGTGTAGTAGCGGGTGTTATGCCCATCTCGGTTTTGCTAGAGGAGGATGTCTATTGCTACGACAACAGAGACACGCCCAACGTTCGAGATCTCGCCAATGAGGACTCGATGTCCAACTGGCAGCAGCTGTGGGACAGCTCAACGAGAGGAAGGTGGACCCATCGTCTGATCCCGCACATCGGGAGCTGGATCGGAAGAAGGCACGGTGAAGTGGACTTCTATATGACGCAATTCCTGACTGGTCATGGATGCTTCATGAAGTACCACTACCGGTTTGGACATGTGGCTTCGCCATATTGCCCAGATTGTGGTGACGTAGAGGAAACACCCGAACATGTGGTGTTTGTCTGTCCGAGGTTTGCGGCGGTACGTACTTCCATATTTGCCGCCTGTGGGCCTGACACGACAGCAGATAACGTTGTACAGAGGATGTGTGCGGATTCCAACACTTGGCACGCGGTCAGCGATGGGTTCACCCGGATCATGACTGCCCTGCAGAGGAGCTGGAACCAACGGCAGTCCGCGAACGGTGTAGGATGACTCCATCGGCGGGGAGCATCTGAGTAGTGTGCGTCCGATCCCTTGATCGAAGCTACAAAGATAAGGCAACATCTTCTGCGTAGCGGAGGTCAGGGGTGCGCCGCGAACGTGTGTAGGATACCCCAATGTCGGGGGGTATCCGAGTAGTTCCGCTTCCTAAGAGGGAAACTGCGGGGATAAGACTTTACCTTCCTCGTAGCGGATCTCGAGGGAAGAGGGTTAACCACTGTCGGGGGATACCCACGGGTAGAGAGGCTCTCGACGCCGGGCGAGCCTCTCGAGTCGGTGTAGGATGTCGTCACCGTCGGGAAACATCCGAGTCGTAGCGTTCCAAGTCCCGAATGTGTGCCGTGACAGGCGCGAGTCTAGGATAAGCTGCTCTCGATTTGGCACACAACGGGCAGGAACATCCGCGGGCCAAAAATCCTAGGGTTGCCAACCAAGGGGGATAAAGAAGACCGGACAACGGTCGGAGTAGACTGACCCCATCGACGGGGGGCTGTCGAGTAGAGTGCGTCCGACCCCACGGTTTGAAGTTACAAAGATAAGACAATACCTTCTGCGTAGCGGATGCCGTGGGTGCGCCGCGTTCGTGTGTAGGATGCTCCACCTTCGGGGAGTATCCGAGTAGAGCGGTTCTCAACGACAGAAGCTGCGGGGATAAGACTTGACCTTCTTCGCAGTGGAAATCGTTGGGAAAGGGTTATTCCACGTTCGGGGAATACCCACGGGTAGAGTGGCTCTCGACGCCGGGCGAGCCATTCGAGTCGGTGTAGGATGACGTCTTCGTCGGGAATCATCCGAGTCGTTGCGTTAAGTCCCGCGCGTGTGCCGTGACAGGCGCGAGTCCAGGATAAGCTGCTCTCGATCTGGCACACGACGGGCAAGGTGGCAAACTTCGAACCCTGAAGATAAGAGGTCGGGCTTCGAGTCGTTAGAGGAGAGGTCAGGCCTCAAACCTTCAGGCGGAGAGGTTTGTGTGGTCAACCCCGAGTCTTTATGATAGGAGGTCGGGTCCCGAGTCGTAAGAGGAGGGATCAGGCCCCTTACCAACAAGAGGAGGGGTACAAGTGGTCACCTCGAGTCATTACGAGGAGAGGTCAGATTTCAAGTCGTTAGAGGAGAGATCGGCCTTGAATCGTGCAGAGGAGAGGTAAACCTCGAGTCGATGCGAGGAGGGGTCGGATCTCAAGTCGTTAGAGGAGAGATCAGGCCTCAAGTCGCGAAGAGGAGAGGTTTGTGTGGGAATCTCGAGTCATTGCGAGGAGATGCCGGTTCTCAAGTCGTTAGAGGAGAGTTCAGGCGTCGAGTCGTAAGGATGAGAGGTTTTGCTGAAAGTGGTCTCGTTAATGAGTATTGCCTTTGAGCGCATTAGCGCGAATAGACCTCCCACTATTGAAGCATAGTGTACTAAACAGTTCGAGGTGGGAACCAGGTCTGCGGCCCCAGGTGGAGTTTAGGGAGTAGGGGGTATACACGGAGTATATCATGAGTCTGCCCATTGTACCCATGGACCCAGAGTAGCAAACTGGGGGGACGCGGTGGCTCGCCGTGCCTTGGAATACAATCCGTAAACCGGGATTTACCACCTGTGGTTACCAACTAAAAAAAAAACACACACACACACACACACACACACACCTTCAAAATGAGGGGTGTTCAGGTTTTTTAAATTCGTTCCGCATATCGGGGTCGCGACTACCCGATACACGTTACGACCCCTCCCTCTTGCAACTGAGCACTGGTACCAAGGTGCCCAGTCGCACCACGTTTTTGCCACACTCGGCACACAGCTCGTCGGCAGCTGGCTGCACCAAGTGTGACGTGTAGTTCTCTTCTCATAGGTGTAAAGTGTCACTAATAAAGAAAAAAAAAAAGGGTAGTTCTCTTGGCCGTACGCCTACAGGTGACAAGTCTGTAGACAAGTTTCCACTATGCACCACGGGGAGGTGGAACTACGTCGCAGGTGTGGAAGTCCTGAAGCGACATCTCGTGGCAGCCTGGGATAAAATACCACAAGAACACCTGCGGGCCTCATACGATGCGTTTCTCGACCATCTGCGGCGAGTGGTTAAACTCAAGGGCGAACAAGTCGAACTTCACCAGTGAATTTTGAAAAAGTAATTTGTTTTCAACAGAAATTGAATGAATTGGAAATAAAAAGTTAATAGGAATCAATGAATTAGAAATCCGACCAAAATTTTACAAGTTTCCACCTATATCCGCTGTATTAAAGTCTGTTTCACATAGAATCTGGTCGAATAAAATAGATCATTTCTCCGCAAAGAAATAACGTACAACAAAAGTAAAAATGTCATTTTGTATGGTTTTTATAGCAATTCAAGGAAAAAAAATACATAAAAATCATTCGTCAGCTTTTCGGATGAATTTTCGAACTTTTTTTGTGATACCACCCATCTGTTTTTGCACAGTACTGCTGGTAACCTCATTCGCCATCTTGTTCCACCACTTTTCCATTTGAGCGGGTTTTTTTCATGGTTCAGCCACATTTCTTCAGTTTGCCCTCAACTATTGCCCAATATTTCTCGATGGGACGAAAATCCGGACAGTTTGGTGGATTGATACTTTTTACAACAAAATCGACCTTGCTCTCCTTATACCCCTTAACGACATCCCGGCTGTAGTGGCAGCTTGCCGGGCAAAACCCTCTTCTGGAGACATTCTTCTTTGTAAACATTTACATTCATTGTGTCCCCAGTTATGAAAATCCTAGTCTTATTCCCATAACTACAGATCCCTTGCCAAATCATCAACTTACGAGCAAATTTATCTGCGAAAACAAACTTGAATCTACCCGCAAAATTCCCTTTACGCTTCGCAAGGTAAAATTTGTTACCGGGTATTTGTCCAGAATCCATTTTGACGTAAGTTTCGTCGTCCATCAAAATGCATCCGTTGTACTTGGTCAACACTCTCTCGTACAACTTCCTTGCCCTGGTTTTGGCAACCAGGTTTTGTTTCAGCGTCCTGTTGGGGTGTTTGCTTGCATGATACTACCGCAAGCCTCTCGCAAACAAATTCGTCGAGCTGTACTGTGGTTCGTCTTGAACTTTTTCGCCAAATCACGCAAGGAGATTCCAGGATTATTGTGAACTGATCGAATTACCTTTGCTCGCAGCTTCCGGTTCCACTATGTTCCACTTTTACGCCTGGTTTGTTTTGCTCGATCCACCGCAGGGGTCTCCCGGTAACGTTGCAGCACCGAATTTACAGTCGATTTTGGATATTTCAGGAATTTCGTGATCTTTACCCCTGACCACGTCGGTTTCTCTACGTGAGTGTGCAGTATTTTCTCTCGCCTTTCGCGTTCCATCGTCGATAACTTTTGACTGACTGCTTCAATCTTGATGAAATTTTTACCAATAGGTAAACAAATCATCCGAATCAAAACACTGTCAATAGATTTGCAATGTGACAACTAGGGGCGCTGCAGTAAATGAAAAGATGCGACCAGATTCTATGTGAAACAGACTTTATTCGGTATGTTAAGCTAATTTTGGTTTGTATGTAGCCTAACAGTTCGAGCTTTTCCTTTGATAATTTAAAATACACTAATTAAGCTTTGTATCAGAATAAATTTAGAGAAAACGTTCGAAATAACTAATCAAATTCCAGGGAGCAGGGAGCGACCAAGAAAGACATTCTTGTAACAGTTGAACTGTTATTATAAAAGTTAAGGTGCAGGATGGAAAAACCGAGCTCGAGGGTTAGTGGCAAGCCAGCAAGATGATCAGCAAAATGGGTTCCAGCAAGGCGGCTGAAGCCGGTTTTTAGCCATCCGGGTCCCAACCGTCCGGGTTCCAGCCAGCCGATGAAAACGATGGCCTCCCGCAAGCTGTTCGAGAGGGAGCTTTTCGGGGATACTAACGACAAAGATATTGAAGACGGGGCCCTGGTTACGACATCCATGTCTTTATTTTAAAATCAGGAAGGATTCGGCGACCATTGGATATATTGAAACTTATCTTTTAGGTAGAAGAACACATCTCGGCTTGTTTTTACGAGTATTTATTTAGTGTCTGCAACTGCACGTAATTCTAAATTGCTGTCTGCGGAATATCATCTGAGCTTGGTGGCCTGGCAATTGGATCTCAAACGTAGAACTACATCGCCGGTGCCATCAAAAGGCGCTAGAAATCGTAATTCGAGAGCTTAAGTGAAATCCATACTCTGCGCAAAAATGTAAACGAGATTTGTCGAGAGGCGCTTGACTGGAATCCAGAAGGACATGCAAATTTTTGACGCCCAAATCTAAACTTTCGACAAGAATCTTGACTGGAACCAAGTGAAGGCGCTGGCTCCGGATCGTCGACAGTGGAGGTCTTTTGCCACGACCCTATGCACCCTAAGATCAGTGCGGAAACATTAAGTAAGTTAGTATCTTTTCTTTTAAGTTAGTATTTATCTTTTTTAAGTTTTTCAATATCAGTCGTTCAAAAATTTAAATAAATTTTTTTCTTTATAAATTTTAATGGAATTTTATTCAAAAATTTAAAAAAATATTTTAAGTAAAATTTAAAAAAATATTGACAAACATTATAATGCCCACACTCTTACGTAGTCCACCTGCAAAGAAGCTTCTTTGCTGTTGTTTTCATCTAACTTCCATGTCGGAAGCCATTCGTCTTTAGCCTCCCAGAAATCTTTTACAGGTGTTGGTGACGAGTTAAGCCATGGCTTTGGTTTACCGTTGTTGAGAACTGGTGGGTCTGGGAAGAAACCATTGGTGCCTCCAATCGCTAAATTCATGGTAATATAAAATTCCTCATCGAATGGAGCCATTTTTCCACCACTTTTCCAGGGGTTATCCTCACCTGGAGCAGTTTCTTCGAAATTTCCTCGCTCCCAGAAATTTCCATCTACGAATAGATGCTGTTCGCCATCGATGCTGAAGCTCATATATTCAGGGGTCCATTCCAATTGATAGAGGTGAAAATCTTTATTGAACCCATTGTAACGTTCTGTATGTTTAGCTGCTGTCGAAGTTTTCCAAGCATTAGATTGAGCGGTTGGTCCAAAATGCAAAGTAGATTCAATCTGTTCCACTCCAACTTGGACACCGGAAGGAGTGCTGTAATTTAAATTTCCACGTGACTCCATCACATCAATTTCTCCCGAAATGGGCCAGGTTCCATACTGATTTAGCTTTGGCAACAACCACAGAGCTGGCCATAGCCAATCACCGGCCGGAAGCTTGGCACGGATTTCCAGTTTACCGTATTTGAAGTTGAACGAATTGACGGTTCTTAGGCGGGCACTTTTTATAGGGTTCAAATAATGCTCAGCTGTGCCCGTTCTTTCACATCCATTCCAGGAAGGGTTGGTACAGCTGAAATTGGTCGAGCATGAATTGGTATGTTCAAAAGTTACCTATACTTTCATCCTACAAATCATAAGGAGTTCCACCATGAGCACTTATGGTCCCGGACTTCAAGAATTCTTCTCCAAATTCATCCGCAATGAGAGTTGGACGGAGGTAGAGGATTCCATCTTCGACATAAGAATTTCTTCTGCTGTTAAGATAATACTGAAACTCTCCATGCTGTGAAAAAAGGTAACGGTGAAAAAGTATTTCACTAAACTTTAACCTTTAACACTAAACTTTAACACTAAACTATTAACGTTCCGGTCAACGCAACTAATAGAAAAAAAATCGGCAGTTTTCTACCGGTTATTTGATTATTTTACATTGAATCGTACTTTTCTTATGAAGCAAACTGTTCTTAATGTTCTGTCATGACTGTCATTTTTTTCGGTAAAATAACATAAAATTGGTTGTTGAATATCTCGATAACCGATAATCTTTTATATATTGCTTTCAATTTTCAGTACTTTAACCTAAATTTGACCCGACATATATGACGAATACTACACTCAATCCACTAGTAAAAAAATCAATTTACCGCACTCGGAACTTTCAACCTGCTGTGCAGGGTGTGCTCATGTTGCCAATTTTCCAGATTCAGGCGATCAAAATTGTCTTCGAAAATCAGCTCTCCAGGACAGAAAGAACTTTTTTTAACGGATGATCCACTTGCAGTAGTAACTGATGGTTCCTTGCATGATCTGAATTCTTGGCTTCGACAGCACACTCCAGACACGCTAACTAATAGAAGCACACTAGCCAGTGCTCTCGACGAACTCATCTTGACCTATACTAAATCGACTAAGCTCCGAGTTGAGGTGTTTTATTACCAAGATGTGAGCCGGTATCAAATGGTTCCTTGATAAACAGTCCTCTTTTTTATCATTCCAATAGCGCAGATAAATTGAGATGTCGTCTGGTACTTTATTTAATCTCTTTGTTTCCGAAATTGACAATTTTATGACTGTGGACCACATGATAAGAAATATGTTGTCAACTGGTACTATCATTCTAGACGGTATCTGCTGATTATTGGAATACTTATTTGACTATGGTGTAGGTTCGAGATAATCAGAGGTGCAGCTTTAAACTGGCGGAACGTTATCATTGTAGGCATTTTTGAAACCAGTGGACTAAGAATGATCCAATTATGATGCCGGCAAAGTCTATGAAATTGGTTTCACATAAAAGTAGCTCAGGTGTAAAACCCTAATCCCGACCTTATCATTTCTTGGAGTGTCTATTTTACACTACAGACTTTAATTTAAATTATGAAAACTTCCAGCCGAGTAAACTCAACAGCGGGCAGTAAGAGACTAATGAACCTGAGGGTTATAAGCTAATACGGGAATGCCCATCTAAACTTTGCTAAAGGGGGAGTTTGACAGCTCAGAGAGAAAAAGTAAAAGGTGAATAAGTATCCTAGTGTTAGTGATGCAATTCATTACGATATTCATTCGGGAACAAACCACGAAATTTTTCACAATGGGCCTCGTTGATAAAAGGGTATTTAATTTTTCGGCCGGTGAATATGATCACTGTCTTGTGTCAATACACTGCATACGGCTTATAAGCTACAGAATGGTAGATAGAGAGGAATGGGTGTTCCCTGACACGTGGAAGCGGCAGAAATTCGTCCTTCTTTCAAACCGGGTAAGCCTCCCGGAGACCCTTCGGCGTATCGGCTGATCTGTCTACTGGATACAGCGGGTAAGGTCCTGGAGAAGGTGATTTAGAACCGACTTCAGAGATACACTGAAAGCGAGGGCGGACTCTCGGAAAAATATTTTGGTTCCGTAGAGGACGTAGCACTGTAGATGCTATCCGCTCGGTCATCGAGGTAGCGGACAGAGCTAGTTTAACAAAGAGGAAAGGGCTTCCCTTTTGCGCGGTGGTCATTCTGGACGTGAAGAACGCCTTCAACAGTGTCAGTTGGATAGCGATTGCGTCGTCGCCCATCCAAATGAGGATCCCGGCATACCTGTATAGGCTTGTGGAAAGCTACTTCCACAATCGCCATATAACCGGTGAGGGATTACGAACACAAGAGGTTTCGGCGGGTGTTCCACAGAGGTCAATACTCGGCCCGGTTTTGTGGAACATCACATACGACGAGCTCCTACGAACGAGCCTCCCATCGGGAGCTGAACTCGTAGGATTTGCGGATGATGTAGTCCTTTTGACAAGAGGCTCCTCAACAGTGGAGGTTGAGTTACTGGCCACGGTAGCTATCCAGGCAGTGGAAAGCTGGATGCACTCCCAGTGCTTGCGTCTAGCCCACCACAAAACCGAGATGGTGCTATTCACCAACCTGATCTCACCCTAAACCGGTACCATTGCAGCTGAACCGTGCAATATCGTGTCGAAACGCGCAATCAAGTACCTAGGGGTGATGATAGATGACAGACTCAGCTGTACGAGTCACGTCGACTACGTGTGCAAGAGAGCGGCAATTGCCACGGCCGCACTCACACGGATGATGCCGAACTCCTCGGCAAACCACAGTAGTAAAAGGAGGATCCTGGCAAGTGTGACCTCGTCAATCTTGCGGTACGGAGCAGCAGCCTGGAGGCAGGCCCTGGGAAGACAATGTAACCTGCAGCGACTTAGCAGTGTGCAGCAGCTGATGAACCTGCGGATTATCAGCGGATACCGGACCATGTCGTCCGAAGCCGCCTGTTTAGTGGCGGGTGTCATGCCCATCTCGGTTTTGCTAGAGGAGGATATCTATTGCTATGACAACAAACACACGCCCAACGTACGAGATCTTGCCAATGAGGACTCGATGTCCAACTGGCAGCAGCTGTGGGACAGCTCAGCGAGAGGAAGGTGGAACCATCGTCTGATCCCGCACATCGGGAGCTGGAACGGAAGAAGGCACGGTGAATTGGACTGTCATATTATGCAATTCCTGACTGGCCATGGATGCTTCATGAAGTACCACTACCGTATTGGACATGTGGCTTCGCAATATTGCCCAGATTGTGGGGACGTAGAGGTAACACCCGAACATGTGGTGTTTGCCTGACCGAGGTTTGCGGCGTGCGTACCAACATTCTTGCCGCCTGTGGGCCCGATACGACAGCAGACAACGTGGTATAGAAGATGTGTGCGGATTCCAACACTTCGCATGCGGTCAGCGATGGGTTCATCCGGATCATGCCTGCCCTGCAGAGGAGCTGTAACCTAAGGTGGGAACGGCGTTAAGTCCCGCGCGTGTGCCGTGACAGGCGTGAGTCTTGGATAAGCTGCCCCGATCTGGCACACGACGGGCAAGGTGACAAACTTTGAATCCTGGTGATAAGAGGTCGGGCTTCGAGTCGTTAGAGGAGAGATCAGGCCTCGAACCTCTAGGCGGAGAGGCTTGCGTGGTAAACCCCGAGTCTTTATGATAAGCTGTCGGGTCTTGAGTCGTAAGAGGAGGGATCAGGCCCTTAATCAACAAGAGGAGGGGTATAAGTGGTCAGTCGAGTCGCTAGAGGAGAGATCGGGCATTGAATTGTGCATAGGAGAGGTAAACCTCGAGTCTTTGCGAGGAGGGGTCGGATCTCGAGTCGTTAGAGGAGAGATCAGGCTTCGAGTCGCGAAGTGGAGAAGTTTGTATGGGAATCTCGAGTCATTGCGAGGAGAGGAGAGCTCAGGCGTCGAGTCGTAAGGATGAGAGGTTTTGCTGAAAGTGGTCTCGTTAATGGAGCGCACTAGCGCGAATAGACCTCTCACTATTGAAGTACAATGTGTTGAACAGTTCGAGGTGGAAACTAGGTCTGCGGCCCCAGGTGAAGTTTAGGGAGTAGGAGGTATACACGGAGTATATCATGAGTCTTCCCATTGTACCCACGGACCCAGAGTAGCAAACTGAGGGGACGCGGTGGCTCGCTGTGGCTTGGAATACAATCCGTAAATCGGGATTTAAGTACCACCTGTGGCTACCAACTAAAAAAAGAATGGTAAATAGGTAAATTTCGTGGAGATGAAACGATTGGGGGTTAAATTCCCGTGTAGAGCGCTCTATATTTGTCACTACCAGGACCAGACGTGCATGGTTCTGAGGATTAATTCCACCGAAATATCATTGTCAATCAAGTAAATTCACTGAGACATCAGGTGCTTGGGTACATCTGTAGACGGTCACATGCAGAACTTTGAGTGAAACAGTAGCACTAAAAATCTTTGTACATTTTGGCATGTACTGGCCCATTGTTCCATTGAGGGTGTGACGTATGCCAGTTTGCTGCATTGTACTTAAATATGAAAAGAAGTGTACGTAAGGCACAATTTAATCGCTTATGAACTGCAAATGGATAGGAAAAATAAGAGTTCTATGTATGTATATATGTATGTTTGACCCACCAGTGGCTGGTAGGTCTTTCGACCCTAGTCGGTACGGGAAGTCTCGATCGCACATTCAAATATTGTTCATACTTAACTCATCAACAATATTTGCAGCACAACCAAGGGGTCTGTTACCACTGGCTTGGGACAGGTTTGACTCATCTCGCTCCCTTCAAACTGTTCGAAACAAATAAAGAATTCTGAAAAGATAAGTGTCCTAAGTAGTCTATTCATGATTCCAAATTTTCCGAGATACTCCGGCTGGCTTAAACCCACAATCCATTGTATATCAGTTTTCCGCTCGTTTGATGCCCTGTCCTACCCCCCTCTAATCCCCAAGAATAGAGTTAAGCTATTTTAAATATATAATGAATAAAAAGTTACACATTTGTACATACTGGATGGGAAAAATAAGAGTTCTTATCATAAAATCCTAAAGTGCTCCGAACTTGCAATTTTTTTATAGCTGTACTATAAAACTCTCTATAAAACATCATTCCAGTACGAGTGACAAGACCCAAGTGTGGATGAATGCTCCGAAACTTAGCATCGCATAGTAAACATCAAGCCAGAGTATTTTGTTTGAATTGAAAAGGCGTAGATATTGTTGATTCATCAGGTCAAACCGTTACCTAATGAGACTTGCGTACTTTGAAACCTTATCAAAAATAAGAATAGCGACCAGATTGGTTATATCGTTTGATAAGCAAACAAATCCACCCCGTTTCGTATTATAGGTTGGCTATAAAGCACCATAATCCCAATTGGCAGTCATTCAAGTCTAAGCCATCCGAAATACAGCATGGGCTTCTTCGATCGTAAAAGTATCATTTTCTTGGTCATCATAGTGGCCTTATCGGCGGCCCTGATAGCAGTCTGCATCGACGCCTACGCAGTGTCCAGTGAAGATGGCGGCGATCCAACACCAGACCAGAAGTTAAACTGTGAAAAAGCCTCTGTAACGACCGCAAGTGGGTCGTTGGTTAAGCAACAGGCCTTCTGCCCCGGTGATCTGATCTTCGAGGATAACTTCGATCGTCTTAATCTGGATGCTTGGCAGCACGAGCACACTTTGGGTGGGGGCGGTGTACGTAATCGATTGAGAGAAAGTTGTTTTAACTATTCCGCGTTGTGTTAATCACGTGACTTTCTGTGTTCTAGAATTGGGAGTTCCAGTACTATTTGAACAGTCGACGAAACTCTTATGTGGAAGATGGAAAACTTTTCATCAGACCAACGCTACTCGCGGATGAAACTGGAGAGGAATTTTTGTGGACAGGAACACTTAACATTCATGGAGGAGCTCCGGGTGATTAGTGAGTACCCTAACAAAACGGTGACAAAACGGTGGAATGCAAGGGAAACATACTTTTTTATGATTTATTTGTTGTTACGAATCTTCAGTGGAATAATTGTCGGCAATCCACTCCGCTTGCCTCCGTCTCTTCAGATTAACCCCTAATGCATTACCTCTGAAATATTTAGTTTATGATTAGTGATACACGGAGGCATACGTATCTTGCCTGTCGGTAACTTATAGGATTCGAACCCAAAATTTTTCTTGCCGATATCTGGAATCTAACCCAGTGTGCCGGGGTTTCCAAACTCAGGCCAGCCTATCTGCTAGACCACCTCAAAGCTTTCTTTGAAAACCTGCTTGTTCATTCTTATAAAATCAAGTGTCATGTTGGCTTTTCTAATCGATGTAGAGGGTGTTCGTTGAAGACCAATCTACTGTCCAGTACATCATAAAAGAAACTCATATAACTGTTCTCTCATCCATGGCGTATTAGATGTATTCAGGTGTTTTTTTTTAGCGAGTAAATGAACTTGAAGAACTTTCTTCTGTGTTTACCTCCATTCTGATTTTTACACCAGGATGAAACCACATCGATTTCATAAAAAAGTGCTAAGAAGCCAACTCGATCTTCAACAGTTCTAAAGATTTGTTGCATGCATTTCTAAATCATTTGACATAAACTTTTAAATTTCGATTTTTCTGATTACCCTTGGTGATTATTCAGGGTAAATAAACTAAACTTCAAGCGTTTGACGCACCGCGACATTAAGTCCGATTGTGCTGAAATTGTGCACAGGTCCAATTTACAAAATATATATGATCGGTTTAAAAATATCAAATTTAAAATTTTCCCATACTTCCATTGCCATCCTAATGTATACAAATTTGTCTTAACATATTTTAAAACCTTTTACCAGCTCTGGAGTTTTAACCGCCAAACTGATAACATAACTTTTTCTTTGTTCAGCTGCACAAACCCTGCCTGGTACGGATGTGAGCGCACCGGAAATGCCGTGAACTATCTAAATCCGATTAAAAGCGCCCGTCTGCGAACGGTCAACTCGTTCAACTTCAAATACGGCAAGCTGGAAATCCGTGCTAAGCTCCCAACCGGAGATTGGCTTTGGCCAGCCCTCTGGTTGATGCCCAAGATGAACCAATACGGATCCTGGCCAAGCTCCGGTGAAATCGATCTGATGGAATCACGTGGTAATTTGGACTACAGGGATGGCTCCGGAACCCACATCGGCGTAGAACAGGTTGGATCTACGTTGCACTTTGGACCGAATCCAAACCTGAACGGATACGAGATGGCCACCGGAGCTAAGAATACTCCCGCCGGAAATGGTTTCAACAAAGATTTCCACCGATACCAGCTGGAATGGACGCCGGACTTTATGAAATTCAGCATCGATGACGAACAGGTTATGATGGTTGAAGGAAATTTCTGGGAACGTGGAAATTTCGAGGAACGTGCTCCAGGAACGGAAAATCCATGGGTCAGTGGAGGTAAGATGGCACCATTCGATGAAGAGTTTTACATCATCATGAATCTGGCTGTCGGTGGAACTTTGGGGTACTTCCCGGATGCGCCCGCTGTGAATGCTGGCAACCCAAAACCATGGCCAAATAATTCGCCCTCGGCCATCAGAGAATTCTGGAACGCCAAGAATGCATGGCTCCCAACATGGAAGCTGGAGGAAAACCGCAGCAAGGACGCCTCGTTACAGGTGGATTATGTGCGAGTCTGGGCACTGTAGGTCATTTTAATTGTTTTATTTTCAACAAAATAGATTTTAAGCCTTTCGAGTTAATAAAAACGAAAAATTATAAGTTTGAGCTTAAATTCAAATAATTAGTGAGAAAAATACTTCCTCTTGTAGAAAGCAGGGAAACCCATGTCAGTAGTATATTACACATTGACATTGACATCGTCCAAGACTTGAACGGGAAAGAATTTTCCTCTATGAAGGCTTTCAGCACCTATGCTTCCTCCTCATTTTCCTCATCGTAAAGTCTTGTCTTACAGTGGTCTCCTCGCTGATTAGCCTGAAACTATTGGCAGCTGCAGTAGATTGTCTTTTGTCAATGTATCTATTGCGGTACATTTTAGATTCCTTATCCTTGATTAGGATCCTGATCTTTATTCTCGACTATGCTCCTCTTCTTACGCATTCTGATCCCGCATTCTGAACATGAATTCTGATCTTTATCCTGAACCCTGCTCCTTGATTCTGAGTCAAATCCTGGACTCTGATCCTAATCCCGTATCCTGATTTAGGATTCTGATACTGGCCTATAAATACCGCCACCTATGTGAAAGCTGATTCATCCAGTTGTCGCACTTGCTTGAATAAACATATCGCTATATTTCTAGTTTAGTCTTGCTTTTCATTCTTTTGGGAATACGACAAATTGGCAATGAAACCTCGAAGAATTCCGATCAGAAGATGACCGAAATGGATATCAAAAACGCTATCCACCGGCTCACCGATATCCTGGCCAACCAGCAGCAGCAGATTGCAGTTCTCCTGCAGAACAACGCAGTTCCTCAGGCTGGAAGATTATCGAGTCGCTCGCGACGGGAATTTAAGAATTTCGGTTCGACCCAGACGGTGGAATTTTTTTTCGACTCCTGTATCGCTCGGTATGAAGACGTCTTCAGGCAAAATGGACAACATTTGGACGACGCTGCCAAGGTCAGGCTGCTCCTCCGGAAAGTCGATACACAGTTCAACGAACGGTATCTGAACAGCATTTTGCCGAGTCACCTCCGGGACTTTGACTTTGAAACAACAGTGACGAAGCTCAAGCGTCTCTTCGGTCGACAAAAATTGCTGTTCAACGCACGGCACCAGTGCTTGCAGTACAGGAAGGACGACGCAGATGATTTCACCGCATAAGCAGCTTCCATCAACAAAAACTGCGAGGCTTTTCAACTCAACCGGCTTACTGGTGACCAGTTCAAAGCTCTGCGTTTCGTGTGTGGTTTACAGTTTACTCTACGGACATCGTTGCTGTCAGCGCTTCCGGTGACAAGCTCGACTTGAAAGGAGAGTTTATCACCGAAGTAGCCATCCGGAATGTCTCCAAACAAGGGTGCATCTACGTGGCCAACCATTCCTATCTCGACGTGCTGGGTATCGACCTCATCGAGTTGTTCAACCTTTGGTCGGTCCCCTTCGACTCGTTTGTGAACTCCATCCAGAAATCCGAAGACGTGGCACAACGACTGAAGGTTAAGTTTCCCGAAGTGTTCCAGAGTTCCCTTGGGCTGTGTACCAAAGCACAGGTTACACTCTACCTTAAATCGGATTCCCGACCAGTATACTACCCCAAGCGCCCGGTGCCGCTCTCCCGAAGGTGGATGCTGAACTCCAAAGGTTACAAGAATGCGGCAAAATTTCTCCAGTGCAGTTCTCCAATTAGGCTGCCCCCCATAGTCGTGATTCGCGAATCGGACAACGTCTCTGTTCGGATTGGCGCGATTACTCAACTGAACTCAACGCAGCTCTAGAATCCGACCGGCATGCTCTGCCTCATCCCGACGATATCTTTACTGCCCTGGCTGAGGCACGCATTTTCTTCCAAATCGATCTGTCGGACGCATACCTCCAGGTGGATGTGGAGAAAGAATCACGCAAGCTGTTAACGGTTAACACCCACCGAGGCCTGTTCCAGTACAACCGTCTTGCTCCAGGAATAAAATCGGCACCTGGAGCTTTTCAACGCATAATCGACTGCATGGTAGCTGGCATCCTGGGTGTAAAAAAGTATCTCGACGACATTCTGGTATCCGGACGAACTTAAGAGAAACCCGATTGCAGATTGCAATCTGGACGCGACCCTTGGAAGGATTCGTGATTATGGGTTTCATATACGCATCGAAAAATGCCGTTTTTCTATTCTTCAGATAAAATTTCTTGCTCACATCATCGACAAGGAAGGTCTTCGCCCAGATCCAGCCAAGACTCGTGCGATCTCTGAAAGGCCGGCCCCCACGAATGTGTCACAGCTTCGACCCTATCTTGGCGCTATAAACTATTATGGACGGATTGTAGGTCAAATCAAGGAACTCCGTGCGCCGCTCGACCGGTTATTGAACAAGGACGCCCGCTGGGAATGGACTCCAGAATGCTAAAGCTCGTTCGACCGCTTTAAATCCATTCTGCAGTCTGACCTCCTTTTGACACACTTCGACCCTCGGAAGGAAATCATCGTGGCTGGTGATGCATCCAAACACGGCTTAGGTGCCGTTATAATTCATCGATTCCCCAACGGTTCTATCAAACCCATCGCTTACGCTTCAAGATCGTTCACACCTGCTGAGGTGAACTACGACCAAATCGAGAAGGAAGCTTTGACACTCATCTTTGCTGTCACGCGATTCCACAAAATGGTTTATGGTCGCAGGTTCGCACTTCAAACCGACCACAAGCCCCTCCTGAAGGTTTTCGGCAGCAAGAAAGAGATTCCGGTGTTCACAGCAAATTGACTCAAACGCTGAGCGTTGCTTTAGTTGTTTTACAACTTCGACTTCCAGTTCGTTCCAACCGCAAGCTTTGGACACGCCGATCATCTCTCTCGTTTGATGGATTTCCAAAAGAAATCGGGCGATAAATATGTCATCGCAGCGATACAGATGGATACAGACGTGAAAACTATTTCCAACCTGCTGGTTACATCGGACATGATCTCCAAACAATCAGCAGAGGATCCAACGTTTCAAGAAGTAGTCAACTATATCCAGAACGGGTGGCCCGAATCTGCGAAAACAATTGCCGATCCGACAGTACGACAGTTTTTCTCCAGACATGACAACTACATCAGCAACACCGTGGACACCCTGGAATGGAGCGGATGAAGCCAATAGCAAGTCTATTGGCCGAACATCGATGATGACATCGAGGACCTCGTACGTCGATGTAGTTCCTGCGCCCAAGCAGTGGTCAACAAAATCATCTCTAACTTCAGAGGCAAATCGATGCAGTCCTCCATCGCAGAGATTCATTTTCTTCATAATGTGGGAATTCGGACCTCACAAGCGGAGCAGACAATGTCCCAAACCCGACGGATATTCCGGATTCGCGTGGCGAGTAAATAATATAGAGCGAGCTACCGAATGATATGGTTTATTCAAGCGATCGATAAGGACTAACACATGTGGTTAAAAAGGAAATATAAGATTCTCTCTCTGTCACTGCTGGCACTGTTGGTAGCAGTGATTGTCAATCTGCTGTCAAGAATATCGCACAGGGCCGCACTCACCAACACTCCTCCTCGATATTCGCCTACTTCTTCGTGCCAACCAAACCAATACTGTCCGAAAACAGCTTCTGCTTCACAGCTCCCAAGGGTTTAGTCAACACGTCCGCTTTCATAATCTCCGAAGGGCAATATTGGAGTCGAACAATGCTTCGTTCAACTAAGTCCTTGGTGAAGTGCATCTTTGTGTCAATATGTTTTGACCGCCTTGACTGCCTTTCGTTCATAACGAAATCGATGCAACCCATGTTGTCTTCGTAAACTACAGTAGCTTCTTGTTGATTGATGCACATATCATCCAATACTCGACGCAGCCAAACAAGTTCACGACACGCCTCCGACAATGCTATATATTCAGATTCCATGCTCGATAGTGAAACGCTACTCTGTTTTCTGCTGGCCCAACAGACTGTTGCCTGTCCCAGCTGGAATAAGTATCCGGTGACAGATTTACGGTCGGAAACATCTCCACTCCAGTCAGAATCACTATAGCCAATCAGTATCAACGGTTCGTTTCGGTTTGCGGACAGCTTCAGTTTAAAATCCATTGTTTTCAACAAATACCGGACAACTCTTTTTAATTCTGTCCAATCAGCGTCGGTAGGATGACTAACACGGCGACTTAAGATAGAGACGCTAACAGCGACGTCAGGTCGTGAGTTGACCGCCACGTATAAGAGCGCTCCGATCAAACTGTGATAATCTTGATTGTTTGCCAACTCCTTACTTCCTTCGCGAGCACGATAGTAGCCAGGGTCCATAGGTACATTTGAGCCTTTCGAGTCACTAAGGCTGAAACGTTCAGCGACCTTTTTGATGTATGCTTCTTGATCAATCGAGAAATAACCATCTGTATCCAGCGAAATACGTAGACCCAAGAAACTACTAACTTGTCCCAACGATGAAAGATTAATCTTCTTGCTCAGCTTATCTTCCAATTGAAGTATCGCAGACTCACTTGAACAAGCAATTATCATGTCGTCCACGTATATTACCAAATAAACAAGGAAACCGTCGATTTTCATAGTATACAAACAGGGATCCGAACTTGATCGACTGAAGCCAAGAGTAACAAGAATTCCATTGATAGTATCGTTCCAAACTTTAGCTCCCTGCTTCAAACCATAAAGACTTCTTTCAAGTTTACAAACGAGGTGCTCTTTTCCCGGTTCAATGAATCCTTTTGGTTGCTGCATGTATATTTCTTCCTGCAACCGTCCATGGAGGTAAGCCGTTTTAACGTCAACGTGTCGCACTGTCATTCGCTTTTGACCAGCAATCGTTAGCAGGATCCTCAAAGTACTTTGCGTAGCTACTGGAGCAAAGACGGCGTCATAATCGACACCGAACCGTTGTGAAAACCCCTGCGCTACAAGGCGTGCTTTAAAATGCGAAACTTTTCCAGTGCTGTCCTCCTTTCGCTTAAACACCCATTTACAACCAATGGGTTTACGACCTGTGGGGAGCTCGACCAGTCTCCAAGTGACGTTTTTCTGATGGGAATCGAACTCCTCCTGCATTGCCGATTGCCACAACTGGTTTTCCGGACTGCTTATCGCCTCGTCAAAACTACTAGGGTCTACACTAACCATCAACGCCACGTCAACAACAAACTCATCAAAACGCTTTGGCAGATTTCCTCTGGTACTTCGAGCTGGTCTCTTTTCAACATACGGGGTCGGTTGGTTTTCTATTTGGTCGTCATTATCCCAACCGTAAAATTCGTCCTCGGACTCTTCTTGATCAGGCGGCTGAACACATGATTTCGGACTAGTGGGCTGCTCACAAGGCGTTTCCTCCTGCTTACTAATCTTCTCACCGGTTGGTGTTGTACCTATTTCAACAAAGTTTTCACAGGCTTCGTTGAATCCTCCTTCTGTGAGTGAACCATCTTCGAGTTCCAAGAATCGGACGTCGTTACTCAAAACGATTTTATTTGTTTTTGGATCCAGTAGGCGGTACGCTTTGCGATTTTCACAATACCCAACGAACACCAACTTGCGCCCACGTGCATCAAATTTTCCAAGCTTTACGTCCGGGATACGATGGTATGCACTTGAGCCAAACACCCGCAAATGTTTAAGTGACGGTTTACGATCGTGCCACTTCTCGAATGGTGTAGTATCTACGGAACGTGAGGGCAGCCGATTTTGGAGGTAATCAGCCGTCACGATCGCTTCGCCCCAAAATTTCTTGTGAAGACCAGAATCTATCAACATGCACGTTGCCATCTCTTGAAGGGTCCTGTTCTTACGTTCTGCAACGCCATTCTGTTGGGGGGAATACGCGGTTGTCAGCTGACTTTGAATCCCTTCGGTTGCATAGAATTCTAAAAGTTCTTTATTAACGTATTCCCCGCCTCCATCGGATCGAATTACGCAGGGTGCTCTTCCGAATTGATTCTTTACAAGGGCAACATATTTCTTAATGCATCCGACTACATCGGACTTTTGTTTCAACAAGCAAACAGCAGTATAGCGGCTATGATCATCTATTATGGTCATAAAATAACGAAAACCACTGGGAGTCAAATTTTGCATTGGGCCGCAAACGTCTGTATGGAGTAAGTCGAGAATCCGTGAGGACCGATTTAGTGAAGCTTTAGGAAAGGAATTTCTTGTAATTTTACCTGCCAAGCAGTGTTCGCAACCTTGCCTCAGCCCACAGTCCGTAACTTCAAAATCCGTTCCAAGTTGCTCCTCCTGGATTCGTTTCAGTACTGCTGGATCTCGATGACCGAGTCGCCGGTGCCAAGTATGCTGGCAATTCTGCGAGTGCCGAATTTCTTCGCTCCGGCAGCCGGTTTCAGCTACTCGAAGCACGTACAGATTCCCACGAAGATCTCCTCTAGCCAAAATTTCTCCATCCGGATTTTCAATTGTACACTGTGAACCACTGAACACTACTTTCAATCCTTTTTGGGTCATTTTTCTCACTGAGATCAGTCCACTGTCCAGGTTTGGTATGTAGAGTACATCCAACACTAACACATCTCTCACTTTCCCATCCCCATCAATGCACTTCACTACCCCGTTACCCATCCCGGCGGATTTGGTCACCGAACCGTCTGCTAGTATAACATCAATGTTCACGAGTTCATTCAGTTCACTGAAGAACGACTTATCACACGTCATGTGTGTCGAACAACCACTATCGATGTACCAAAAACCCCGGGAACGGGCTTGCCCAGCCTACTGGATAGCTACATTCCGCTACTTGCTTCACTGTTGCTTCTTCGTCATCACTTTTCTTAGAATCTCGTACACTTCTCTTCTCTTGAAGTGCAGGACAATTTCGGCGAAAGTGCTTGACACTGCCACAATTATAACAGGCCTTTGTCTTCTTCTGCCTTCCGAAAATTTTCATCGCCTTCTCATCTTCACTAGCAGTAGGACCGTCCCGATCTATTCGACGTTGGAATTCATCCACAAGCTTCTGCTTAACAAACGGTACAGTTTGATCTGCATCTGGCCTTGTTTCGAGAGCCGTTCGCCAAGAATTGTACGACTCGGGGAGACTACGATAAATCATTGAAACTTTCATCGCGTCATCTAGTTCTTGGCCCGTACATTGTAAACGCTCAAACAAATTTTCAAGTTCAAACAGATGCTTTTCCATATCTCCACCTTCAACCATATCGAAACTATTTATCTTCCGAAGGAGAGACACACGCGATGACATATCCGATTTTTCGTGGAATTGTTTTAATTTAATCCACGCAACACTTGCTGATTCAGCATTTTTGATCAAGTTCAACTGATCGTCATCAACCATTAACACAATCGTTGTTAAAGCTTTTTCATCTGCCAGTACCCAGATCTCATCAGGATTCTCTGGTTTTGGTTGATTAACCGCAAACCACCAATTTTCTCGACGAAGAAACATTTCCATCCTCGTCTTCCAGACACTATAGTTCTGGTCATTGAGCCGTGGAAACAGCAGTTTCTCAGCCATTTTACTTCTATTCAGTACGAAAACACGCACTCACAGTCACAGTTTCGCGAAACACCAGTTGTACACATAAAACCATAAACAGGTAGCTTCTGACACTAATCAACTTTCATCGATTTTCACTATTCAGTCAATCGATCAAGCAATGAACATCGACGCCAAACAAAATGGCCGGTCGAAAAATTGCTTCACTGCTAAGCGTCCACCCGTGTACTATTATTCGCGAAAAAACAACTCTGATAAACACTTCCTTTACTCGTCTGGGCCCATAACCTCCCAGACAACCAGAAGTCGTATTTTCTTTTACAGATTACACCGTATAGAATGTTATTTATACTCATTTTCGTATATCTACACCTACAATGTGCGGTCCATGCATATTCTTTATCGTATTTAAAAGCATTGCATGATTTTATTATGACAAGAAGAGAGACTCGTATTTATGTACATATGAACTCGACCTTTGTGTACGACAATTCTGGGGATGAATAAACCAACTGGTTTAAAATCCCAAAAAAAAAAAAAAAAAAAAGTACGACAATTCGCAAAAAATCCGTGAAACGACCGATAGACGGTGATCAGTCGTGACTGAGAGATTTTGTCGTGCTATGCATAAAATAATTCGAAATAAAAAACGTATATAACTACATTGATTCGTAATAATGTGCATGCAATCGTACACACTTAGAAAAATCCACGGAACTTTACATGTTACTGCATGGGTAGAAGGGAATCGGCCATTTACAAGCGATTATGCTAGTCATTTCATGTAATCCTACTTGAGTTTTAAAAATAAAAACCTACGTATTTTTACGTGTAACTGCATTTGAAGAAAGGAATCTGCGGTTTACAAGCGACTACACTGGTCATTTCATGTAATCCTACTTGAGCTTTAAAAAATACATCTCTATCATGAAAAGTAGATTTACATGTCTTTTGTTTACAGTAAGTTTACATGTTCAGTCACATTTCGTGTATCAATATTAAAAACAAAAGGCTGTATCAAATCTAAGGAAAAACACCAAAACTATTTATGCTTAGAACCTAAGTGATTGTTTATTGCATAGTGGAATAATATTTTGAACGATGATAAATTAAACTTTTCTTTGAACTAATTCTCAATACATCCTGTTCATCCGTTACAAAACATCCAGATCCTTATAGAGTTTCGGAATGGTCTTGCACATTAAATAACCGGTCCTTTTTTCTCCGTGGAAGAATCACGTCCCATTCCGTCGATAAGTCACGCTTGTTATCGGTGCAAGGTTGACACGGTGCCCAACACTGTTGTTGCTTCTCCGTTTATAGCAAAATCCATGAAGAATTTGACAAAATATCGCGCCATCCTAGCCACGTCGGAGTAAATGGATATGCCGGAGAGCCGGCTATTGGAAGAGGTACAGAGCACCACGCCGTAATCCTCGAAGGACGCAGCCCTTCGTTGAACCATTGTTGTTGACTTATGGACAACTGCTCAATATGAGCATGAAGCAGATTCCTTCCAGATCTGAAAATTAAGAAATTGGTTTGCTTTGTAAGTAATTTACATGTACATGATTTGTGTTCCCTATTGATTATGTTTAAATCGTATAAGAAGATTAAATTTAGAACTTTACAATGTTTAAAATGATTTCAATGATTTCACCGCTATTGAAATGAGTATTCAATTTTAACAAGATTTTAATTTGGAGTGTCGTATACCTACATGAATTTAAGGTTTATTCAAATAAAGTGCAAAATATTGAACATAGAAAAATACTATTTTCTCCTACCGAAATTAATAATTAAAAAAGTCAAATAAAATCTAAGTAGAAACTTTTTAAGTTAAAATAATTCAAGAACCGGGTTTCAATTAACCGATGAAAAAACAGTAGGTATAAATTAACCAAAAAACAAAAGATTTAAAATTATAATCAATACAATACATACCGCCAAATAAAACTGTTTTTGACCTAACGTTTAGTCAGTAGATGCCCATCATCTTCAAAACCACGTAAGATAATCAGGTTTGTATCAGAACTGCTTGATCAATGTCCCCCTTTTTTGTTGTTGTTCAAGCGCCACTTAGCACATTGCAGCAACGAGTAAGAGCATTCGGATTCTGGAACGGAAGAAGGCAATAAAACTACTAAATTGTTAAAAAAACACTAATAGAACAATAAAAATAATCCAACGCACTTTTCCTACATCATCTTCTGGTTGTTCCGTTTGGTTGAAGTCGTTGATAGTTACATGTAGAGTGTGAGCCAGCAGAACCTCCTGAACGCAAAGGCTTTTCTTTAATGACACCGTCCATTTAATTGCGCTCGTTTTGTGGTACCTGACCTCGTTGAACCAATTGACAGCTTCCGAAGACCTGACGGTTAGATAAATGTTTACCACAAAAAGCTGAAAAAAAAATCAATTTAGAGCAATATTGCGTGTTAGTTCATGGTCACTCTAATTTATGAAGTATTATTGTGTTTTTCCAGAACAACATGCGTGAACTTTTTTATGATTCCCTCAATCAGAGCTATGTCATTGTATTTGGTGACTCATTCAACAATGATCAAAATAAAAAAAACTCTTCTGAGCTGAAAATGGATAAAAAAAAGTGTTTGAGATTATTTAAAATTAATTTCTCGTTGCTTCCTTAGTCACTATGCCAAGCCCAATCTGATTATGTTTCAAGTTTTCAAAAAGATGTCTCTCAGTTTTAACAAAAAAAAAAAACAATAACAGCTGTCTGATAAAAGTACCTTAATTTTATAATCGAAAGGAACAAAACTTGATAACTTACCTCAGTTTTCAGTACACTATCCGTGTGATCGAAGCACACTCGGCAACATGTTATGTGCCTGACAGCTTTTTGCTCCCGACGGGCATTGGAATCCGGATGTGATTCCATTCTAAGCGACTCAATCCTTTTGGTGGAAGTGGGGCGGATCTTTCTAGATGCACATCGCCTGAGCCACTTTCAATATCCAATTGGAGACCAGGATTTGATAGTCCAAGTAGCGGAGAGAACTTCGATCTGGCCCCCGGGTTTGCGGGCGAATTGTTTTCCCTGGGTGGCGGGCAGTTCGAGCGGAAACCGTCGAAAGTTGTCCAACTGTTGTTGCGGTTGAGCAGCCATTTCAAGGTCCATCTCCCATTGAACATTTTTCTGTAATTTTTGTCCGAGCAACTGCAAAGTCTGAAAGAACCAAATAATTGTTCTTTTATGTTCAAATATTATTATTTACTTTAAATTAACTTACCTACCATCCGAAACAGAGAAAGCGGACACTGCAATCTCGCACTTTTATTTTCAACCCGGAAAAAAGAACTAACACAAATTTTATCTGACAAACCGACAGCGGTTTGCGTCCATGCTATACAGAAAGTGCTAAAATTAGTAGCAATTGAGTTATTTAAACTCATATTGAGCAAATTAAACGATCTGATGAGGAAGTGCTAATTAGCTTACCCGAATAGCCAAGACCATGATATAAATATAACTGAACAATGATTTTCAATTTAACAATCAAGTTCATCCTAATATCTAAATCTTTATCAACAGCTTTAAATTATGAAATCATTATAAATTTCAAGGTTACTGTGAAATTTATTGTTAGTTCATGGTATTTCATAGTAAAGTTGGTAAGCTTTTGCTGATTTTACACATTTCCAATTTTTCGTGTAAGAAAAATTTTACGTCGCAAAACGTTTGTGATTTTTCTCGGACGTAAAAATTTCGGTCGACGGTCGAGTTTATTAGGTAGTTCCATAGTTTTTTTGGTTCCAAATGGTAAGTGGTATGTTAATGTAGTGAAAAACTACTTTACTATATAACTTTTTTTTTCCAGCGACACAAATGCACAAACATGAGCTGGGGCGAGATTCAGGGTGCAGCAGTCAAGCGAAGACGTCCTACAAGCTTGGAAAGACCGGGGAAATTCCATCCGAAGGCCCAATTCCACGATTCTCTTGTTGCAAACCGCCTGGTAGGTACCCAGTTCGGAACAACGAAATGTAGGCAACGTCCCAAGATAGGTTCAACTCTGCTGTAGGAATACCTGGTGGTGCGGTGAACAAGACTTACAATTTTTTATATAAGTTTCGAGTGATTTTAAATATAAATAAAAGTGATATACAATGTCAAATGTTAAATATAAATAATAAATAAATTTTATTTTTATCTAAACAATGAAAAATAAATATTGAATTTTTATTCCATGATCAATAATATATCATTACATTGACTTTCATCTTCCTAAAAACAATGAATATTCTATGAAAAAACAATGAATTCCATCATGTCGTTGAGAAAAACTGGAAGCTGTAATAACCATACATTTTATAGTTTTGTGTTTGAAAATGTATGGGAAAAAGTTAATTTTTTCATTGTTAAGTTGCTTAACAACCCCCTTTTTTCATGGTAAATTTGGTTAAAACCATAAAGTTCACTGTCAAAAATGATGAATTTGACAGTGTGTTCATGGTTTAATGTACGATGATAATAATAGTATCCACTATGAAATCCAAGGTAGTGTGAGAATGAAATTCATGGTTTTTTCACAATGTTTTTCTATTCGGGTATAGTTATAGCGTTATAGTTAGTTAACTCAATATTTAGTAAAAAAAAAATGAACTAAAATTTTAAAAAAAGATTAATGATGGATGGGATTCGTACCTTGGGAATGATGCTGATGATTTCGGATGATTTAAATGTGATTAATAAATCTTGACAAATGCTGCATATTTAACATAAAAAACGGATAAAAAAGAAACATTAAACAAAGAACAAAATAAGAATGAAAAAGAAAGAACATTTGGAAAGCGTTCTTATTAAAATACATTTTCAACTTATATTGTAATAAAGTTGCAAATAATAATCTACTACATATCTTAAATCATACCTTCTGAAAATATTTGAATGTTTAAAAATTTCATCATCTTGAATTCGATTTTATTTTCAGATTCAAATTGGAAACTTCTGACAAAAATTTTCTCAAGCTTCAGGAAAAAATTAAAAACTTTTAGAGAAAAAAAAAATTGAAAATATTTTTGATTGTTGGCGACCATTTGAAAACTTAGTTGATTGTGATCAAGATAAAAATTGAGAACGATTACACCTTTTTTGAGAAAGCCGGTTCGAGCGTGTAAAGATATGAACGGAGCATTGTAACAGGTATGTCATTACCCTTTCTTCTTATGTGTTGGTTAGATTTTTAATATGGTTTCTAGATCTGTAAAAAATCTTCTTTAATCGCTTATTTATTTAAAATACTACAATTTCTTCAGAATATAATTAACAATGTCAATATAATGAATTTTTTTACAAAACTTTGGAAATTCGTCGTAATCACTTTGTGCAAATACAATCCATATTGTTATTTTATCCTACCTTTTATACACTCCACGTTGATTGTTATTTTTTCAATATTATAAAATCGTATACACTGAACGAAATCGGGCGATTAATTTTATAGGGTCATTACAATACTTGTTATAATTTATGGTCCGCATACAAGCTAACGATTTATTCACTAAAAATGACCGGGAAATACAATAAATTTTACAGTTAGGTCCTAAAAGAGATTGACCTATTAAAATTTATAGGAAAATCCAATGAATCTTGCGAGCCACACTCGATCGGTAGAATGTAAAAGAAAATCTAATAAATTATACAGTTTCGATTAATAATACATTTTAAGTTTGCTCAGAGGTTTTGATCGTTTTTTGTGTCGCTGTTCAACTGAAATTGAAGTTTATTAATTTCAGCCCATCCGTACAAAAAAGTGAAGATCAACAAATAGAACGGTATGTATTTTGTGTATTTTTAAAAGATGTCTGCGAATTTTTCTAATGATCAGAACAGTTTCTATTCAAGTAACATTTTCTAATTTCTTTTTTTCAGAATATACAATTAAAAGCGAGCAGTACCAATATGAAAATGGACGCCTTAGATCCCCAAATGGTTTTTTCGTTTCCGGAAATTGGAATTCACGGCATCAACTCACCCATCAATGGCATATATTGGCCGTGGAATTTCGAGTCTCTGCCCAAGCATCCAGAATTCCCTTTAGAAGGGTCTGTGCTAACGAGAAGAATGGTGAGATGATGTGAAACTTTGTTTTCAATATCTGAAATTAAATCATTCCTCTTGATTTCAGGTTTATTTTTGTTATTACCAACTTTTCTAAACCGAGGACCCCGTCAAGCCGGAAGTTCGGGCTTCGGATCATCACCATTCTAACACCAGTGCTAAACACCTTGCCTGTGCCATAGTGAAGTGTTTAATTATTCTAAATTTGATAGCGGCTATGAAAGAAACAATAAAATTTTCAAAAAAAAAACAAAAGTTAGCTGTATCCCACTTTTTTCGGAAAGAAAATACGAAAAGAAATCATAAAAAGTAAAACCATAACACAACACCCCATCAATTTATATTCCATCATTTTGAACTGTAATTATTATAAACTTGACGTTCTATAACGTTCATTGGATTTTCTGATGAATTTCATTAAAAACTAAAACCATGCAATTGTATTCGATGAGCAAACTCGTAAAAAGTATTAGATTTTCTATTAGTGCAATAACACTAGAATTTACGATATTGTTCATAGCCCGATTTCGTTCAGTGTAGGTACATACCTGTCCCTGTCATACAAACGTTTTGCTGTTCAAAAGCGAAAAATTAAAAAGTGCATGCAGTTTGCTCACAACTAACTTTAAACTTCGTTTTCAAGGTAAGAAAATTTTCAAAATGTACTCCAGGCTTACATTGTCTAATGGGCTTTACTACAAGAGAACGTTCTTCGACTGCATGTATTTTTTTATGTTTAGGTAAACGCAACATTCTACAACATATCCACAAGATAGGACACAATTTCATAATGCTCTTTGCAAATTCAATAAAGAAACGAGGATGCATGGGGAGCCTGAAGAAGCCACGGTCGATTGGATTATTCGTAGAATGCTGATCTTAAACATACCATCTTTATTGCAATTTCAAACATTACCATCCAACCAGCAACTAAAGGATGGACCAATATGACCAGGACCAATTTTGAGAAGGTAAGTATGTATCCGTTTCAATTTGATGACTAGACTGTCGAACTAAAAAAGAATTAAATTAATTTGCATTCAAAGTTATTGCCACTTTAATATTTTACAATATTGCCTACTGCTCACTGTACAAAACGTTCCAACTTCATTTGCGGTCCCAAACTCAAAGATTTTGAATTATGCTTTTCATCTTGGTGCTAACTTTTGAAATGTTTTCAACTATTTGGAAACCAAGTGCATTACCGTTTTTGCACAATAACAAAATTAAGTAAGTTGCAATATTTTGTTTTTATTTTGACCGGGATATTCATCTTAGCAGATGATTCATCCCTATGAAGTAAATTATAATTAAAAACACTACTCTTTAAATAGTACACTCAGAAATGAAAAAAATATGAAAATTATTATATTTCAATAACTCCGATATTTCTCTGACATTAATATCCAGAAATATTAAAAAATAACTATTTCAGATATTTAAATTTATGCATCCGAATAATTTCTTGGCGTGTAATGATCCAATGCATAAAATTTAATAACCGAGAAATTATATATTATTTTGTTCAAACAAACGCTTTGTGCGTTTGAGTCCCAACTAAACGGGTATGAGCACATGCTAGATTCTTCAGTTGCTAAATGCCTTTCAACTTGACTGCATGCAGATTCCATTCTCTTTAAATATTTATCTGAATCGTATTTAAAAAGGATGGACTCAATTGCAGCATGTAATATTACCAGCGAAATGCACATGTTTTTATGCTATGGTCAATTATGCACATTGACCATAGAACATGGACGAAAATCAAACGATTTTCGTTTGGTTTTTCTGTTTATTTCTGCTTTAAGCGTTTGCCTTTACGTTACGGCTCAAACTTTTATTTCTGACCACCAGATGTCGTTCCATAACATTTCTCAATGCATAAATTTTAATCGCAGAAATATTTCCCAGTGAGAAATATCCCAGTAATTACACCATGAGAAATATCCGTGTGCGTAAAGAGGGAGATATGTGAAAATACCTAAAATATAACTGTTTGATATTTTATTTATTTCTGAGTGTACCTCCGTATATATATTCTTTCTCCTTATACACTCGTTACATTACACAAGAAAAAAATGTACACATTGTACTTGATAACAGTAACTTAACATCGATTTTGTAGAGAGATATTTTTCGCGACTTGATTCGATTACAAATGGAGGACCTGTTGGAAAACATTGGTTTACTGCAAATGACGTGTAAATGAGATCACGTGAAGGGCATATGAAATTTCTTGTAATGAATTGTGTTGTTACATGAAAATACATTCGACCAATTTATGACATGAAATTTTACATGATATGTAGTGCAACACAACTTCGGTGCAAAATCATATTTAACTTCACATGCAATGTGGTATTACATTTGTTTAACATTGTAGATTTACAATACACAATGAAACAGAATGTGAACAGAGATTTACATGAACAAGCTTATATTTACATGAAAACACCCGATTCCTTTCTACCCATGTTCTTACATGTAAAGTTACATGGATTTTCTATACTTTGAATGTTTGTTTGTGTTTTTTACATGTTGTTTCTAGCGATTTTTGTTTTCTGTTTCAAAAACTCAAAATTACATGCAACGTAACATTACATTTTTTTATCTGTGCACAGAAAAAAATTATGACTATTACGTGTCATGGAAAATGATTGCCTGTAAAAAAATACAACCTGTAATTCCTAATTAAAGTAATTTTCAATGAATTCATCTAAAAATAAATAAACAGACATTTAAAATTACAGTAAATGTCCTGTAACAAAAAGGAGCATGACATTGACAGTGATTTTACAGGTTCAAACCAAATTACGTGTCATAAAATAATACGGTGTTCAATAATTTTCAATTGCACATAAGAAAATTCAAGTGTATTTGGCATCTCAGTTAGCTAAACAGTCAAAATCAGCAAGCGAGGACTTGTTTGTCGCAGCAGTTAGTTGTTTACTCCAATTAGCTTTTATATAACCTCATTATGCATATGCATATGCACTTCATTCAGTATAGCATATGCACTTCATTCATTAGTTGTTTTGTTTGCAGCAATACGGGTATAAAACGGAAAGGTAAGTGTTTTGAAGGAAAAATATATTTTTAAAAGTTTTTAAAATGACCAATGAAATTTAATTTTCAGTAGCTTTAATCAGCCTCCAAGAACATGACTTTCGATGTGACCCTTGCAGTGGGCATTTGCTTTGGAGGAAAATATTTTGCAGGTAAACACACCATTTGTTTAAAATTCATGTTTTGAAAGTAAAAGAAACTTTCTTTTGCTGAAATTCAGGTAACAATACAGTCACAGTAGTGCTTTTAAAAATTTGATATACCTAATACATATACCAATTTCTGAGAAGGTTGTTTGAATACAAATTTAGAATTCTATTTGTTCAACATTCAACTCAATTTTTATTTTAGCTTCAAACCAATTCATGCAATGCCAACCATCGCTCGAGTACTTCTAATATGAAAGTACCATGGTTAAGTGCAACTAGTGTGACATTTATGACTACGATAAAGGGGCACTGAAGTTCAGTGACATTATAACTCTGTTTTGGCAAGCATTAAAGCTCATATTCCTCAGTACTTACGAACATTTTTTCCAGGTAATTTGATCGCCTTACTCCCTGTGATAAATGCTTCGCGAAAAATAAAAGCCAAGTGAGCCGAATGAAGGGTATCTACGGCATTTTTTCAGGCTTAGGCCAAATGATAACCGGCAACTTTACTTGTAAAAAAGGCTTCACGATGCCATGCACAAATCCTCGGAACATATTTTGACAATCCAGAAGATTGTTCTCCAAGGTTTGTTCTTATTTTATTTAAGTTATGCTGAAAACAATGCACAAGGATTTCTTAGAAGTTTTCATTTCCAAAGAATTGTTTGCATAATTACCTCCATCCTTGATGATTTTTTTCTTCAATGAATCGTAGGAGAATATCCGTAACTGGTCGAAACACTGATACTGAAAATGTTAAATTTTCAAGAATAAAAAAGATAATCCACAAGTTCACCTCAAAGGGAGAAAAATGTTCAAGTTCAAAATCAAATTCGTTTGAATCATCGATCAAAATATCTAGCATAACATTTTAAAAGGATTCAATTTTTTTAAATCGATATATCGATATAATTGCACACTCCTTTTATAAAACTCAAAATTACTAGCGTCCCAAGCAACCAAAAGTCGCGTTTTTACTTAAGTCCGAACTCCGAAGTTCACATTTGGCTGAAAAAATGTATTACGGGAACCTCAGGTGACTCTTGTCGCGTAAAAGTTACTCAGGAACTTCCATCGCCCTTTGAAAGGTTAAACTATCGATAATGGAACTTCTAAGCGCTTTTAATGGAACTTCTTTCAAGAAGGTCGATAACGTTCGCGCTACATTCCAAAACGCACCATTAAGATACTTGAAGGCGTTTTAAAGAACCTATATGGGAAATCTAGACGACATGTCAAAAGTGTTTTTCAAAAAGGTCGATAACGTTCGCGTAACATTCTAAAGCGCACCATTAAGATACTTGAAGGTGTTTTAAAGAACCTATATGGGAATTCTAAGCGACATGTCAAAAATGTCTGTCAATTTCTTGTCATGGTATTTGTTTTGTTTATATCTGTACTGATATTTACAAATGGAATTCAAGATTTTTTCGAATTTTTCTCTTAAATGTTAAATAAGATATTCGAATAAATTTTTGATGATGCGAATTTTTGTTATGATTCATATTGTGTACTGAAAGTCCTTTGAACGAAATAAGGTACCTTCTATTGACTACCCCCCACCAAATGACATTAAGTTTAAATACTTATCATTACAATGGCAATTCGCTATTGCTGGATTGGCCGAGAGGCTGGTGAGTTTCATTGCAACCTAGAGAGCAGCGGTTCAATTCTCTAGGCGTGTAAGCAGCTTTTTTAATCAAAACAATATAATTAAAATCAATGAGATAGACCATGATAGACCGGCAACCTAGCAATCTGACATGTGGTTGTCAGAGCAATCTGTCAATTGGATTTTATTTTCGGCGCGTAGAAGTTTCTTGACATTCTCTTAGAAGCTGAATAGCGTTCTCTACAGCCCCCTAAATGAACTTGAAAGTAGCTTTAAGAACTTAAATTTTGGGCTGATTAGCATTCTCTTCAGACACAAACGAGAGCTGATTAAGCTTCTATGGAACCTTTTTAAGGGAATTCTGGTTGCTTGGGGTGTATGTCATTATTTTGAAATTGTTTTCGATGGAATTTCAATTGGAATTTAAGGAATTCGCTCCATTCGGTATCTAATCCAATCAAAAATTTGCCATATTTGCACTAATAATTTTATTTTTTTACTTCAAGCCAACACGAAATAAGCCGTTAAAGAAAACAAGAATGAGGTCCTTAGGCACGACTTCCGGCTGCTGGTGTACAATCCGAAGTCATCGAATTCTCTGTCTGGTAAGTTCCGTTTGAATCGTTTAAATTTATGTAATTATTTGGAGATTGACATTTATCTCATCAACCTTTCTTCTAAAACGTACTTCTTTAAATTTTCTTGCAAACACAGTTTCCGTTGCGGAATACTTCCTATCTGTTGACGCGGACAAATGTTACAGGACAACATTTCCTCTGGGAGTTTCTTCTACGCTATAATTCATCGTCTCTGCGTTCAAGGCCAAAGTAGACCCGGTTTAGGATGCCGACATTAACGGGTTGGAGATGAGATGGATTGCACTGAAATCGAGACCCGGATGAAAGTTGGTAAGACAGCGATAAATTTTATACTTTTTCTCCTAAATTTTATAAACCACTAGCTGACCCGGTGTGCTTTGCTACACCTTTCAAAATCGTATGATATTTTCAGAATTTAATAAATTTTCTATCGTTTTGTTGGCATTATTTTAAATCAAATTATAACATAAGAAACCGCTATAAAATGAGAGCTGCAGCTGGAGTTTCGGATTGCAACACAAATATAACTTAAAATAATATTCTAATACCTGATCTATAAATTGGTGTTAAAGATCTGATAATTTTAATCTGTTTCTTTAAGCTTCGCCGGGTCTCAAATTATCGTACGCAAACAATCCAACTGATAAAATATGGTTGTTTTTGCTTGATATGTTCTGGATTTATGTTAAAAAAATGATAAGAGAGCTCCCCGCTTTCCTTCCCTTCCCCCCATTCTGAATGGAGATCGGGATTTTTAATAATCATATCGATTTTTATCGTTCCAAAAAATCTTCTTGTATCAAATTTTGTTCCATTGGTTGTTAAGTTTTTAAGCTTCACAACAAATATGGAACCCCTTCCTTTCTTCTCCTCTCTACACTGTAAAGCGTAACCAAGTACCTTTCCATGCCATATTTGTTTCCATTTGTTGGCTTCGTTAGCATAAATTGAGAACTTATGCTAACAAAATTGTATTGGGCTCATCTCCCTCCTCCTATGTACCTACTCACTGAAAGGAGGATGGTATCTCAGATTTGTCCATTTCTTGAATTTTGTAAAAAAATAAGTTAGATGAAAGCTTTCTTCTTCCCTTCCTATATTCCCAATTTTATCATCCCATTGCAAGAAAGGAATTGTATGACATAAAAAATATTTTCGTATTGAACTACCATCCCATGCCAAATTTGGTTTTATTTGCGTTGTAAATTCTTGAGCTATGCATAAATTTGAAAGGAAGTACCATCCCCCTCCGTTCTCCCCATTTAATGGAGGGGTTAGAACTAAATATTCACAAAAGTATTTTTTGTACTCAAATACTTTTTGATACCAAATTTTATTTCATTTGCTCTATTAATTTTCGAGTTATGCAAAAAAATTGTATGGAAGCCCCCCTTTCCCTCTTTATATCTTTCCGCTGAAAAAAGTGGGGCTTCAATTAATAATAGAATCATTTCTCGTATCCAAATACCCTCATATGCCAAATTTGGTCCAATTTGCTCGATCAGCTCACCAGTTATACTGAAAATTGTAAGGGAGACCTCTTCTCTCCCTTTCCATCCACCTTTTTGAAGGAGTGAGGGATACCAAACATTCATAGAAGCATTTCTCGTACCCAAATATCTTTCCATGCCAAATTTGGTTTCATTTGCTCTTGTAGTTCTTGAGTTATGCAATGAAAATTGTATGAAACTCCCCTCCCTCTTTCCTTTCTCCTCGCTGGAAGAAGGAAGGGGTCTCAAACAAACATTAAAACATGTCTCGTTCCCAAATATCCGCCCGTGCCAAATTCGGTTCCATTTGCTTAATTAGTTTTTGAGTTGTGTAAAAATGTATAAAAGAGCCCACCCCCCTTTTATATCTGCCTACTGGATAGAGGGAGGGGTCTCAAATAATCATAGAAATATTTTACGTATCCAATTACCTTCCCATGCCAAATTTGGTTTCGATATCTTGATTAGTTTTCGAGTTATATGAAAAAATGTAAGGTAGCCCCCCTCTCCCCTTCATATCATCCCACTGAGAGGAGGGAGGGGTACCTCGTATTCATAGAAATATTCCTCGTTTCCAAATACCATCCCATGCCAAATTTGATACCATTTGCTTGATTGGTTCTCGAGTTATGCGAAAAATTGTCTTTTGTTCGAGAGGCCCCTCCCCCCCTTCATGAGAGAGGGAGGGGTCTCAAACCACAATAGGAACCTTCCCCGGCCTCCAATACCCTCACCTGCCAAGTTTCACGCAAATCGGTTCAGTAGTTTCCGAGTCTATAGGGAACAGACAGACAGACAGACAGACAGACAGACAGACAGACAGACAGAAATCCATTTTTATATATATAGATTACATTATTGACAGGTTTCGGTCGAGGAGCCTCCCAAAAAGCAACATTCAAGCAAGTAGTCCCGGGCTGAGCGGTTGAGTTCAAAACGTTGGCTGATGGATAAATAGTGTTGAATACAAGAGAAAACACTACACGTCTGGTTTGTGACTAAGTTTAATTTTTTGTTGTAAAATTTAAAGAGAATTTATAGAGAAAATAGTTTACAAATTTATAAGTTAAAGTTAAGATAAAATGCTCATTATTGTTATTCATATTGTAATTATTATTGGTTTTTAATGAAATTCTACTGTAAATGATGCATACGGATATTTACATGATTAATATTATATAATTACTTGTAGAAACACGATTCTCGTCAAACCGTTATATTGCAAAAATCGGATATTTACATGAAATAAGCCAAATTATAACATGAAACTTTAAACTATATAACTGTGAAAAAGTTAGGAAAAGTGTATGTTCTGGCTGTGTTAATCATGACGTTGAATAAAATTATCAGATCTCATTATTTTCTTTTACTTTTGCAAAATAATTGTATTCGAAATTTGAATCATTTTCCAACAAGAATCGAACCTAGGCATTACATTTTACAGGCCTGTAATTTCAAAGCAGCCTGTAAAAAATCAGCTCACGTAAAAATAAGTGTCATGCGATTTTTTTTCGACCTGTAAAATTACGGTAAATGTCCTGCTCCTTTTTGTTACAGGATATTTGCCGTAATTTTACAGCAATTAATTTTTGCTGTGTATATGGCCTCCAAAATGATACGTATATACTGGTTTTGCTACATTATATACGATATGTTTACAGGTATATTTGCATGTATATTTGCGTTGCAAATTTGTAATACCCACCAAATGGTTGTCTGGGCTGTGGGAATTCGGACCTCACAAGCGGAGCAGACAATGTCCCAAACCCGACGGATATTCCGGATTCGCGTGGCGAGTAAATAATATAGAGCGAGCTACCGAATGATGTGGTTTATTCAAGCGATCGATAAGGACTAACACATGTGGTTAAAAAGGAAATATAAGATTCTCTCTCTGTCACTGCTGGCACTGTTGGTAGCAGTGATTGTCAATCTGCTGTCAAGAATATCGCACAGGGCCGCACTCACCAACACATAATAAGTTAAATTTTATTGTAGTTTTCAGTTTTAAGTAATAAATATTTTTGGCATAACATCCTTTAATTTTTTTGGCCATTTCCTACATTAAAATACTTCATTGTGCTCAGCAAATTTAAATTGAATTAATATTTTTTTTTAGTATTTAGTTAATTGTAGGGCTCTGAACAGTTCATGATTGATCTGAACACATAATTCAATATAATAATGTATTATAAATGTAATGATGAATTGGTACAAATAAAGATTTTTTTTTAAAGGCATTCAGCATCAAAATTAAAATTTCGAATTTTCCGATTTCCTTTGACCTCCCCTAAGGTGATTTTAGAGGGTAAAAAATCCGAAACTTTGAGCGCTTTGAGGCACCCCTAAATCAAGCCCGATTGAGCTGAAATTTGCACAGGTCGTAAATGTATATGGTCGTTTTTCAAAACTCGATCAATAAATACATCCCATACATCCATTGCCACCTTAATACACACAGCAAAAATTAATTGCTGTAAAATTACGGTAAATGTCCTGTAACAAAAAGGAGCAGGACTTTTACCGCAATTTTACAGGTCGAAAAAAAATCACGTGACGTTTATTTTTACGTGATCAGATTTTTTTACAGGCTGCTCTAAAATTACAGACTGAAAATTTGGAAAGAACGTTCCTATTGGAATTTGTTTTGTTTACATTTTAGAAACCTGATTAAATTTTTTCATTTCTAAATAAAAACAATTTATTTGCAATAAGCACTATTTATAATTATTTTATCTCCTCATGTGTATACTTTCTCCTACACACTACGCCTGGGAACGGAAACGCTTGGATGGAATTTCATTTTAAACGAACCCATCTCCATACAGGTTGCCACGTCAAATATCGCTTTAATTTAGCCAAATCAGCGAGTTTGTATCGTGTATCCGGTTTAATTTGAGCTAAAAAAAAATTAAAAGTTAAAAATCTGTTCTGGATCTCAAGTGAAAAAAAAGTTACCTCTTCTTCCTCCTCCTTGGTTCTGCAAATTGATCGCACCGCTGTTTTCGGAGTAATTGTCACTTTCGCTTAGCTGACTTGTGTAATCTCCTGAATAGTGAAAATGTTGACAGTCGAACAGTTACTAACAGCTTTTGTGATTTTGATTGACAACCTTAATTATCACTGTCCTGGAATTTCAAACCAGCCTGTAAAAAGTCTGCTCACTGAAAATGGTTGCCTTTGAACTGTAAAACTACCGCGAATGTCATGCTCCATTTCGTTACAGAACATTTGCTGTAAATTTGAATGATTTTTCATATTATTTTAAACAAATCAACTTAAATTTGCATGCTTTTTCGATTACAGTCAGTTTTATTTTATAGGTAACAATTTTCAATCACACGTAATAGTCATTATTTTTTTCTGTGCAGATACAACCAAATTGTAGGAATATCTGTGAATTATGTACAGATTAAGCCTACTCCTACCGATTCTAAAAATTCTAAAAAAGAACGGAATTATGCGAACGGATAAAGCTTATAGTGTTGCGACAAGATGTAATTCTACGACAAAATTCAAAGTTTAAAGAAAAATATTACGGAGAAAGTGATTGAAAACGGAGTGAATGTCTGATAATATGTACCAGTTTTGAATAAATTTTCAACAAACGAACATATGTGAAATAGATAATTATTATCAATTGATGTGCTCCCCTAAGTCGAACAATGCCATCATAATCATTGAAAATAGATAGGGAGAATAATCAGGTCCAAGACAGATAACTTCCTAAAATGGGCGAAATCTTCCAATTAACCTAAAGAGATGAAAACCTGAATTTATAGACTAGTAGCACCTGAACCAGCCAGGATGGGTTTCCTGGATCGAAAAAGTATCATTTACTTGACCCTTATAGTGGCTTTATCGGTGGCCCTGATTGCCGTTTGTATCGACGCATACGGAGGAGGAACTAACGATACCGGAAATCCGAAAACGGATGCACAGAAATTGAACTGTGAAAAGGCATCGGTAACAACGGCTACCGGAAGTTTTGTGGATCGTAAGGCATTCTGTCCCGGGGAGCTGATATTCGAAGACAACTTCGATGAACTCAATATGGACAAATGGCAACACGAGCATACTCTCGGAGGTGGAGGAGTAAGTACCTACAGAGATTGGGATCGATTAGAGCACCTGTATCCGTGGTCCAAACAGCCGGTTTAGACCCAAATTCCGACCCGAGCAACCGCACTGGTGATCTATTATACCAGTTTCAATCCAACTTTTTGTAGAGCTGGTATAAGGATTGATCCAAAACTGATGAGATTTGGATCCAATTTGACGCAGTTCTAAACCGTTTGACAGTTAATAGAACACGAGTGCAGTTGCCAGTTTTTTCATTGGATCGGATCTAATTTTTTTGGTTCAATACTTGTATAAATTAGACCCAAGAATAGACCACGAATACAGATGCCCTTAGAACAAAAATTATGCATAAACGGAATTGAAAATGTTAAACTGTATGTGTAAGTGATAGTTTTTATAAAATAATTACAAGGAAAAAAAATCTATTTTTCAGAATGGAGAGTTTCAGTACTATTTGAATCATCGTGATAACTCGTTCGTTGAGGACGGCATCTTGTATATCAAACCCAGTTTTATTGGATTGGAGCCTGGTGGTGAGGAGTATTTGAAAAGCGGCACGCTCGATATCAATGGTGGAGATCCTGGAAACTAGTAAGTGTCACTGTATAGGAATTTTAAGATTGGTCTAGTTAAATTATACCATTTTTCATAAAAAGCTTCGGCTTTCTTCTTTTGAAAAGTTCAATTCAATTTGCAAATGTTATTTAGGGTTCCCTGTGTATTCACTTTTCGTATAAGAAAGTGAAAAAAGCTCAGCTATTGCTGGAACATTTTTTACTTTAAAATAGTTATTAGCTAGTCTTAATATAT
The DNA here is from genome assembly GCF_029784155.1 of Uranotaenia lowii. Classification (NCBI taxonomy): domain Eukaryota; kingdom Metazoa; phylum Arthropoda; class Insecta; order Diptera; family Culicidae; genus Uranotaenia; species Uranotaenia lowii. Next base: position 203,718,787 of record NC_073693.1, on the reverse strand, counting down.
AATTGTATCGTAATTTGCGAAAAAAGCATGTTTATTTATTTATTCAATCAACAGACCAAGTATAGGTCCAAGTGATGACTTAAAGTTAATGTTACACAAAACATCTAATTATAGCTATTTCTTAATCTATATATACAAAACAGGGAGAGAGAGACAGACCATACAGAAATGTACGAACACGTAAAACTCTTCACTGGATCATGCGATTTGCATGCGATTTTTTTTTTGTTGTGTTCGTCTTCACGCGAAGAGTAACTCAATGGAGAGATAATTTCGAAAATGTTTTTGTGGAATTTGAAATTAATTTTTAGTTTTTATTTGTATCAAATAAAAGTCATGGCACCCAATTTCCATTTTTGTTTCACTCGAATCACCCAGAGTAGGAAGGCGCCAAAAGCAATCAAGACTTACTGATGTGCATCCTGCAAAACTTCGGTTCGGGACTATCGGGAAAATTTCCGGTCATCAAATCTTTCACTGTTTCAATCTTTACCGGATGTCTATGCCTATCGATTCAAACGGACGCCTGGAAACTGAATGACGATTCACAAAATGGCGCTGCGAAGTCGTATGAATGGGAAAGAGATGATGAGCGGCAGAGAGAGACAAATAGTGAAACCGGAAACCTCTCACACTGTGCCGAGGGGTAGGTGAATGCTTATTTCAATATTTGATGAGTAACCAATGTACTGGGAACTCACACCTTACACATCCATCTATCTATAGGAAGTTTTGGCGCCCATTTTTATTGCCAGTGTCTTTTCACGTGGCACCAGTAAAATGGATACTTGGATGTGATTTTCCCTATGGGGTTCCGCAACTACGAAGCATAGCAAAGCCTGTACGAAGAATATTGACAAAATTTGTAATTTTTTTGCATCAGAATCAAGGCAATTCTAAGATTTTTTTTAGATATTCTTTTAGCAACTCAAGCAATATGGCTGTACATTTTCCAATAGACTCAAAACAACCTAATGAGATTGAATTGAAACATTTAATTATCAAATCATTTTTTATGAGTTTTGGTAACACCAATGGAAAGTCATATAACTGTTAAAAGATCACCTTAATTTATTTTTTGTTGATTTTATCCAGTTAGTTTGAGAATTAAAGGTTGTCAATTTTGTGATTTCAAGTAAATTGAATCATTATCATAAAAACGGATTGGAGGATCAGGAAACATTGGAAAATCCACACTACCTTTCATGCTCAGTGGTTAATCGGAACTTTTGAAAATTTTAGCTATATAGGACTTTATCTTGATATTAGATCCAATTATCAGTTTCAAAAGTCAGAAAAAAGGATCGTAATCAATAAAATCATCAATTATTAAAAACTTGAAAGAATATAAAAATTTAATGTTAAGTAAAAAGCATGCCACCTAAAATTTCGAACATTTAAGTATAGAGAAAAATCTGAACCAATACATAAAAATACAAAAAAAGTTTCGTACCAGATATAAGATCTAAAAAAACAATCTGTCAAGCATAAGTAAATTAAAGATTATAAACACTTAAATTCGACCAAAAAATAAAATCAAGATCAACGAAAATCCAGCTTTTAAATTAACGTTTTAATATAACTGAAAATCCAGATTCATAACGCCAAATTTAGAATATTGATTCAAATAAACTATAAAATTCAGAATTAAATTTAATTGTCTGGATTATAGTTTCTCATCTTACGATCATAAACTATAAATTTAAGTAATTTGTGAATATTTTGAATTTTTATTCCAAATACTCAAAATAGATTTGCTTTCATTCAGGGTTGCCTATTAAGAGAAAAATAATCTAAATACAAGAAAGTTTCAATTCTTTTTTTTCTCAATTCTTTAATTCTAAGTGCAAGTTGCCAATCCCTAACTGAAAATTGAAAAAAAGGTAATGATCAAATTTCGAAGACATTTTCAAACATTATATTGATTAGAAAAGTGTTGCTATAAAATGAAATGAATAGTGAGTTTTTCTGAATTGTTAAATATTTGTCAAACTCAGCTCTGTAAATTCACAATAAGATTCAATTAGTGTATTTAGTGCCAAGTCCGAAAAAAGACATTTGAAATAATTAAAAAAAATTAAAAATTAATTTTATATTCATTATTCTTTAAATGTTCCGGGTCCATTTTTTTATTTTTCTATTCTGACGACCATGTTTAAAGAAAACTGTAATGTATTTAAATACAGAGGTTAACACAAATCGAAAATACAACTCAATTTATGACAACTTCAGCAAAAAAGATCAATTTTCAGTTGAAATCAATCTTCAACATTTTTAAAATACTTTATCAGATAGGAGTTTTTGAATAGGAATGACTAAACTAAATTGAAACTTGATAGATTAAGCGTTCTTAAGTTACCGGAACTGATCATTAGCAGAAGTTTATTATACGCTACCTCAACAAGAAAATAAGTTCGCTAAACAAAAGTTAGCGAACTTATTAGAGCAAATCGTATGAGCGTTTTTGTGTCACGAACTGCCGGTTTTGAATATAAATTCATGTATGATATTTTCCATTCCATTAGCGGTTTTTTGAATGAACTTAAAATAATGAAATTCGAATAACGAACCATAATTCTGGATTTTTTTCTGATACAAAGGTATCAGGGTGGCCACAACATTTTCATTTTGAAATTCCCGCTTTTTTCCCGGTTTTCCCGGTTAAAAAAACAAGGTTTTCCAGACTTTTATTGCCCATTTTCTTTGGAATATAGCAAAATTTTAGGCATATTTCATTGACTTCGTTGTTTCATAACACTCAAATCATTGAACACTTAAACGAACTCGATTCTATTTTTAGGTTTTAATTTTAGTATGTGGTCAAGCTTCTATTTCAAATGCTCTTCGCTCTTTTCACCACCTTAGAATTTTCTTCTGATATTCAATCCGTCTTTCATTTCAAGTCTTTAACCCTCACCGATAAAGCCGCAAATTAATTTCATAAAACAAATTCACGGTGATTTCTCTTCTTAAATGATAAAAATAATTCGGCTATAAAAAAAATCAATTACAAAACATCGTTCAAAAAAAGGTATTCATAACATTTTCTTAAAATGATAAAAAAAAGTGGGGGAGGTAGTAATTTGGCTACGACCGCTAAACGTAGAATTACGCAATTGTTTTTTGTCAATGTATAGAATAACAGAACTTATAGTGCATTTTTGAAAGGACCAACATATGAGTGTCAAAATGGCAATATGACGTGACAAATTTCAATCATTTAACAGAATTTAACCATGTGACATAAACCTATCGCCAGAAATAATCTGAGCATGCAGTACATGTGACATAATCGGATCATGCAACATAATCAGATCATGTAACATAATTCGACCAGGTGACCTAATTCAACTATGCAATAAAATCGACCATCTGAGATAATCCGACCATGCAACATAATCGACCATGTGGCACAATCTGATTATGCAATATAATCAACCATGTGACAATATCCGATCATGCAGTTAAATCGAAGATGTGACATTATCTGATCATGCAACATTTTCGACCATGCAACATATTTTGATCATGTGACAAAATCCGACCATGCTACATAACTCGATCATGCAACATAATCCGACCATGTGACAAAATCCAACCATTCAACATAATCGAATCATGCAACATAATCGGACCATGTGACATAATCCGATCCTGTGACAAAATCGACCATGCAACAAATATGTGACATAATCCGACCATGTGACATAATCGGACCATGTGACATAATCGGAGCATGCAAGATAACCAGACCATGTGACATAATCCGATTATGTAACAAAATCGGACCATGTGACAAAATCCAACCATGCAACATTATCGACCATGTGAAATAATCCGACCATGAACATAATCGACCATGTGACATAATTCGATCATGCAACAAAATCGACCATGTGACATAATCGAATCATGCAACATAATCCGACCATGCAACATAATCGGACCATGCAACATAATCGGACCATGTGACAGAATCTGATCATGCAACATAATCCGACCATGCGACAAAATCGGACCATTTGATATAATCCGACCATTCAACATGTGACATAATCCGACCATGCAACATAATCTGACCATGTGACAAAATCTAACCATGCAACATAATCGGATCATGCAACATAATCAGACCATGTGACATAATTGCCCATGCAACAGAAATAGACCATGTGACATAATCCGACCATGCAACATAATCCGACCATGTGACGAAATCCAACCATTTAACATAATGGGACCATGTGACATAATCGACCATGTGACATAATCCGACCATGCAACATAATCAGACCATGTGACATAATCCGACCATGCAACATAATCCGACCATGTGACAAAATTAAACTATGCAACAGAATCAGACAATGTGACATAATCGCCCATGCAACATTATCGACCATGTGACATAAATCGATCATGCAAAATAATCGGACCATGTGACATAATCCGATCATGCAACATAATCCGACCATGACATAATCCGATCATGCAACATCATCGAACTATGTGACATAATCGATCATGCAACATAAATGGACCCTGTGCCAAAATCCGACCATGCAACATTATCGATCATGTGACATAAATCGATCATGCAACATAATCGAATCATGCAACATAATCGGACCATGTGACATAATCCGATCATACAACATAATCCGACCATGAGACATAATCCGATCATGCAACATCATCGGACCATGTGACATAATCGCCCATGCAACATAAATAGACCCTGTGGCAAAATCTGACCATGCAACATTATCAACCACGTGACATAAATCAATCATGCAACATAATCCGACCATGCAACATAACCCGACCATGTAACAAAATCTATCTATGCAACATAATCTCCCATGCAACATAAATTGACCATGTGACATAATCCGACCATGCAACATAATCGGACCATGTGACAATTTGACCATGTAACATAATCCGACCATGTGACGAATTCTAACCATGCAACATAATTGTACCATGTGACATAATCGACCATGCAACATAATCGGACCATGTGACAAAATTAAACCATGCGACATAATCGGACCATGTGACATAATCGCTCATACAACATTATCGACCATGTGACATAAATCGATCATGCAACATAATCGGACCATGTGACATAATCCGACCATGAGACATAATCCGATCATGCAACATAATCGGGCTATGTGACATAATCGCCCATGCAACTTAAATGGACCCTGTGACATAATCTGACCATGCAACATTATCGACCATGTGACATAAATCGATCATGCAACGTAATCGGACCATGTGACATAATCGCCCATGCAACATAAATGGACAATGTGACATAATCCGACCATGCAACATAATCCAACCATGCAGCATAATCGATCATGCAACATAATCAGACCATGTGACATAATCCGACCATGCAACATAATCGGACCATGTGACATAATCCGACCATGCAACATTATCGACCATGTGACATAAATCGATCACGCAACATAATCGGACCATTACACAATCCGACCATGCAATATAAATCGACCATGTGACGAAATCTAACCATGCAACATAATCGGACTATGTGACATAATCGACCATGTGACATAATCCGACCATGCAACATAATCCGACCATGTGACGAAATCCAACCATCGACCATGTGACATAATCCGACCATGCAACATAATCCGACCATGTAACAAAATCCATCCACTATGCAACATAATCGCCCATGCAACATAATCGCCCATGCAACATAAATTGACCATGTGACATAATTCGACCATGCAACGCCACTTGCGATGACCTGTAGGATCCCTGCCACTGCCACTGGAGTCCTCCGCCACTGAACGCCTCCGCCGCTGGCTGTCTACGCTGGTGTGGTGGCCGTCATCGCTGCTCACCGTCATCGTTGCTCACTGGTCCACGGTTGCCACTGAACTACTGCAAATCGATATCTGAGTCGGATTACCACTGGTGGGGTCCACACTCAGATCGAAGCGCAGCAACGGTCTGTTCAGCTTGACGGCAAACAGAGAAAGAAACCGAGTCGATTTTTTTTTTTTTTTTTTTTTTTTTTTGCCAGGAATTTACCACTAGGTGGCATTCTTCCCTAGTCCTGTCGTTTCTTGTTTTATTTCGAAATTGTTTCCAGGGACGGCACGCAGGTCCGGAAACTGATTGTTCTAACGGTAATCAGGTCCGTCTCTATAGGGAAACAAAAAGTCCTGGTGGCATAAAAGACCGGATTTAATTGTTTTAACGGTAATAAAGACCAGATGTATCAGGAAACTGGTTGTTCTAACGGTAATCAGGTCCGTCTCTATAGGGAAACAAAAAGTCCTGGTGGCATAAAAGACCGGATTTAAGGAAACATTTTGTCCGAACGCATGTGCGGTTTTGTTGAGAAACAAATTCGGGTGACGGTACGCAGGTCCGGATCGGACAACGACTAGATTTGGGATAGAAGTTTGGTATTTTTGAGAAAGGTAATTAACTTTTTCTCTTCGTCAGGGCAATTAGATAAAATTTCGCGCAAGTTGTCTGCCAACTCGCAAAGAGATCTTTGATTTTCATAAATTTGGCAGTTAACCAAAATGTGTTTAACTGTAACTGGACAGTTGCACGCGGGGCAAATAGGGGGGTCCTCTCTATCGAGAAGGTAAGATTGGGTAATTCGGGTATGCCCGATACGGAGCCGGGTGAGTGCGGTCCTTTCTTTGGGGTTGGGTCTGTCGGCCCATTTTTGAGTGGTGTTTTTGACTTCCCTTAGCTTGGCTGTTCGGTTTATTGCCCAGTTTTCTTCCCAGGCGAGGGACAGTCTATTGCTAATATAGCGATATGCGTCTTGTTGCGGTATAGGAGTAGGTAGGGGATCGAGATTTGTAGCAATCGAGGCGAGTCGGTCGGCAGCCTCGTTGCCTGGTATGCCTGCATGACCAGGTATCCAGACGAGGGTAGCTTTCTTGTTCAGGGCTTCGTCGGCAATCGAGGATATCCACGGATGTTTGATGTTACCGGATTGAACTGCTTTCAGTACGCTGGCGGAATCTGTGAAAATAGTTGTGGGAGGGGAAAGATTAGTAATGTTTAGTAAGGCGTTGAGTAAAGCATAGGCCTCGGCGCTGAAAACAGAGCATTGTGTCGGCAGAGCGATGCTGCGTTGGTCGTGAGGGTCGATAATACCACACCCGACCCGTCCGTCCGCGGTTTTCGAGCCATCGGTGAAGATATGTGGTGTTGATGAGTATTTGTTCTGGACAAGACTGTAGTAAAATGGTAGAACAGTAAGTGGGTGCTGTCCAGCTTTAATATTGAGGGAAAGGGACAAGTCAATGCGGGGGACTTTTTCAGTCCAATATCGAAACGGAGTCTTTCTCCTAGGACAAGTGTTCGGAAGGGAGGTGTTAGACATTTCGAAGAGTAAGGAGTTTGTGCGAGAAATTAATGGAGCTTCATCGCTGCCACCAATGGCGAGCCATCGTAGCGATTTAGAGGTTAGAGATTTTGCGATAAGATATTTGAATGGATGTTGTCCACTTTCGGCCATGATAGAAACGATAGGACTGGTAACAAATGCTGAGCCAATGATACGAATACATCTGTTGTACAGAGGTTCAAGCTTTTGATATAGAGAAGGACCACATCTACTAACAAGGCCCAAACCGTATAGGGTTGAAGGGAGTAGCCAGCCGTGTAGGAATCGGTAAAGGGAATCGCGATTGGCGTGGCTAGGGGTTTTACTTAGAAGACGAAGTATGTTGATTTTGTTGTTTGTATTTTTCCTGATTTGATTGAGATGCGTAAGGAAGTTCAACTTATCATCAATCCAAACACCCAACAGTCGAGTGCAGCGCACTCGCGGGATGGTTTGACCATTCATTGTTAAGGGGGGTAATTTATTGACCTTTTTCCTGTGAGGGCCAAGATGTAGGAGTTTTGATTTTTCCGGGGAGAACTGGAAACCAATGGTTGGGGCCCAACTAGCTACCTTATTTACGGCTGTTTGTAATCTCTGGCGAGTAAGACGGGCAAAAGGGGAGATGGATATTAAAAGAATATCGTCGGCGTATACTTAGATTTTTATGTTTTCAGGGATAATTTTGAATATGGAGTTTATTGCAATTAGGAAGAGGGTAGGGGATATTACAGAACCTTGGGGAACACCAGTGGGTACGGAATTCGAGCCGGAAAGAGTGGCATTAACAAGAACTTGGATAGAGCGATTAGTAAGAAAGCTTTGAATGTAACTGAATAGTCGATTTTCAATACCCCAATCGTGTAAGGTGCGAAGTATTGCAGTTCTATCAACACGGTCGAAGGCCTTAGACAAATCTAGAGACAAAAGTTCGATGTGTTGGCTACGAGTCAAAGCTTCGTCTAGGATGGTTTCGAGGTGGCATAGGTAGTCGTCTGTGGATCGGCCGGGCCTGAAAGCGAACTGTCGATCGTCCAATAAATGGTTTTCATCAAGGATGGTATTCAGGCGATGGTTGACTAATCTTTCCATGATTTTACCCGTACAGTCCAGCAGAGTTATAGGGCGGTAGCTATCAATGTTGTTGGGATCTTTCTGGGGTTTGGGGATTGGAATGACTAGAGCTCGTTTCCAGATGTCGGGGATGGACCCCTGGTCCCATATATTATTAATGATATCTAGTAGTACTGTTTTGGCCGAGAGGGACAAGTTTTTTAGGAATGGGTAACCTATGTCGTCAAGTCCGGAGGAGAGACCATGGACTTTGTGAAGGGTTGAGAAAAGTTCTTGGGGAGTAAAATCGGAGTTGTATGGACAATGGATGGGAGGAGTTGAATTCGAGGTTGGGTTAGGATTGGTAGACAGATGGTTCTGGTTGGGAAGGGGGCAGGTATTGGAAAAGTGTGAACAAAAGGCTTCGGCAAGGAGGGAGGGATCGTTTGTAAATTGTCGGTTGAGAAGTAGATGGTATTGGTTTTTCCGAGGTTCACCGTTTAGAATTTTTATTTTGCTCCAGAGGATTTTTGAGGGGGTGTTGGGATGGATTTCCTCTGTAAACTTCAACCAACAGTTGTTTTTGGCAGTCCGAACAGCAGATCTAGCAAGGGATCTGGCATTTTTAAAGGCAGTAAGTGCAGAGAGTTTATCAGGGTGGTCTTGGGGTAAACGTCTTAGGGTTCTAAGTGTTTTTCTTCGTTGTTTTATAGCATCTCGAACCTCAGGCCCCCACCAAGGGACAGCTGTTTTCCCAGGGATACCGGTAGTACGGGGAATGAATTTAGAGCCAGCTTCTAATAGGATATCATTGAACTGATGAATGGATATAGTATGGTTTAAGGAAATGAGATGATCGACGTGGTTTTGATATTCTGACCAGTCGGCTTCCTGGTATCGCCAACGGGGGCGCGTAGCGGCAATTGGTGAAGGGTGTTCTAAACTAATCATGATAGGAAAGTGGTCACTTCCACCGCAATCAGCGAGGGCCCTCCATTTGAATTTGGATGCTAATGCACAAGATGTTAAACTAAGATCAATGGCGGAGGTGTTACCTGTATGTGGACATAAGCGAGTAGGTGAGCCGTCATTCAATATGGTGAGGAAGTTGGTTTGAGCAAAATCGCCGATAAAGTTGCCTCTCCGGTCGATGTTTTTACTTCCCCATTCTGTAGAGTGGGCATTAAAGTCTCCAAGTATAATGAAGGGAGTAGGAATCTGTGGAATCAAATCTTCAAAACCTTTTGAATAATCTTGGAAGGGGAGTGAAGGTGAGGCGTACAGAGAAACGATAGATATTTTAATTGGAGCTTCTAATCGAACACAGAGAACGTTCAGGGTTGATTGAATTGTGACTTGTGTGAATGGATAGCCTTTTTTAATTCCAAGACCAACGCCTCTGCTGTATGGATTAGATGGACTTTTTAGAGATAGGAATTGGTAACCGTTTATTATATTAGGGTTGATGGTAGTATGTGGAATAAGAGTTTCTTGAAGGGCGATTATGATGGGCGAATAATTGGAGATTAAAAGCTGAATTTCGGGCAATCGGGTTTTAAGACCAAGAATATTCCACTGAATGGCGAAAATGGTTGAGTTTTTATGGGTGGGACTATTGCGATTGTTTTGGTTGTAGGTGGCCATGGCTATAGGATGAGGGAATCTCGTACAAAATATTGCAAACAGTGGAAAAAATTAAAAGATAGACTAAAAGTAACTTACCGATTAGTTGAGGGGGGAATGGGGGAGATCGATACCTTGACTGGAAGAGTTGTTCTGGACTGACTGGCATACCCGGGCATAACAGGCTTCTGGTCCGGACGGATGGTTAGTTTCTTGTTGGTCGGTGATATGGATTCGGGAGATTCGGTACCTCTGCCGCGTTTTGGGGTGGATGGGTGGATTGGAGAGGAGTCGGTTGTGTCCATCGATGTGGTGCTGTTGGTATCGGTTAGAGTTGAGTCTGAGTCATCACTTTCTCGACTATTTCGATTTTCCAGGCGGGCTATCTTGGCTTGTAGTTCAAGGTTCGTTTTAAGCAGTTGGGCGATTTGTTTTTCCAGGGTTTTGATTTGTAGGCTATTATCAGAAGGAGCAGTTTTGGCGTTGTCCATACGGGCTTGAAGTTTAGATTGGGAATTCAAGCGGGATTTGTATTCCTTGATGGCCTCAGGGTGGCTGAGGCTGAGATCAGTTCGGATCCGGATAATACTTTGTTCTTCCAGGTATCGAGGACAAGTTCTGTTGGTGGTGGAGTGACTGCCTAGGCAATTGTTGCAGTGGGTCGGGTTGGAGTATTCATTCTCACCAGACCCACCAGAAACCGAGTCGATCGACGGGCCCTTTGTTTTATACCTTTCGTAGGTAGGGAAAAACAAAACCCATCAAAGCAGGCGTTGGTGATGACGTCATAATCCTTTAGATAGGATGTCTGTGAGATGGAAAGTTTTCGTGACGCGAGATCTGTTCGCAAATTTCAATTTGCCCCCCTATAGTGTTGCCGTAAGACGTAATTCTACGTCAAAAAAACATCCTACACAAAATCGTTATGGGTTTTTAAGTCATGTTTACAAAAAAAAATTAAAAAATTGTGTGGCAGGACTTTCTCTGAGAATATTCAAAACTGTTCTGAGGGCGTTCAATCTTGTAACTCTCTCGTCACAGTAGATTCAGTTAAAATGTTGTTTCCAGAGGATTAACATTCAGTAATGAATTCATCTTCAAGTGTTATATAAATTTTTACTAAAGATTTATCTCACAGAGAATTGTTTATAAAATCCCCATGTTTTTTTTTAAATACAGGGGGATTATGAAAACTTTTTTTAGGCATTGTTTGATTATATGAACTTATCTTCAATGCTTAAATATGTAATAATCATAAGGATCTTGAAAATAAACCTTTATACTTATACATAACTTTATCAGTTTCTAAAAATCTGTAAATATGAGATTGTAGGACATGATTCCCTGTTAACTTGTGAACCTAAAAATTGCCTATGACTAATTAAGGGTAAATATTGAATAACTATCAATCCTATCTAGACGCAGTGTTTAGATTTATCTAAACATTGCCAACACTAAAAATTGTTACGTAACAAGAATCTTAACATCGTTCATTATTATCCCAAATTCATCTGAATAATTAGGAACAGATTTTGATTTGAAATTCGTTAATTTGGGTGCCGCGCGCTATTCCGATTAAGCACCCTTAACGATTAAGAACAGATATGACCAAAAAAGAATAACTTCTGATTATGAACAAAAACCAGAAATCAGAAATAATCACCTCAGTTGACCCTACCGTTTTCCGAAAAACTTGTCTTCTGTTTTCAGCCAAGTTTTAAAAAGATTATTTGTATTGAAAAGACCAATAATTGGAAAAAAAAAACTAACTAAATTTTTGAATCGTTGTTAAAATTGTTGTTTATACAATTGAGTTTAAGCACAGTTAACTTTCAGACACTGAAAACTGTATCGAAAAGCGATAATTATCGATACCCACTGTTTTTTGCCTGCAGTCCACGATCTACTTGATCAGAAATTTTTAGTTTTGCCGTCAACATGTGGTTATTTGTAAAGATGCAATTCTTGTAAGTCAATCAAACAAGGAAATCATTTTTTGCAACTCATTGTAATAAATTACTAATGAGAAACCATTTAGCATTGTTTTTGCATCGTTTCGAAGTTCTGAATGCAGAACATGAAAATCATGATCTCTATTTTTAGACACGAACGCCATAATGCTGATAAAGTGTCAAAAATAAAACCTAAAAAAATGATCCCTATTTGGAATTCTGACTTAAAAAGTTTTAAAGAAATATGGACATCGAGTTGCATCGTTTTGATTTAACAGTTTTAGGGATTTTTTAACAGCATATCATAGTTTGATATAAAGAAAAACTATTCAATTGTGATTCGCCCATTGTTTTTTCATAGCGTAGTAAAATTGTAGTTTAAAATTTTGCAGTTTAAATTGATTAAAACTTGAATTAAACTAGCTATACTATATTTAAAAAAAAATTAACTTTAGAACCCACGAATTTTAAGTTTGAGATAAAATTTTGATTTATAATTGAAACTGCATTTTCGAAATAAATTTAAAAAGGAACAATGTAATTTTTGTAGTAGCGAACTTCTTTAAAAATATTTTTAGCATGATTCAGTTCTGTAAATAATTAAAAAATATATTTATAATTAATTCTTGAAAAAAAAAAAACCTGAAGTGTTCAAGGGGGGAGTAGGGTCTAACACTTTCAAAAAATCGATTTTTTTAAATTTTTTTTTCTTATTGTAAAACATTTCAAGAATGTTGTGTAAAATTTTCAAGTCAATTGAAGCAAAACTGTAGAAATTATAGGCCTTTATCTCCTCTTATCTGATACTGCAAGAGAGAGAGAGAGCAGAAACTTCAAACGCGTTTTTCTCGAAAGCACATTTTTAAAGTCCGTGGACATCGTCATTTGAAATCTACTTCACCGATTCTTTTCAAATTTGGAACATATTTTCTACATATAAAATACCAAACCCCAACGATGTTCTTTTTTTTTACTTTGGGGAGATTTTACAGATAAAAAATGGCGGATTTTTTTCGTGAAAAATCGTAGTTTTTACTTCAAACAGACACAAATATTTCATAAATTTTTTTTAAATTTAAATAAAATCGTTGGGGTCAGGTATCAGGTATCAATATTTGATTTATTTTGATTTAAAAAAAATCTAAAACATCCTTTAATTCTCATATTTCACCATACTGTGATGAATAAACTTTAAGGACGCCACAGTTTTCTCAGAATTTTAAACTACTCGCGGACGCGAAAAAGTTGATAATTCGAAACTTTCGATTTAAGTATCTGAGAAAAGTTCTAAAATGTTGTTAAAAAAAATATAAAAATTTACCCTTGAATTTCATAATTCAGAATTCAGATTCAGAATTCAGAGTTATCAGAAAAAAAGGCCAAACTGCATATTTGAATATGTCGCCCTCAAATCGGTAAAAATCAGCTCTTAAACCCTTTTCAAACGGAAAAACGTAAATTTTGTCGCCTTGACCCATCGAAAAGAAATAAGTAAAAATAATCTATTTATCGCAATATTTTGATATTTTGTTCAAATACTTTACTCGAAACACAAATATGTATATTTATAGCTCGAAAAATTCTGAAGAGTGTTACTAAAATTACATATGACTATTTCGGTGTAATTCGAAATTTTCTGGATAAATTATTACCAGTTTTCGAAAAATGTTTATTTTAAAAGCACAACTAAAAAAATTGATTTGACCCCGTGATAGTATTTTTTTAAACAGTCCGATATAAGATGATTTCTAACTAACTAACTGGTTTTCAACTCAGCAATATCAAATTTATTATTAGTACGCTACAAAAACACCGTACCGTGTGTAGAGATGATTGTCTTGTGTTTAACTTTCGAAATAAACATTATCACTCGAAAATAAGAATATTAGCATCTTTTTAAAATTTCCAAATTTGAAACAAAAATTTGTGCGATAATGTGCGATACTTGAAAAAAAATTAGGAGACTTTTTGAATTTCTCATCTCGTTTTTCGAGGCAGTTTTGAACTGTGGTTTTCGGTTAAATTTGTAATTTTTTTTCAATTTAGAGAGGTAATTGAAGAGAGATCAGAGTAGTTAGTGAATTTAAAAACTTCTTATATTCCTCTTACACAATTTTTTAACTGTTCAATTCTGTCTTGGAAATTTAAATTATAATTCTGAATTTTTAATTTTGGGTTGAATCTCTGATCTTGGAACCAAAACTGAATTTCGGTTTCCTTTTGTCATTTTTCCCGGTTTTTGATCTAAATTCCCGGTTTTTTCCAGGTTTTCCCGGTTCGATTTTGAATTCCCGGTTTTTCCCGGTTTTCCCGGTTCTGTGGCCACCCTGTATAAGACTATATCGATGATCGTAGTTTGGCATGTGGAACGGGTCTTGCCAGTTAAGGTGTCTGAGGGCATAACGCAAAAATCGCCTCTGGATAGCCCCGAGCCGCTCTTTACCGTTCTGGTAGCAGGGAAATCAGACAGCTGATGCGTATTCGAGGATGGATCGAACTATGCTGCAATACAGGCTCTTCAGGCAGTCCACGTCCCTGAATTCCTTTGCCACTCGAAATAAAAATCCGCTTACGGTCGACTATTACGCCCAAATCATTGATGTGGTCCACCCACGCAATGAACTCATCTCCTAAGAAGTACTCCGCGCAAGAAGACTGCCGTCTTCGAGAGCAACTGATGACTGCACATTTACTGCGATTCAAAGGCAGGCAGTTGATGTCGCGAAAAATTTGAACTGGTTTTGCAGAAAATAAATGTCGTCCTGACCGTTTATGGCGTGGAAATGTTTAAGATCATCAGCATAACAAAGTTTTGGGCCATCGAGGAGTGAGAGCACATCGTTAAAATAGATTAAGAAGATAATCGGTCCTAAGTGACTACCTTGGGGCACACCGGAGGAGGCAGAGAACTGGCTAAAGAGAGTGTCTCCAGAGCGAACTGTCAAAACGTCCAGTTAAGCTAACAGCGGAACCAGCCAAGTAAAGGTCCGCAGAAAGCTAAGCGCCCAAGCTCACCAATGGCAATATCGTGGTTCATCTTATCAAACGCTGCTGACAAATCGATATTAATGGTATCAGTCTGAAACCTAGCAGCAGGGTTGGCATAATTCAACGTCATTAGTCAAATGACTGTGGCTGTTGAGCCTCTTGGTCCGTCAAACTCATTTGACTGTTCCTTAACGACCAGTCACTTCGTTTGCCCGTAATTCATTCCCCAGTCATTTGAAGCTAAAATATTAACCTAGTCAAGCAATCGCATTCAACCGACCGATGACGAAAAAGAAACGCATTTATTATTATTGTTGCTCCTGCCAGCAAGCCGAAGACGACCGAAGAGGAACAAGAAAAGCATTTATTATTATTGTTGCTTCTGCCAGCAAGCTCGTTTTCAGTTTTTTATTGCTATTGTTGCATTCTGCCAGCAAGTCGTTCAATTAGTTGTACCTGCCGTCAGCAGCCGGTCGAAGTGTGAAGAGATTTGCCAGTCACTGTCAGGAGAAATTTTGACCATGTGTAGGAGCTTCGCCAGTCGATGATGTAGAAATGTTGATTGTTGTCGTGCTTTATCCGTCATGCGAGTAGTGAGGCTCCGTCAATTGAGAACAGTGCCAGTCGTTTGATGAAACAAAACTAGTCGGGTCAAGTGTGACGGGCGAAATTTACCATCACTGCTTAGCAGCAAAACTTTCGTGTACATTGGAGGTGAAGGTCAACAGGTTAGTTGTCGTGGAACGTTTGGGCATAAAACCGTGCTGATTGATTGAAAAATTTTGCATAAAGTACGAGAAAGTCGGATCCATGACGACTAATTCGAATAATTTGGAGATTCCACATAAAGCAGAAATTCTTTTTTAGTTGTTGATATCTATCCGATCCCCCTTTTATGAACTGGAAACATGTAAGCTTCCATCCACAGTGAAGGGTAGGTGGCTCTGTCAAGAGTAGCTTGAAAGATGAGTCTCACAGGGGTATAGGGCCCTGGAAAAGACCTCCACTGTTGACGATCCGGAGCCAGAGTCTTTACTTGGTCGTAGTCAAGACTCTCGTCGACAGTTCGTATTTCGGCGGCTAGGCTCGCCGCCACGAGTTTCTGGGTCTGCCTCTTCTTCGATTTTCTATTGGATTTCATTAAAGCCATTAAAGCACATCTGTGCAAATCTCCTCGCAGCTTGTACCCAATCCATCTCCACTAACGTTCCAGAGTCTCGATTTCTATCGCCTTTTGATGGCACTGGCGATGTAGTTCCTCATTTGAGATCCAGTTGCCAGGCCACCAAGCGCGAATAATATCCCGCAGACAGCAGTTTACAAATACTTGCAGTGTTCGCGTCGTTAACGCATATGTGCACCAAGTTTCGAACCCGTACAGCAATACGGATTTGACGTTTGAGTTAAAGATTCGAATTTTCGTTCGTAGAGATATCTCTCAAAGTTTGGCTAGCATTTTTGTCTTACAATGTGTTGTGTTTACAATAAGAGTGTTTTCGACTTTCGATCAAATGGGCCAAACCCTCTCGAGAGTAGGAGAGTTCTTCTCCCAGGAGATCTCGAAAACAAAAGGCTTTGTGACATAAGGGAACCTAGAAAAGTTATGAAAAGGTTTAATACAGTCTCTTGGATTTTGACCAGCAACCAGTAAGGACGTACTTATTTACATCTCCGAAGAAACCCCTTTTTCTTTGAACCCCAATTGTGAAGATAAAATAGTGGCGACGAGGACAAAGGAAATTTAGCCTATCGTTTTTTTTTTCTACTTTGATCATAGTGATTCTACATGGTAGTTTTGCTGAAGCATCATTTTGAGGCCATTTTGATAAAAATTATTGCAAGCGTTCGGTTGGTAATTCACAAAACCGCCATTTTGTAAAAGTGAAAACAAAAACGTGCTCGATTTCATTAGTGTGGTTCAAACAGGAAGGAAAAAAAAGTTTTGGTGAAGAGCATTCTAGGTTGCTTTTTGCTTCGAAGTGCTGGCTGTTGCTGTGTGACGGATATTTGGATTTGATTGCTATTTTTTTTTCTTGAATCAGTTTTTTTTCGAACTGATAATTTATTCATAGAATTGTGTCCGGTTTGGTCTACATCTGATTTCAGGTATGTGCATTTAGATAAAATTTTATATCGTGATTTTTCATATTGACTAAAAATATTATTTATATTTTTATATTTATTTTTTTTTATCGGAATATTTTTTTTCTTTTCATTGTTTATTTTTGTGGACGTCTTTTGTGTTATTTATTGAAATTTATTCTATACATATATATTTATTTATTTTTGAATATCTATATTGTTCATTTTGAACAAGTATGGCTCTTTCTACCACGACCGAGCAATTCATTCCGGGTTCAATATCCTTTTGTCAGTATGTTTATAACGAGAGGCCCGACACGCTTCCGGTTTTAAGCAGGTGGCTTAAGCGCCACTTCCGTTTGGAAGACCACCTACCCTTTCTTATCTTGCCCAGCTGATGAGACTCGGTCGCGAGTTCCTTTTGATTCCCGATTTTGGGAAAGAAGCGGAAGGGACTCTAAAAAGGGATCCGTACTTCGACCCCTAAGGGCCGCCCCGAAGTCGAGACAAAACCCGGGAGAAATCCGTGGAAAAGAGAGTTAGCTGTTCGTTACGAAAGCAAGCTAGGGGCGCTAATCATCGGACAAGACCAAACCCCTTACCTGGATCAGAAGAGACAGAAATCGATTGGATTCACGGCCAATCTCCGCAGTAAAGATACAAAATAAATCCCGAACAACGAACAGCGTGTGACTCCCTTCCCAGTTATCCCAATCAGTCGATCATTACAAAAATATTCGCTTTTCCATTACAATAATTGATTTCGTTTTATTGATTTTGATGTGTGTCGTGTAGTGTTTACATCATACTGTTTAGGCCTAAACGATTTTTTCCCTCTTTCTACTTCTACCTAGCAGTGCATATTGGTGGAGACGCTTGGTTTTCGCTAAATCACTTAGCGATTTTGCTTGGGAAAATCATTTGATTTTCATTTAATTTTTCGGTTTTTCCACCGCGTGGGTGGTGAAAAGGCTACTTTCGTCGGCTCGCCAGTCCGAAAAACGTAATTTCTCCGCCAGAAAGTGTGAAAAACACTTTATTTATCCGGCTTAAAAGAGACGGTAAAAGCTGCGAAAACATACCAGGTATAACAATCGCTAAAGAATATGGGTGGGTTTACTATGAGTACTCACTCGAACTGCTAGCTGTTGGCGGGACTTTATGTTTGTCTCGTCGCGTTCAGTCGCTCCTTTGCGGCTACCTATCGCTCTCCCGGCGGATGTTTGCTGGTCGAGGGCTATGCAGGTAGCTAAGACGGGGCGATTAGAACCTTTTTTGTTCGGCCGGTCACCGCATAGCATTTGCGCAGCTATGCAGTGTGGCCCGCTGGAAGCTTGGTCGAATTCGGTTTCGGTTTGGCTGGGTGAAACGTTCGGCGAATGTTGGTACGTCTGTCAGCTGCCAACCCGCTTGCTGTCGGCCCCTCGTGGTGCAAACGGCTGTGGTGCCGCGTTTCAATGTGGCTGGGTGGTGGTGGCGAAACTGGCGGGAGTTGTTGTTGCGGGACCCCGCGGTGGTTCGCGACCGGCCCGGTGTCCTTCCTCTAGGATGGAAGCTGCGGCGGGTGTGCGTATCTGTGGCTGGTGGTTAAACACATGTCGGGGTTGCACATTTTGGCGGTACGGGTTGTAAATTTAGCCCATTCGGGTCTCCACCTACCTATTAGTCAAATGCACCACTTTTTGCACTGCACTTCCCTAAGCTGCCCTTTAGTTTTCCTGACACCGACTAATGCGAAAAAGAGGGTTTTTAGATAAGGGAACCTAGTCTCGGAATCACACACTGAACTTAGTTACCTGTCGAACCTAAGTAAAAGAACACTAATTGATCCTGACTCTACTAATCACCGGACGTAAGTGAGCTTGGAGTCTCAATCGTCCGCTGATCGACCTGATCTAGCTTGACTTCGCAACCGGAACTACCCGATACGAACGAGTCTAATCGCGAAGTCAAACAATTAAATCCCAATTCGCGAATTCTTCGAGTAGTCCTCGTCTTCCCCTTCTGAACCCGAAAATAGAGGCCCAACTTTTGCTCTGCCAAAATAAGTGCACAAAAGCCCCCGAAAGAGGTCATTCACCTGACGCCAAAATAAGAAAGTGGTCGGTGGCCTACAGAAGATAGCATCTAGAGTCACGTGCTTGCCGCCAGAATTGTGTCGGTCACTCAGATGTGTTAATGATTGATGATTGTTCATTTGGGGTGGTGCTTCATATGGTAATGGGTGTTTGTTTCGTTCTTGTCTTTAATTATTTTAATTACGGCGAAATTTCTATTGGCATATGTATTTGAATATTAATATAAATTATTGTTACATTAAGATAAGGCTTATTTATTTAAGTAATTAAAATGAATGAATTCTTCAATTGGTTTAAGTATATTTAGCAAACTATGAATAAATTGTTTCGATTTGATGTACCCGTTACATCATTCCGTGCTAAAGTTACGAAAAATTTGATTGGCTTGAATCGAAGGTTCAAAGTCAATCAAATTTTTCGTAGGTTCGTTTTTGTCAGTTTGAACTAAGTTATTGATTTCGGGGTCATATGGATTCAGCGTTAACTTAATAACTCCTCGCTATTTACAGGAGCTCCTAAAAGGGCCTGTCACTGACCATCAACGACGTGAGTCTCCGGTCTCCAGCGAAAATCGCAAAATTAGTTCAAAAAGTGAAAACTAAAACCCACAAACTTATTTACCACCGATGTAAAACTAACAAGAGAAGAAAAAAAAATAAAATGACTAAAAGGAAAATGAAATAGGAAATGAAAAAAAAAATATTTACAACTACTATCTAAAAAAAAACCAGAAAAAGAGAAAAAAACAATAAGTAAGCTTTAGATTCAAAACAAAAATCTTTGCTACTTGCTACAAAACCGTTTAAAATAAAAAAAAATACTCCAGGAAGTTTACACTAAACTATGAGGAAGGAAAAAAAAATATTTACAACTATCAACTATTAAAGGAATATGAAATATACAAGATTAAAACAAAAAAAAAACTGTCTGAAACTATTGATTTGGTGAATGAGAGATGATTTGAACAAAAGCAAAGAAGTTTTCAAAAGGTTGTTTCGATTCCGGTTGACGTCCAGTAGTTGTGGCCACCCCTTTCGTACAAAAAAAAACTACCTAAATTTGCTGCATTTATAACCTAAAGTATCACCACTGCTGGCTGAAAACGTCTGGTTGCATTTGCTCCCTCACCTGGTTGCACCGATAACGGAATGTAAATGCTCCCTTTTAAAAACGAACTCCGAGGTTTGAGCAAAATATCCTACCCCTACCTTTGGCGAGAAAACGGATAGTTGAACATTCCTCTTAAACGAAAAAAAACCGAATTTTCTCCCTGTTTGTTTCCACAAGTAAACCTGTTCCTTTATTCTCACAGGGAGTCCACTCTTAAAAACAGAACTCATTCGAAAATAATTCTCTCCTGAGATTCTGAAGTATCACCTAAATCTACAATTAACTCATTCATAAATCTTGTTCCATTCAGCAAACATTTATACATCAGAATCCACCTCCGTGGACTCCGACATGCATTCCGACAAAATTCATTCAAACTGGCAACCACAACTTTAAAACGTCAAACGAAATCAAAACAAACCCGAAAAAGTTCGACGCAGGACGCGTGGAATGGATAGAAAGTATCGCTGGTTTCGAAAACTCGTTCGTTCCGGTGCATCTGCAAAGCATAACCGCCCGGTTTCTGCCGAGAAAGGAGCATCCGTTGTCCGGGAGTGTTCTTACGTGACGAGTATGGTGAAATTGCTGCTTCGTCAAAGTCAACATTAGTAAGGTTTGTTTATGTTTACTTTCAGAGGGGTCTCGCTGACGGTTATCCTGGAAGCAGTGGCCATCCTTGGTAGAGGTCATGACTGGGTGGACGTAGTCTGGTGGCGTTCCCAAAAAGTTTTTTTCTTGTATCGAAGCAGGTAAGTATGTAAATTAACGGATAGTAAAGTGTTGTTTTTTTAATCTTACAGGTGACAAACTCCGGCGACGTAAAATATGCCCACTTCAGCGATCTCGGAAATTATAGAGGCTTCGAAATTGGATCCCATTGGAGATGTTGGTTTTGTACCGAAGATGTGGACAGGATGAGGATTTCCACCCGGTTCCCGCGGGGAATGAGCTTATCGTCGCCCGACGCTGAAGAATGCAACACACAGGAAAATCTCCAAAGGAAAACCGTGAGTTTGTTTTTAATTTTGTTATTAACCTATCCTACGACTAATTTTAGAGTTAATGATTAGGGAATTAGGAAATTAATACTACTAATTACTATTTTACAAGTGCGCAATCGGTTCCGCCCGATTTTAGGGTTTTCTCGTTTGAGAAGAGGTTTCTTTCCGCGCTTGAAAGTTGCTCTTGTTGTTTGCTTTTCCGGTACCCTCAGCTTAGATAGTTAGGTACCCTTCGCGAGTCCGTCGAAATGGTTAGTTCCCCTCCGGTGTTTTCGTGGAATAGTCGTTAATTACATAGCTAAAGGAAATGTTAGTCGTCTTTCATTTTGCTGACGAAAGAACATCTTCTGGAAGAGTTTTCTGTTGTTGACAAACTCTTATTTTGTCTTTGAATGAAGATTGTTTCGGTTCCCTCAGCTTGGATCGAACCCAGTCTTTCCTCGCGAGTCCTTCGAAATTTAAAATATACCCTGGATCGGTTTGTTTTTTGTTACTGGTCTCTTTAAAAGGTGCGTAGCTGAAAAAATATCATTATGTTAGGTTTTGTTGTTGTTTGTGTGTAGGCGTTTAAGGTTTGTACTGTGGAATACTCCGAGGCGCTTTCCACAGTCATCCTCAAGTTCGTAGGTGTTTGTTCCAAGCACTTTTCTTATAACCGCCTGCTCGTATTTCGGAGCTAGTTTTTTGCAAAAACCTTTGCCTTTATCTGAAAGGTCGAATGTGTGCTTTAAGACCTTTTCTCCTACTTCGTACTTCGGATAGTTGGTGTTAGAACGGAGATTGTATGTCTTTGCGTGTTTGTCGTAGGCGTGTTTTAAATTTTCTCTCACCTGCTGGAATAGTGAGTCTGTTCTCTCCGCCTGTGATTTCGGATTTGTTTCTGGTGCTTGTTGCATTTCTCTCATCGTGGCGTATTCACTTCCGTCCGAAATCCTGTTCCTACCGAACATGATGAAATATGGACTGTATTTCGTGGAAACGTGAACCGCGTCGCGAATCGCGCTGGCAATAGATTGCAAGTTGTCCGCCCAATGGGAGTGTGCTTTTTTTAACGTTGCTCGAATCGCCGTCACGATCACTCGGTTGACCCTTTCGGTATTGTTTACCTGTGGATGGTACGCTGGCGTGAGCCAGTGTGATACGTTGTAGGTGTCCAGTAATGTTTTGAAGGATTTGGAAATAAATTGTGAGCCGTTGTCAGTTAGCACAATTTCGGGTACTCCAAACAAATGAAAAATGTTGTTTTCGACGAATTCGACTAACGAATGGGCTTTGGCTTCCCTGAACGGTTGTACCATGACAAATTTCGTGAAGACGTCCGTAGCCACCAGAAGGCAGGTGTTGCGGTTTTTCCCTGAGGGTGGTAGAGGACCAATGTAGTCTAACGTAACGAATTGCCAAGGGTGCTCTGCTGGCTTTTGCGATCCCATTGGCGGTGTTATGTTCGAGTTGCCTGACTTGCTCACCTGGCAGGTTAGGCATTCTCGGCAGAATTTTTTTACGTCGTTATTCATGTTGGCCCAGTAGAATTTTTCCTTCACCGCGGCGAGAGTTTTCTCGATGCCGAAATGCGCTTTTTCGTGTATAAGCTTGATGATTCCAGTTATTTCCGCGGTTTTAGGGACACATTTCCAATCGAATCTAGGGTCTTGCAGTTTGGACTTGGTCGTTACGTAACGATAGAGAATTCCGTCTATAATTCGATAGTTTGGGTATCTGCTTGGGTGTAAACGAATTTGTTCCGTTAGCTGATCCTGTACAACGTCTATTGCTGTTATCGAAATGCACTCTATTGGTATTGATCTCGAAAGACAGTCGGCGGTAATGTTGGCTTTGCCCTTTCGGTATTCCAGATCGAAATCGTAGGCCTGAATCCTCAATGCCCAACGGAGCAATTTGGCATTGCCGGTTTCGGTGCCCATATTGAACAGCCATAAAAGGCTCCTAGCGTCCGTAATAACCCGAAATTTCACACCCTCCACGTAGTGGCGGAAATGCTGGATGGCTAATAACACCCCAAGGCATTCTTTCTCCACCGCGGAGTAACGCCTTTGTGTACGGTTTAGTTTTTTACTGAAATACGAAATAATTCTTGTTGCACCGTCTTGTTCCTGGACAAGTGCTGCCCCTACCGCTCTATCGGACGCATCAGACTCTATAGTAAAGATTTTCGAAAAGTCTGGATTCCCTAAAATTGGTGCCGATGTTAACACGGATTTAAGCTCCCTGAAAGCTTCTTCAGCTTCTTTCGTCCAGGTCATCTTTTTGTGTTCTTTCGATAGGAGATCGGTGATAGGTGCAGTGATTTTGCTATAATTTTTAATAAATTTTTGGTAAAATCCTGCTAATCCTAAAAGTCGTCTTATGTCCTCTTGATTTTTCGGTTGCGCGTAGTCGAGGATCGGTTGTATGCGAGTAGTGTCTATGGCCACTCCTGACTCGTTCAGTAAGTAACCTAGATATACTACTTGTTTCCTGCAGAATCTAGATTTCTCTAATGAAATTGTTAGTTTCGCGAATCTTAACCTTTTTGCAACTTCTTCCAACAACTTTAGATGTTCTTCGAACGTACTGGAAGCGATGACTATGTCATCGAGGTAGACGAAGACGTTAGGTTCCAAGTCGAAACCTAATGCCCTCGCCATAAGCCGCTGCATGCTAAAGGATGCGTTTTGGATTCCGAATGGGAGAACCTTGAATCTCCAGACCCCTTCGGGCGTTCGAAAAGCGGTGAAATTCCTACTGCTCTCTTTCAACGGGATTTGGAAGTAGGCATCCTTTAAATCAATCACCGAAAAGAACTTGGCTTTCCCTAGACGGCAGAAGATGTCCTGCATATTCCTCATAGGAAATGAGTCCTTAACGGTCAACTTGTTAAGCTTCCGAGAGTCAAGGCATACCCTCACCTTCCCGTTCTTTTTTAGGACTGGTACCAAAGGATTGGTCCACTCGCTAAAACATTCTTCAATAGCATCTAATTTTTTAAACCTTTCCACTTCCGCTTTGATCGCATCCTGCATGTAAGGCGAGCATCGGTACATAGGTGGATTTTTTAGAACTGCCCCCTCTTTTAAAATTATCTCATGCTCTATCAGGTGGGTTTTCCCTAGATTTCCTGTTGATGTTAACTCGAAGTTTTTGATGATACTCGTGAGTCGTTTTCTGTCCTCGAAAGATAGTTCGTGCTCGGTTTCAATTCCCTCTGGATCCGGTGTCGAGTCTGTTGGTCCCTCATAAATCGGTATGTCTAAGGTATCGTCTTCTTCCTGATCCTCTATTTTTGGAAGGTTGTGAATTGGTTCAATCGCAAAGCAAAGTGGTTCTGCCTGTTCCTCTGTAATTTCTAACTCTTCGAGACCGTGTCCTAAGTCGATCATCGGTTTAATTTTGAACGAATCCCAAAAGTCTGCCCCTAGGATCAGTTTCCTGGAGATTTCCGGAACGATAATCGTGGGCACAACTTTTGTGTGGCCTTTGTATGAGAAAGGTATGTTAATGTAGCCCAGACATTTATATTTAGTCCCGTCTGCCGTGGATACTTGATAGTTCGCTGGTTGAACCTTAAGGCCGTATTTTTCTACAAGTTCAACCGAGTTTAAAATACTGATTCCTGCACCCGAGTCCAGGAGAGCTTCAATTTCAGTATCGAAAACTTTTATTTTGATGTGAGGGCATTTTTTTGAATTTATTCTGATATGGTAAATTTGGGAAAAAGGGTCGTAGTTTCTTGGATTGAGATTAGTGGGAACGCTTTTCGGTTGCAGAGTGTTAGCTATCCCCCGCTCACACCCTTCTACTCGTTTCCCTGGATGTTATTGACTGTGCGAGTCTGTGACGTCCTTGGGCATCTCTCACACGTTCTCAATGTTCTTCCCAGATTCCCGCATTGAAAACAAAATATGACTCGCGGCCTCGTACACTGTCTCCAGGTATGGTCCTCGCCTTTACAGTTCCAACAACCCGCGGAATGAGCTGGTCGTTCTTCACTGCGTCCGTTAGGCCTTCGATCTACATACTGTGGACTACTGGTATGATCGTCTACCCGACTGCCTGTAGGCGTATTGAATGGAGTGTTTCTAAAATGTTGCCTTTGATTTTGGGAATTTATATCTTGTTTCGGAGTGTTGTTCTGATGTTGCGGAGTTTGCTGGTTTTTGAAATTTGAACGATTTGGTATATTTTCCCTGTACGTTTGATGTGTTCCGTAAGTAGGTGTTTGTGTAGATGGTCCTCGAATTGCGTTCACCGGTAAGGGATCGCCTGACAGATACTCATAATCATCGTAATCGTCTACTTCAATGTTGTTGACCCATCTACGGTTAGGATGTTCCGATATATGGCTTTGGAGTTGGAGATTAGTGGCGTCTATTCGATGGTTCAAGATCATCAGATGATCTAGATCCTTGACTCGAATAGTCGAAAGTCTGGAAAGATACTGTGGACGCCTGTTTTTCCAGATTGTCTCGAATTTTTCCCTCCTCGAGAGTGGTCGGGATAACATCCGTTCCAACTTCTCGATTTCTGAAACGAAAGCCACGAAAGTCTCCCCTCTGAGTTGTTTCCGATCTTGAATTTTATCTTTGATTCCTTTATCCATATTTGGATTACCAAAACGGTGAGTTATTTTCTGTTGGAAAACCTCCCATGTGTTCAGATCGTCCACATAAGTGAAAAACCAGTCTGCTGCTGTGCCTTCCAACAGCATATGGATGTCTCTGAGAACCGACTGCTTTGGAACGCCCTCTCGTTCTGCTAGTTTATTAATTTTGTATAAGAAATTTTCGACTGACATCGCTTTCGCATCTCCGTTGAAACGAAGCTTCCACTTTTCGACCCTACCAATATGTTCTCGGCGGTATCTGTAAGCGGAGTAGGCATGCTCGTCTCTGAGCAAAGCGGATCCTGACGACTCTAAACTACGTCTGGTTTGTTGGAAAGGAGTTCGGTAGTTTCTAGCGCTGTTCCTATCCAAAGAACTGTCTGACGATTGACTTCTGACCCCCGGTCTGTTCAGTGGCCTTTTATGTACCCCAAAAGTTTCACTTTCGGAATCTGACCCTGACCCATGATTTGGTTGGCGGGTTTTATGTGCGCTTCGATAAGCTTTCTCTGCATTTGCTTTGTACAAATGAGAAATAAGCTCGTCTTTCTCCTCAAGACTTTTCTTTAAGGAGTGTACTTCCCGCTCGAATGATTCTTGCAGTTTCCTGCTATTTACCTGCCACATCTGGTCAAATTCTTGACGTGTTAGTATTTCCCCTCCTGGTTGCTCTATGAGTTTTTTCTTGGTACCTGTTCTGGTGTTGATGTGATCTTTTGGTCCTAAGTCATGGTGCTGTTTGAGTTCCCAAGGATGCTCAACCTGATGTTGTTCCCGAGGCCTCCACGCTTTCGTCATCGATTCTTTATTAAGTGGACCTGTTGCCCCCTCGGTTTCCTCCTGCCCTTTCTCTTGTTCTTTTTCTACGGAGTTGCTTCCTAATCTGTAAACGGATATCAATTTCTCTATTTTGTCCAAAAGACTAGATTTCATTGAATCCTGTTCCTCGTTCAGAGTAACTGAACGATTCACCCTCATCCAATAATGTAGGACCCTTGATTCATATTTAGCTTCGACTTTCTTGTCTAAAGATTTTTTTAGATTTTCAATCCTCCCCTCTATGTGGGGTGCCTCATCGGTAATATTTACCCCAGAAGCGTAGTCTGCTTTTTCTTTTTTATCATCATGGAATAATTTTCGCAAACGCCTTTGCTTGCCGCACAAATCTAATCTCATCACCGACTCTGCTTGATTCCTAATGACTAATTCATAGTTTACTTCTTCCTCGTTTAGATCTTCCGGTCTTGGGAAATAACGGATCATCTTCAAAAGGTTTTCGGAACAACCGTTCCGGTGACGTATGCGGATCGAGAAATGTTAGGACGAGAGATATTACGGCGGAAATTATTAAATGAAGGCGAAACAATTTATGAGAACTAATGGATATTTTAAACCAATATAATTAAATATGAATTCAAATTGTAATTCAAAGAAAATGTTTTTAATAATCGGGTAAAAAAAAAATAAAGTAAATAAAAAAACGAACTTATGGCGAAAAAAAATGTATAAGAGTTTCGACTACTATGTGTATAATTATAAACAAAAAAAGAGAATAAATTATATATGGTGAGAAAAGAAATACAAATTAATTTTAGGCCTTATCTAGCAATAACAATATAAAATGGTTTCAATATGTATTTTTACGAACGAAACAATAAAATTTTTAATAACCCAAATGAATGCAAAATTTTTCAATGCAATAGCAATATCCGAACAATCTTTTTTGAAGCAACCCAGTTTCTATAAAGAGGGTAAATGCGGCGATTCACGACTACTTGAAGATACTTTACAAATGTATTTTGATTCCAATATTACGTGACTTCAAATTCAAAAAATGCCTTTTCTTGTTGGGCGCCAAATATAACGAGAGGCCCGACACGCTTCCGGTTTTAAGCAGGTGGCTTAAGCGCCACTTCCGTTTGGAAGACCACCTACCCTTTCTTATCTTGCCCAGCTGATGAGACTCGGTCGCGAGTTCCTTTTGATTCCCGATTTTGGGAAAGAAGCGGAAGGGACTCTAAAAAGGGATCCGTACTTCGACCCCTAAGGGCCGCCCCGAAGTCGAGACAAAACCCGGGAGAAATCCGTGGAAAAGAGAGTTAGCTGTTCGTTACGAAAGCAAGCTAGGGGCGCTAATCATCGGACAAGACCAAACCCCTTACCTGGATCAGAAGAGACAGAAATCGATTGGATTCACGGCCAATCTCCGCAGTAAAGATACAAAATAAATCCCGAACAACGAACAGCGTGTGACTCCCTTCCCAGTTATCCCAATCAGTCGATCATTACAAAAATATTCGCTTTTCCATTACAATAATTGATTTCGTTTTATTGATTTTGATGTGTGTCGTGTAGTGTTTACATCATACTGTTTAGGCCTAAACGATTTTTTCCCTCTTTCTACTTCTACCTAGCAGTGCATATTGGTGGAGACGCTTGGTTTTCGCTAAATCACTTAGCGATTTTGCTTGGGAAAATCATTTGATTTTCATTTAATTTTTCGGTTTTTCCACCGCGTGGGTGGTGAAAAGGCTACTTTCGTCGGCTCGCCAGTCCGAAAAACGTAATTTCTCCGCCAGAAAGTGTGAAAAACACTTTATTTATCCGGCTTAAAAGAGACGGTAAAAGCTGCGAAAACATACCAGGTATAACAATCGCTAAAGAATATGGGTGGGTTTACTATGAGTACTCACTCGAACTGCTAGCTGTTGGCGGGACTTTATGTTTGTCTCGGCGCGTTCAGTCGCTCCTTTGCGGCTACCTATCGCTCTCCCGGCGGATGTTTGCTGGTCGAGGGCTATGCAGGTAGCTAAGACGGGGCGATTAGAACCTTTTTTGTTCGGCCGGTCACCGCATAGCATTTGCGCAGCTATGCAGTGTGGCCCGCTGGAAGCTTGGTCGAATTCGGTTTCGGTTTGGCTGGGTGAAACGTTCGGCGAATGTTGGTACGTCTGTCAGCTGCCAACCCGCTTGCTGTCGGCCCCTCGTGGTGCAAACGGCTGTGGTGCCGCGTTTCAATGTGGCTGGGTGGTGGTGGCGAAACTGGCGGGAGTTGTTGTTGCGGGACCCCGCGGTGGTTCGCGACCGGCCCGGTGTCCTTCCTCTAGGATGGAAGCTGCGGCGGGTGTGCGTATCTGTGGCTGGTGGTTAAACACATGTCGGGGTTGCACATTTTGGCGGTACGGGTTGTAAATTTAGCCCATTCGGGTCTCCACCTACCTATTAGTCAAATGCACCACTTTTTGCACTGCACTTCCCTAAGCTGCCCTTTAGTTTTCCTGACACCGACTAATGCGAAAAAGAGGGTTTTTAGATAAGGGAACCTAGTCTCGGAATCACACACTGAACTTAGTTACCTGTCGAACCTAAGTAAAAGAACACTAATTGATCCTGACTCTACTAATCACCGGACGTAAGTGAGCTTGGAGTCTCAATCGTCCGCTGATCGACCTGATCTAGCTTGACTTCGCAACCGGAACTACCCGATACGAACGAGTCTAATCGCGAAATCAAACAATTAAATCCCAATTCGCGAATTCTTCGAGTAGTCCTCGTCTTCCCCTTCTGAACCCGAAAATAGAGGCCCAACTTTTGCTCTGCCAAAATAAGTGCACAAAAGCCCCCGAAAGAGGTCATTCACCTGACGCCAAAATAAGAAAGTGGTCGGTGGCCTACAGAAGATAGCATCTAGAGTCACGTGCTTGCCGCCAGAATTGTGTCGGTCACTCAGATGTGTTAATGATTGATGATTGTTCATTTGGGGTGGTGCTTCATATGGTAATGGGTGTTTGTTTCGTTCTTGTCTTTAATTATTTTAATTACGGCGAAATTTCTATTGGCATATGTATTTGAATATTAATATAAATTATTGTTACATTAAGATAAGGCTTATTTATTTAAGTAATTAAAATGAATGAATTCTTCAATTGGTTTAAGTATATTTAGCAAATTATGAATAAATTGTTTCGATTTGATGTACCCGTTACATGTTGAGCAGCTGGAATGGATATTCAAACACAACAATTACGCAGAAGCCAAGTACAAATCATCTTTTCTGGCTGTTTGTGGAACCGAGGTTTATTCACGGGTAAAATTACTTTTTCCGGGTAGGGATGTCAAGGACATTCCCTATCAGGATATTATTGAAGCTTTAAAGAAATACTGGGTGGTATGAAAAAAACCTAGTAATTGCTTTTGCTAAACTAAATCGAGCAGTCGAGCAGTCGCTTAAAGCAATTGCTTCGGTTGTTATGAATAAAGTTTTTTTGACAGCTGTTTTCTCAGTCAGGAGCTTTTACTTTTAGAACAAGCTAGTTTGGTATGAATAAAGCTCAAATCTGAAGCAATTGCTCGACAAATCTCCTAGCAATTGCTTTATTTTCTAAGCATGCTCGGTAGCAGACTTTTCCAATAAAAAATTCTTTAATAACGTCATGAATTTATCAAATTAGCAATATTTCACTTCAAAACAATTCAAAAAGGCATTTTCAACATGGATGAAGAAAATTCGAAGTGATAACCCAACTTTTTTTCATATTTCTTGCGTTGTATAAAATCATTCGTCTAAGATAAAATTAAACAAATCAATTAGTAAATATTTCAAATTAAAAAAATAATCCGGCTATAGTGGAAGAAGTGCCAATTGGCTCAAAGTAAGAAATAAATTGTAATAATTTAAAATATTATACAGATCTATCATTTTTATATAATTTTGTTATAATCCTAAGATTTAAAAAAAATCTAAATTAAAATGCGCGCCTTTTGCCATTTTTTTATACATCGGATTATCCCGATCCGAATACATGTGGAAGAGCTTATGATAAAAATTTAAGTTAGGCAATTTTTTGTTTGAAAATATTCGAATATGTTTTCATTTTTCTTTAAACATCAACATACGAGCACGCATTTAACCAAAAATTCCGGTCGTTCTTACACCCACCAACCGCTTCGTCGACTTCAAGGCTACTTTAGCCGTACTTTTCAATTTTCTGATCGTCTTCTTTCATTTTACTTTAGAAAACTTCAGATTCTGCTGGTTGGATAGCTCTATTTTTCGAAGCAAAAGCTATGTTCTAAGACTTTAGTACACATCCGCTAAGCAAATGTTTATTCATACCAAACTAAGCAAATGCTTTGGACTTTTGCTTTGATTGATTTCGAGCTAAGTAAAAGCTATCGAAGCAATTGCTAAACCTTATTCATACCACTAACTATGACAAGACCGATTCTGAGGTCATAATTAGCAATGAATTTTGGACAAGGAGACAACGATATGACGAAAAGGCGATTGATTTCATTCTAGCCGTGAAACTGGCGGCGGAAGAATGCAATTTTTGAACTTTGAAAGAAAGATTTATCAGGGATTTGTTAGTTATTGGTACCTTTGACAAACAGTTACAGAGCAGGATGTTCAACGAGGATAATTTAACGGCAGCGAAAGCTGAAAAGATGTTGTTGAGCAACGAGTTGGCTTTGGAAAAATCGAGGAAATTGAATGGGGAAGAAAATCGTGGAGGAATTATAGCGCGTTTGGGTAGAAGGGAAGAAAGGATTTCAGTTAAACCGAATTTTAGACAGCGTAGCAGGAGCGATAGCAGGGAGAGGTCACCAAGATACAGGAATAGGAGTGATAGCTGGGAAAGAAGAAAGCCATACAAACGAGTGTAACTCAGGCGCGGTCCTATGGGGGGGGTGATCGGGGTGATCACCCCCCCCAAGCGGCAAAAAACCGTTACAAAATACCCGCAAATACTTGAATTTCTATAAAAACTTGGAACTTTTTTTAGTAGATGTGCTTTTGAATTTTCAAAATTTTCCACTCCGTGGGGGTTTTTGTTCAACAAAAAAAGTTTATTTATCATTTTTCAAATATTGCTCAGTATTGAAAAAAGTCGGTCCATCAAACTCAAGCAGCTGTAACTTGCAATTCCCTGGACTGAATTATACCAAAAAACTTTTTTTTTTAACTGATTTATTTGAAACGGCTCATACGATTAGGTTTGAAGGAGCCAAACTCGTTTTCTTTTTAACCAAAAACTTTTGTTGAGTTACTTAGAGAGTTGATTTTGTATTTGCTGTTAATGAAATGTAGGGACAGCTTTTTTTTATTGCCACTAATTTCCCTCATATGCCTAAATTAACACGAGCAAATCGTAATAAATTTTGTATTTGCTTTAAATTCAGAGCTTCCTAATTCTCAGTTTTGTTTTGAATTTTAATGAAATGACAAATTTGAAAAAGCCATATCAGGGGGTGATTATGATTGAAAGACTGAAATATTTGTTCTGCTGTCGTCATAAAATTATTGCCTTCAATATGCAACTCCTTTTCCATTCGCTAAAATTTAGCAGAAAACAATTTAAAAAAAACATTAAACTATAAACGTACGGAACCTTGTGACTTTCAATTTTCTTTAATTTTTAGAAATTTCTACCATGTTCTACCATGTTTCAAGTGATAAATTGCCTTTAAAGTAAGAAATTTAAATTGTAGTCAAATTCTCCATCGCCAGCAGCATTTTCCAGTAGGCGGTTAAGAAACGTATGACTTAAAATCTAACTTTCTTATCTATCTTTATGTTTTTCACCAATATTTCACTAAAAAAATTCTATCGTTATCAATAACAAGTGTTAAAACCGCATGAAATTTATTTCAGATAAAGTTTTAAGCGTTTTAGGTTGTTTTTTAATTTAAAAATATTTTTCTAAATCGATGGAAAATTATCAATTCAGAATCAGGACAATTCATTCTAATAAAACTTAACTTAAAGATAAAAAAGCTTATACGTATCTGAAATTGAAATATAAATTTGAATTTAAAATTCTTTTTGTTTTTTTTTATTTACAGCTGGTTTATTGAGAATTTTTAAACTTTATAAAGTCATATCAGATGTCTAATGCTAACTTAATTTATAAATCTAAAGCAGTGCTTTTTTCATTTGCGTTTACAAGAAATTTATGACTTATTGCAAATAAAAATTCAGTTTCTGAATCACAGCAAAGATTGTCTTTCGCGAGTTTATTCACCCTCAATTTTCCATCATTCTAATATTAATTATAAACTTAAAATTAATAACCTATGTTATGAAATTCAAAAACAAAAATTTAAGTTTTATATCCGATTTAATTTAATTTTGTTTGAAATGTATCATATGAAACATTCCTATTACGGATGACCATGGAAAAAATGCAAGTACTGCCAAACATAAATCGAAGGTAAAGTATTCGCAGTAAGAGTTTAAATTTTAAAAAATCTTCTCAAGATTTCTTAATTCAACCTAATGCGTTGAAACACAAGGATCCAGCAACAAAAAATGAAAAGAAGAGATTACGTGTTATAACTTTTGCGTTCCCTATGGGTTTTTAGAGCCCAAAAGGAACAAAAAAGTATTTATTAAAGCTGTTTCAATATGAAAGAATTGGTGTTCGCGATAGAGATGCAAATCCATCTCCAGAACCCAAAAATCTACATTTAAAACTATAACACAAGGAAACCAAATTCACATTTTCCGAGGTGCAAAGAATTTGAAAACTGATTTCGACTTATTTAGGAGCACTAAATGACAATTTGGATTTTGTTTTAACAGCTCTTGTTTCCGGTATAAGTTTTGAAAATAAAAGTTAAAAATTCATTGAAAAGATTTGTGCACTTTCCAGCAAAATGATCAATATCCATGAAGATTGTGAGTAATTTACCATGACTTCTGGGAGACAAAAATTATAGAAGTAAGTATTTTCCCCCATTTTGTAAAATACGGGATTTTAAAAACATTTTGATCCAAAATCGATCTTGGATATTTTTATGATAATGAACAAATGAAAATGCTTTTTAGCGTTCAACAAAGTTGTGAAAAAAATGTTTTGTATCTTCGGAACAAGATTATCAAGAAAAAATCTGTATTGTTTTTTTTCCGGGAATTGGCCACTTTGTAGCATTCCTCCCTATAATCTGTATCGTTGAATGAATAATGAAAATGGAAAGGATAATGAAAAGATTTAACACATGTTTTTTTTTGTTCATGTAGGTTAGTTACTTTATCAATTATCATTGATCGATTTCCGTCTAAACTGCTAAGTTTTAAAATTACCAATTGCCAAAAAATAAGAAGTGAGAGAAAAAAAATCTGACATAAAAATCGAGTTTGGGACGCAAAAATCTTCCAAAATCAGATTACCACTGTTTTAATTTTTCCCTTGTGAATTAAAACTATCCCGTTATCAGTCGACTATTTTTTCGGCAACAAGGCAATTTATCATGCTGAACAGTCGGAAGATCTTTTAGTGATTTTTGACAAAAACTACTGGATTTCAAGATCTACACCAATTATGTCGCCGATATTGCTTTCAGCTCATCTAACAACAATATTGAAATTTTAAGTCCAAATTTAGCTTAAGGTTTGATATTCTGAATCTGAAAGCTTAGCTATTTCGATTGGAAATGATTGAGGCTGTTCCCTTAAGGGGGGGGTAGGGTCTAACGGGTATAAAAAAACACCATTTTCACGATTTTTTTTCTAGAGCTATCGTTCAAACAAATGTATTCAAATTTTTTGCATTATACAATGCATTGTTAAAAGAACATTTAGTAATTTTTTCGTAGAAAAATATTGAAAAATGAGCCGGTGACGGAGCATTTTCGAGGATGCCTTTTAGAAAACAGGATTTGCGGTGGACACTGTATCTCAGCACAGAATCATCTGAAGTCAAAAAATCAGAGCAAAATATTATTAATAGATGTTTTTCTGGACCCCAACGTTTTTATTTAACTTAAAAATATTTTAATGAAATTTTTGTGGCTGTTTGAAGTAAAAACTACGATTTTTCACTTAAAAATCCGCCATTTTTTACCTGTAAAATCTCCCCAAAGTAAAAAAATCAAAAAAGAAAAACGTTGGGGTCTGGTATTTTATATGTAGAAAATATGTTCCAAATTTGAATAGAATCGGATAAGTAGTTTTCAAATGACGATGTCCACGGACTTTAAAAATGTGCTTTCGAGAAAAACGCGTTTGAAGTTTCTGCTGTTGCTTTCTTGCAGTATTAGATAGGAGGAGATAAAGGCCTATAACTTCTACAGTTTTGCTTCAATTGACTTGAAAATTTGACACAACATTCTTGAAATGTTTTACAATAAGAAAATAAAAAAATAAAAAAATCGATTTTTTGAAAGTGTTAGACCCTACCCCCCCCTTAAGAATAGTATTAATTTTTAGAACTAACCCTTCATTTCATTTTTTTTTATAATTCAAAATCATTTAAAAAATTTGGAATTATGTGTAGGTACCTACATGAAGAATAAGAAAGAATTAATCACTTTTTTTTATAATGTTTTGTTGCATTTGTGACTATTTCATTCGTTTTAGTACAATAAAAATTGGATATTTTGTATGATAACTTTAAATTCATGAGCAAATCAAATAAAATTTAGTTCCAGAAGCTTCATAGTTCAGAAACTGATTTAGATAACCGTATTTTCCACATAATTTATATTTACATAAGTGCTGATTTTATATATTAAGAAATTAAAAAAACAAAACCAAAATTCAAAACTCCCCCCCCCCCCCCCCCCCGGTACTCCTCCATCTCCTTTCGCTTACTGAAATGTTTGTTTTTTCACCAGATATTAACGTTCCTTTATACTGACCGAATTTTGAAAATTTGGAAAATCACCCCCCCCCCCAAGAGCCATCTCTAGGACCGCCCCTGGTGTACATATGCTCGTATTGTGATAAGAAGGGGCATACTAGAGATTATTGCTATCAACGTAAGCGTAATAATATTGTCTATTGCATGAATTTTTAGACTATTGAGAAAATCTGATTTGACAGGTAACAATTCCGCACTCACTAACACCATCACATTCTTTATATAAACTATCATGAGCTAAAAGTTGGAAAGGGACTTTATGAAAAAAGGACCAACATCAGAGTTTAGTTACTTCAAATTATTTCTACCAAAAAATCAACTTTCATATGCACCGTTGCCTTCTTCAACAAACTGCGCAGATTGCACCTATTTAGACCCCCGTGCAAATAATTTGCGCGTAGTAAAATCTGCTCACAGACCTATACATAGACAATGACACATATCGATATTCTTTACATCTTTGGATAAAATTGAATTAAAAACAATTGCAACTGGTGTTTCAGTAAAAATTGTAAGTGAATCCATAATTTTTTGGCTTATTTTTCAGTAATTCGAAAAACGCCCGAATAATGCATGATTTATTTGTTCTGTACATTCTTGTACCCGAATGTACAGAATGCATTCTGTTTTCTGTTCGTTTCTTTTCATTTGTTGATCGGTAAATTTTCGTTATTCAACTTCTTGGTTCGCATGCATTTCATAATAATTTTCGCCAAAACAATAATGATTATGCCGTTTGGAAATGTGATTCGAAAATCAGAAGCGAGCAACGGCTGATTTGAAAAACTGACACGGGTTGTCTATGTGTGCGTCAGTGCGAAAATATTTCTGCGAGGAAATTATTTGCACAGAAGTCTAAATAGGTGCAATTTCCGCAATAATACACCCAGAAAATACCATTCAAGGCAGCAGTCAGCGGTTCGATTTGTTGATTCTCCTAAACCAAGCGGATCTACTTCGGCTTTATTTAAAAGGTTGAAAATTGATATGAATTCTGATTCGGAAACAGAAGAAGAATCTTGTCTAATGATTTCCTCAATTAAGAAGCTGAATGAGCCGTGTTATGTAGAGGTGGTGATTGATAAGCGTAATTTCACTATGGAGGTAGATTCTGGATCGGCGGAAACTGTTATATCGGAAGAATTCTTCAAACGAGCTTTTAAAAATTTTGAATTGTTAGATTGCAACAAACGGTTGGTGGAAATTGATGGAAAGAGATTGAATGTTTTGGGCAAATTTAGTGTTTCTGCAAGCTGAACGGAGTGAAGGCATTAATAGTGGTACTCCAATGTGGCAACGCATTCGTACCATTGATGGGCTGGACTTGGTTGTATGTTTTCTGCAATGGTTGGCGAAATTCGTTCACTAAGGTGGCTGTCCCTGAGGCGAGCGTTCATTTGCTACAAGAGGAGCACATAATTCAGGAGGTCATGAGTACTGCTTGGAGGAAGGATTGTGTTGGCGCATAAACGCCAGTTGAAGTCAGCGCCAGCCCCTCAACGGAACACAGCTTTACATTTTGTTTTCAATGAAGAAGGCGGCGACGTTTTACTTGGTCTGGTCAACAGGAGTCCACCATACGGAAAAGAAGGCGAAGCGAAGAAGAAGAGATGGCGTATTTTTCGGAATCGAGTTCAGATTTTTACGGGTTCGCAGCGGACTCATTTATTTTTGAGGAAGCGGATCCTGTCGGATCCTGAATGGAGTACCGAGAACGAAGAAGATTATATTTTACCGCAAAAAGAAGGATTACGAAGGTCAAATCGAACAACGAAAAAAAAGGAGAAAAGATGATTATTTGTATTATTAACAAGCTAATTTAGCATCTATCAATAATGCTTAATTGAAATTTTGAAATTATAAATCGATTTGAAGTTAAAGTTTTTTTTTTTTTGTAAATTCTTTATTTGAAACGGCTCATACCTTTAGGCTTTAAGGAGCCAAACTCATTTTGTTTGATTACAATTGTGTGCTTATATCTAGTTCACTTTTTTAAGAAAAGATAGAAGATAGATAGGGAAATGTGAAAATAAAAAGAATTATAGACGAAGATCAATAGCTTTTAGGAAAAGATATATTTCGAACATGTAATCCAAGTCTATCACAGCCAGCACATCTCTCACTGGAACATAGGGTGGTTTTCTTCGGGCCCTTAGGGAGTCTATTAAATTCGTTCTAGCGACAAGATGGACCTCGCACGACCAAACAATGTGCTCGATGTCATGGTAACCTTGGCCGCAACCACATAGATTGCTGCCAGCAATATCAAAACGATAGAGTACCGCGTCTAAGGAACAATGATTGGACATGAGACGGGAAAATATACGAATAAAATCCCGACTCAAGTTCAATCTATTGAACCATGGTTTAAGGCTTACCTTTGGGATAATCGAGTGGAACCACCGACCCTTGTCATCCTCGTCCCATTTGCGCTGCCAGTTGACAAGAGAGTTTTTTCGAACTATAAAGTAAAATTCGTTGAAGGCGATTTCACGTTGATACGTGTCGCCTTCCATCGCTCCCACCTTTGCCAGAGAGTCTGCCTTCTCATTGCCCACTATCGAGCAATGAGAGGGAACCCAAACAAAGGTGATGGTAAAGCGACGTTTTGATAAAGCACTCAAATTATTTCGTATCTTCTCGAGGAAGTACGGCGAGTGCTTTCCCGGTTTTATCGAATGGATTGCTTCAACAGAGCTCAGACTATCCGTTACAATATAGAAGTGTCCATCTGGCCGTGATGCGATACTGTCCAAAGCCCAGTGAATAGCTGCTAACTCCGCTACATATACAGAGCATGGTGACTGAAGACTGTGAGAGGCGCTATATATTTCGTTGAACACTCCAAATCCTGTTGATTCCTCTATAAGTGATCCATCGGTAAAGTACATTTTATCAGCATCGACGTGTCTATATTTAGCTTCGAAAATTCTTGGAATCAGAAGAGGGCGATGCGAGACCGGGATTGCACGAATTTCCTGCTGCATAGACAAATCAAACTGGACAGAAGAATGATCGTAGTCTGGGCTACAAACACGAGTTGGAGAATACGAAGAAGGGTTTACCGGCATTGACATGAGGACATAGTATATAGACATAAATCTAGTTCGAAGATTTTGCTCAAGTAACCTTTCAAAATTCACAATCACCAATGGGTTCATGACCTCACACCTGATGAGGAACCGAAGTGATAGTAGATTGAATCTATCTTTAAGAGGAAGTATTCCTGCCAAAACTTCGAGACTCATGTTATGCTTTGAGGGCATACAGCCCAGAGCGATGCGAAGACAGCGGTATTGGATACGCTCGAGTTTGATGAGGTGAGATTTGGCAGCTGACTGGAAGCAGAAGCTACCATATTCCATCACTGAGAGAATGGTTGTTCGATACAATTTTAAAAGATCTTCTGGATGGGCTCCCCACCAGGTGCCAGTGATTGATCGGAGAAAATTGATTCTTTGTTGGCATTTTCCTTTCAGATACTCAATATGGGCTCTCCAAGTACATTTGGAATCAAACCAAACCCCAAGATACTTAAAACACCTCGATTGAGTGATCGTCCTGCCTAGGAGTTGAAGCTTAGGTTGAGCAGGTCTATGTTTCTTAGAGAAAACAACCATCTCCGTTTTCTGAGGGGAAAACTCAATCCCAAGCCCCAAAGCCCAGGAAGACAATCTGTCTAAAGTATCTTGTAAAGGTCTGTGCAGATGAGACTCGGAAGATCCTGTGACAGACACCACGCCGTCATCTGCAAGTTGTCTTAGAGTGCAGCCTTCAGAGAGACAACTGTCGATGTCACTTACATAAAAGTTGTACAAAAGTGGACTCAAACATGAACCCTGTGGAAGGCCCATGTAGGAGATTCTTCTAACTGCAATATCTCCGTGAGCAAAGTTCAGATGTTTCTCACAAAGCAAGCTGTATAAGATGTTGTTCAATAGAGGAGGCAGACCCCGGGAGTGCAACTTGTCTGACAAAACCTCTATTGAGACTGCATCAAAAGCTCCCTTTATGTCTAGAAACACTGAAGCCATTTGCTCACGTTTTGCGTACGCCATTTGTATCTCTGAAGACAGCAAAGCAAGACAATCGTTTGTTCCTTTGCCCCTTCGAAACCCAAATTGAGTATCTGAAAGGAGACCATTTGTTTCCACCCATTTGTCCAAACGAAACAATATCATTTTCTCCATCAATTTGCGTATACAACCCAAGTAGCATTAAAAGTTTTATAGCAAGCTTCTAGACAAAGTTTAGGTTTTATAAGAGGCTTCAAGAGTCTTACAAAACAAACGGTGTTACTTGGGCAAGACAACATCGCTATTGGACGGTACGAATTGGGATCAGACGCTGGTTTTCCGGGCTTTTGGATAGCAATGACTCTCACTTGTCTCCACTCTTGGGGGACAATGTTGTGCTCCAAGAATTGATTAAATAAATTTAACAAGCGAAATTTTGCGGCATCCGGAAGGTTTTTCAACAAGTTAAACTTGATTTTATCAATTCCCGGAGCTGAATTGTTGCAAGAGAGGAGGGCAAGTGAGAATTCGACCATCGAAAAGCTGGAATCCAGATCGCACCTGTCTAGGGACACATTCCGGACAACTTTTCGGTTCGGTGTGGAATCGGGACAGACTTTTCGTGCAAAGTTGAATATCCATCTATGTGAATGTTCCTCGCTTTCATTTGTTGAAGATCGATTACGCATGTTTCGTGCTACTTTCCACAAGGTATTCAAGGACGTTTCTCGTGATAACCCTTCCACGAATGTACGCCAATGTGCTAGTTTTTTCCCTTTAATCAATTTTTTGAATTGATTTTCAAGGGACAGATATGCTTGAAAATGATCGAGGGTTCCATATTTTCTAAAATCTTTGAATGCTTTTGATTTGTCCTTATAAAGCTTGGAGCACTGGTTGTCCCACCATGGGTTAGGAGGCCTTCGACGTACAGATGAATTTGGGATGGGTTTCGTTTGAGCACAGACTGCGCTTTCATGTATCAAACAAGCTAGGAAGTTATACTCTTCCAAAGGAGGAAGAACATTCATAGAATTGATGGCTGTTGTAATCGTGTTCGCATATTTTTTCCAGTCGATGTGTCTTGTAAGGTCATATGCCATATTTGTTTGATTCGAAGTGCTGGCCCCATTGGTGATTGTAATTTTGATTGGTAAGTGGTCACTACCATTGGGATCAGAGATTACCTTCCACTGGCAATCCAATGATAGTGAATTTGAGCAGAGTGAGAGGTCAATTGCACTTGGTCTTGCAGGAGGTTTAGGTACTCGTGTTTTTTCACCCGTGTTCAAAATTGTTAAATTGAAACTGTCACAAATGTCATATATAAGAGTAGAACGACTATCGTCAATTTGTTCTCCCCAGACAGTTCCATGTGAATTGAAGTCACCCAGGATCAACCTTGGCTCAGGAAGCACTGAGCACAGGTTCTCTAGGTGACTTTGATCCACTGCAACTCTATGAGGCCAGTACAAACTGACAACGCATAAGTCCTTACCTCTTATAGTTATATGACATGCAACAGCTTCAATTCCTCCTGATAAAGGGAGGTGGATTCTATAAAAGGAGTGGCGCTTATTGATCCCCAAAAGCACCCCTCCATAAGAATCGTTGCGATCCAAACGGATAATATTAAAATCGTGGAAAGTGATGTTTGATTGAGAAGAAAGCCATGTTTCAGAAAGGGCAAAAATATCGCAACTAGTTTGTAACCATTCATTTAATGGTTACAATAAAAATTGTGATTTTTGGGCCAGTTTGGATGAAAACTTTGTAAATATTGTAAATAAAAATTATTGTTCGTAAATGTCTAAAATTAGGATAAGATATCTACATGTTTGTGTGGTGTCTTGTCCTAGTTTTAATAGCAATCGGCTGGTGTCACTTAGGGATTTAGTTTTTGTTTATTTATTTATTTGTTTAATTTTTAATTTTTCGTTATTTATTTATTTATTTATTTATTCATTTGCATATTTATTCATTTTCGCGTTTATTATTTATTCATTTAGTTTATAGTTATTTGTTAGGTATTTGTTTGTTTATTTAATATATTATGTTATGGAATGCACGCCATAAAAAGAGATGTTAGAAAATAAGACACCAGCCCTCTATATGTCAGTTCCTGTATTGTTCCTGTCATGTTGCTGTCATCGAAGGGGACGAGAACATCACAGACGGGAAATGGGAACAAGGCTGAAATGAGAGGCCGAAAATGCATAAATAGAAGGAGCTCGCAAGACGCGAGGCTTTTTATGCAAGTTCCGGTCCGAGGTGGAGCAGCAACTGCGCGGTCACACACCAAAACGTGACAATCGTTCGTATCCGCAATTGGGTGGCTCTGACCCCCTTCCCACGTTACATTAGATCCAGTTGTGATCTGGATAGTTTTTTCAACGGCCAGTTGGAAGACTTCACGCCGTTTTTCCCCAACTGGTCGGTCGAGGTGGCTTAGTGAAGGGAGCCCCAGTACATTAGTTTTCCCCCAGTGTCGCTAATCACCATCAGCCCTTTGTTAAAGAACACCGGTGACCCGTGAGTGCTTTAGGTCGTGCAAGTGACAGTGCCCCGACTACGTTACAACCCCCAAGGGGCACTTTAGGCTGTGGTGAGACCTGGTGGGAATTCCCTCTGGGAGTTCCAGTGCCGACCAACCGTTACAAGCCCCTCGATAGTCGTGAGACACTCGCGTGGTTTTATCGTGCACGAACTCTATAGCTCCCCGGACCGTGTAGTGAACGACAGGCCTACGCCCAACAGGCCGAGTAGTTGCTCGGATTGCCCGAAGTGCAATCCGACCTGTTCCTGAAACTGCCCTGTTCCTGTTTTCATCCGGATCCCGTTACGTCGTTCCTGCAGTAGTCCCCCAACGAGTCGACCACCGAGAAACGGCCGCAACGAGTTCGTCGAGTTTGAAAAATAAATGCGCAAGTACAAAATTAAACCCCAAAATCTTACCACATTTTCTCTTGGTTCATTAACCCCTAAAATTGAAGAACACTCACAAAGAAAAGTGAATTGAAAAGTTTTTAAAATAAAAGTTATGTATGGTCTTTCTTCATCCAAATTGTTGCGTCTTAATTAAAAGTGCATTCCCTAAAATTCAAAATTATTCTTTCTTGTTGTTTGTTTCTGTAAAGTTCAAATTGGTTTTAAAAGTCCGCCCAAGAATCACAAATTTAATTGTTATTAGTGTCCAATTTCTCCGGTGATCATCCAAAGTTCCCCTGTTGAGCTAGCGCAGGGAAGTAGGGTCTAAACGATTCTAACAAGTTTCATGAAGAAGAAATTTGAACGGATCCAGTTTAGGAATGAGACTACGACAATTCCACTGTAAAACAGTGATATCTCCGACCTCTGGGCGTAAATTAGCCATCGAGAGAGATAAACACTGAAATGAGGGGCCAAGTTTGCATCAATTGCTTTAAAAATGTCTTTACTATAGGAAGCATTGTGATTACAATGCCTCTTATTGATTCTGATACGTTGAAAAACGAAAAAACCCCATTCAGGATATCCGACAACTTGAAAAGTCCAGGTTGGGAGGTTGATTCTGGTGAAACTACGTTGGGGTTGAAGCTACTAGAAGTTCCCGCTACTTCGGGTTTATACTGAGGTGTAATATTCATTTGGAATCCAGGAGGAGATGGTTTTTCTTTCTGTACAGTTGGCGCTTTTTGTCTTTCGACGACTGGAGGGTTCAACGTGACTATTTTTTTGGGGATTCTGGTGTTCTTAGGAGCTGGTTTTGGACGTTTCCGGGAATTAGCAGTAAACACAACTGGAAGTTCTTCGTCGGCTGTGTCCGTGTCTACATTGTCAACTGGCAATACAGCAAAAATATTACTCGAATGAGTTTGGATCGGAGGCACCGCGCCCTTTAAAATGGCGGCATAAGACCGCCTTGACTGTTCCTTTAAAGAGCGCTTTTGGTTATCCCAGCGACTCTTAAATGCCTCACACGAAGAGATTTCATGGGGTGAGCCCCCGCAATAGACACATTTCTGTTCTATTGCTGAGCACGCTCCATCCCCATGATTCTCCCCGCATTTGGGGCACCGCGGCTTGTTGCAGCAGTGCGACGCAGTGTGCCCCAACTTAATGCAATTTTTGCAATCCATTGGGCGAGGCACAAAGAGTCGCACGGGTAATCTTAAAACTCCGTCAATCAAAACGTAGTGAGGGAGGGCGGTACCCGCAAAGGTCACACGGAATGAGGCCGAAGGGGAGTACTTTTTAACTCCATTCACGACGGTGGCAGTTTGGAGTTGGCGACAATCCAA
This sequence comes from Uranotaenia lowii, assembly GCF_029784155.1. Lineage (NCBI taxonomy): Eukaryota > Metazoa > Arthropoda > Insecta > Diptera > Culicidae > Uranotaenia > Uranotaenia lowii. The sequence goes on along the minus strand of NC_073693.1, from coordinate 203,674,952 downwards.
GATATCGACCGAAGTCGAATCAAGGCTCCTAAACTTACCAACGCCGTTGGATTTAACGTACTCCGCCTGTAGGCTCATTTCAGTGATCACGCCCTCGATCTCTACGTTTCGAGACGGGATGTAGACGTGATATTCTAGGTTTATGAACTTGCTGGCCACAATCTCATTTGCGGCTTTCCAGTTAGCCACCACAACGCGCAGCTTGTTCGGACGCAGTTTCGTAACACTGGTTACAGAGGGCCACCTCGCCAGATCTTTGGTGATCTGAACCACATTTAGCTGTTTACCGTTCGCTTTGGGCCGGATGAAAACCACCCATGGCCCAGAGGAAGATGAGCCCTCTGTATATTGTCGGAGCCGGGTGACTCTACTCTCCACTGGGGATGAAGCGACATTGTCATCCATCCGAGAACAATTTGCATCTGAAGGACCAGCATCAGCTGATTCCTCCAGATGCTCCTCATCTTCATAGGTGCAATTCGCATCACCCCCAGTTGGAGGGTATAACCCCCCGCCTTCGCTCATATTTCTCAACGGGAACACGAATGCCCTCCGTGTTGAAAATATAAGCGAAGCACAAAATTGTCAAAATATATATATAAAAGGGAAATAAGATAGAAAAAGAAAAGAGAATAAAAAGAATGAAAAAGAACTCACAATTTTTTTTCAGCACTTTTTTAAAAGGTATTTTTCCAGTGTCTATTGGTTTCTAAAACCACGTGGTCCTCCGTTGATCTTCCAAGATGGCGAAGAACCCAACCAAACGACCGCTGGACCGCTCCAAGTCCACTCGGCTACGGCAAACCACAACCGAACCCGTCGAGTCACCGCCCTGACGGTGTTGAAAACCCGGATTTCCAGGGCGGACAGGTTGGCGCCTGTTAGCGATTATGGCCCGGTTGATGTTGATGGTGACAAAATGCTGCTTCCAACGCCAAAACTTCACACTTTTGTCTATCGTCCTTATAAGGAAATCCGGCAATTAACGACCGAATCAGCCACAACAAATCACTCTGCGTGAAAAACTCACTTTAACTTAGCGAGAGACAAAATTAAAAAAAAAAAACACCCCGGCTCTGCAGTGAGCAAAAACGCGTCCGTACTGTGCGAGCCACTAGGATGGAATGAAGTTAAAGTTATAAGTTACAGTTAGAGGTGTTACAGTTCGGCGGCTAAAAATACACTTTTGAAAGTGTTGCAATATAAACAGCTTCTTAGCAACAAACAAATTAAAATAACTTTATTCCGAACATACAAATACTTTAAAAAACTTTAAAAGGATGTGTGATTCGACTCTAAGCAAGGTGTGGAATGACTTTCAGTAAGTTGACGTTTCTTGTTGTGGCAGCACTTTGGGCAGTGGAAAGGAGACACTTTCGGACGGATTTCCGATTCGACTGCCTTCCAATTGGATACCAGGCTAAACCACCTTCCAATTGGATCCCTGGCTCGACACCTCCGAACGGATTCCCGGTTCAACGCCTCCGCATGGATTCCCGGATCGAAGCCACCACATGGATTTCCGGCTTGGTTTCCCGTTTCGACGCCACCGAAAGGATTCCCAGGTCGATCACCTCCGAACGGATTCCAGGCACGACCACCTTCCATCGGATTCCAGGCATATCACCTCCAAATGGATTCCCGGCTCGACGCCTCCGAACGGATTCCCGGCTCGTTGACTTCCTTGGCTTCGGCTCGTTGTCCTTCCATCGGCTTCCTGGCTGGATGACTGTTCACTGTTGATTCCGCTTCCTCTCCTCCTTTCCACTAGTGCTCCCTGTCACAACAGGTTATGGGCCGAGCACTAGTGGAAAGGAGGAGAGGAAGCGGAATCAACAGTGAACAGTCATCCAGCCAGGAAGCCGATGGAAGGACAACGAGCCGAAGCCAAGGAAGTCAACGAGCCGGGAACCGTGGAAGGTTGTAGGACCAGGAGCCATCTGGAAGGTTGTCGGACCGGGACGCCAGGTGTAGGTCGACAAGCCAGGAAAAACGGTGGTCGTTGGACAGGTGCCAAGGGAGGTCGTTGGGGCGAATCCATTGCGGGCTGATCGGAATCCATAGGAAGGTCAGCGAGCCGGGAGCCAGAGGAAGGTCGTCGTGCCATTGGTGAGGCGTCGAGCCAGTAGGAGAGCGTCGAGCCGGAACCAAACAAGGTCGTCGGGCCGGAGCCACTGGGTGGTCGTCGGACCGGTGCCATGGAAGGTCTCAGGGCTGGGACCACGAATGCGGTCGTCGGGCCAGAGCCACTGGTAGGTCATCGAACCGGAAGTCATGGAAGGTAGGCGGGCCGGTATCATAGAACGTCGTCAAGTCAGGAACCAGGTGGTGATCGTCGGGTCAGGAGCCACTGGAGGACTTACGAGCGGGGTACCACGGAAGGTCGTCAAGCCGGTACCATGGAAGGTCGTCGGACCGCAATGCCAAGTGGAGGTCGTCGGGCTGGGGGGTTCTCTCAACAGAAAGATACTTTGGAAATGATTTTATAACAATATAAGTTAAAATACGAAAAAAAAAACATTAAATAGGTTCGAATTCTGTAATAAATTGATTGTTGAAGATGCCTGAAACATTTGAAAGCGGTTTTCAAAAAACTTAATCCAAATTTATTATAAAACCATCTTCCAATTCCAGTTGCACAAATCCATCTTGGAATGGGTGCGTCCGGACCGGCACTCCCGAAAGTATTCTGAATCCTGTCAAAAGCGCACGAATTCGAACGGCCAATTCGTTTAGCTTCAAGTATGGAAAGTTGGAAATCCGAGCAAAGCTGCCCTCGGGCGATTGGATGTGGCCAGCATTGTGGCTTATGCCTCGGGTCAACCAATATGGTACCTGGCCAGCTTCAGGAGAAATCGATATAATGGAGGCCCGTTGCAATCCCAATTATTTCGACGAAAGCGGAGTCCACATTGGAACGGAGCAGGTCCTAACAACGTTGCATTTTGGCCCCAACGCATGGACTAATGCCTACTACACGTCAACGGAACCAAGGAACTCGGCCAGCGGCCAAGGTTTCGATAAGGACTTCCACCTTTACCAAATGGAATGGACACCGGATTTCATGAAGATAAGTGTGGACAATGAACAGCTAATGCTGGTTGAAGGCAATTTTTGGAAAAGGGGAAATTTTGATGAACTTGCACCGGGAACTCGAAATCCCTGGATATCGGGTACCAAAATGGCTCCTTTCGATCAAGAATTCTTCATTATCATCAATCTGGCCATTGGCGGCACTCAAGGTTACTTCCCAGATGAGAAATACAGCAATCCGAAACCAAAGCCATGGCGCAATTGGACCCCAGTTGGAGAGGCAATGAAGGCATTTTGGGACAAGAGAGATGACTGGTTGCCATCATGGAACATCGACGAAAACGATGGCAAAGATGCTTCCTTCCAAATCGATTATGTAAAAGTTTGGGCACTGTGAGATGTTAAATAAAAGTGATTCTTTTTTTTCTTATTAATTCATTTCTTTTTGTTATGTTTTCTCTCGGGATTTCCAACTATTCTATTTACAGTTAGTGACATATATTTGATTTGCAGCTTTTTGCTAGACTTCAAATTGGTTTGATTGTGAGGTGCAGAAACATTTGTTGACAAAAGATCATCATCCGATCGAGGCCTTTTAAAACTAATGAAATCACCCGAAAAATCGGATTTTTCCTTTTTAGTCAATTTTACGCTGTACTCAGAAACTGGAGGGATAAATTCTCGAGCTGCATTGCTACTACGTTTAAGATAAAGTTTAGACAAATCCTCGATATTAATATTTGTCCTTGTCTTAGCTATCCGTTCCTTCTTTTTAATAGGTAAAGAAGGTTGACTTAAATCATCTTCGAAATCATGTACTTTGATGATTTCATCCATAGATACCAACAATTGAGCAACATTTTCATTTTTGTTACCTGATTTGCGAATCGCTACTAGTTTTTCCAGCTTTCCCTGCCACTTCAAGTCGTCAATAGCGAGTATTTGGATGGAAGGCAGATTTCGTCGGGCCATTCGTATAATCTGTTTGCCAAAGATTTGTGGATGAAAGTCGGAACTCAGCAATAGTGCACATGCCTGGCCATCGTGCAGCAGCTGGAAGACGTCATTTGACCCATGGACAACGAACTGTCTGAGAATTGGTAAACAAAAAAGTAAAGTTGGGAAGATTGGCTTTGAATTAAGGTTATAAAAAAACCAAAGATTCTTAGAAAACAAATAGACTTACTGTGGCAGTCTTTGAAGCAATCCAATAACGTTGATTGTTTCTTCCTTCGTTATTTGAGGCCTGTAATTTTATTTGTTGTAGGTAATTACCATTGTTGCGAGCAGCGTACAAAACGTCGAAAATGAATCAGTAACGATTTTAATACTTTTTTTTTAAATTTATATCACGTTATTTCGGTAGTTTAAAGTTTAAACATAGTGCCAATAGTTGGGAATCATTCACTTTGAAAATTTATACTTGTTATCAACCCAAAAGCAACTCACCATTTCGTTTTAAACGGCTGGACCAACACATTTCTTACTGTTTTCTGAGGTTTTTTGTTCAGAACATTTTTCACTTTAGCAGCCATGATATCCAATAACTCAGTAATAGACTTAATATATTTATTTGCCAATCCGCGGCCTTTTCATAATTTTTAAACAATGTAGGTAGTGAAGAAAATCGTAAATATTCTGCGAAATCCACCGCTTAAAAATTTTCAAGTACTCGCTGCGATAAAAATATAAACAAAATTATACCAGTACTTGCACGCAATATTTGATACCGAAAGTTGCAAACAAAGGAAACCATTTGCGTGCAATTATGCACACCGAGAATTTATTTTTGCTGATTGCATATTGCGTATTTTTCAAAACAAAAAATTTAATAATAATTATTAATTTTAAACCCACATATTTTGTTTAAATTTTGACAAACGTTAAAATATAATAAAAAAATGATGAAAAGAGATCGGAAAACAACAGAAATATAAAAATACAACAATCACAATAGTTACTAAAATTACAAAAAATGAAAATGATAAAAATTAATAAAAAAAATTACATAAATTTCGAAAAATACAAAAAATACTAATAATTTATACAATAAAACAAAAAAATCTTAAAAATAAATAAATACAAATATTACAAAAACTACAAATGTTACTAAAAATACAAAACTTAAAAAAGGACTAAAATAAAACAAATATAAAAATACAAAAAAAATATAAAAATACAAAAAAAATGTGATAATATAGAGAAATTGAAAAAAAACTTAAAAATAAAAATTACAAAAAATAAAAAAAATTACACAAATGACAAAAACTACAAAAAGAGCAAAAAAATTTAAAAAAAATTAATGACAAAATCTGCATAAATAAAAATATAACGAAAATTGAAAAAAAAAATACAAAAGATTACAAAAATCTCAAAACTTACAAAAAAAAACTTAAATGACGCAGACGGCAAAAATTAAAAAAAACAAATTAAAAAAAATCTCAAAACTTATAAAAAAAATTACATAGGTCACAAAATTGATTAAAATCAAAAACATATAAATAACTCAAATTTTAATCTATTGAAGATAACAGAAACGAAAAAATCATATTATAACATTGAATTACGATCGAAATTAAACAGCACCAAGATAACATAAATATGAGGTCCTTGAAGCCACAGGGGTATACAAGCTTATTTCTAGAAAACACGCTTTTAACTCATCAAGGACCGGAAAAAAATTTGGCATTCTCTATCTCAAAATTGATTGAACCAAATTCCACAAATTTAACTTCATTGAGTTGCGGCATGTGTTAACAATTCTAGCGTAACATTTAAAAAGGGCGAAACTAGCAGTTAGCTCGAAACGAGAAAAACACGTTTGAAAATTCGGAACACCTATTCAAATCCTATTTATAAAATCGATTACTTTTTGTTCAACAAAATCAAAAAATGTGCATTATATTCACTTATTGTTCGATGGTTATCAAGAACTTTAACTTTTTTCACGTAATTCCAGAGATTTTCGAGATTCGCCCTATTGTTGATTTCGATTTCAGTTACGCCTGCAAGTTTCGCCCAATTGATCGGCCGTTTTTGTTTTGGTTTTGAAGTTACGCCCATTCATCCTACACGCAAAAACTAATTAGGCCATTTTGTCACACACGGTCAACTCAGTTACGCCTTTTGGCTCTACACGAATAGAAAAATTCACTCCATTTTGAATAGGCGTAACTTCACGTTCCAACGAAAATGCATCAACAGGAAGTTTCGCCCAATTGAATTTTATTAATTTTTTGAAAGTTTTAAGGAATTTTAAGATGAAACCGCGTTTGATAGGTAAAGTGCAACCGCGTGCATCCGGAATGACCGTTAACTCGATTTGTTTACATTTGGCAGTTTCGCCCTTTTGAAATGTTACGCTAGAATTGTGTTCAATTTTGTCAAATACAGGCAAGGAATATTTAAAAACGGTAGTGCCGAGGCAGCCCTGCTCTAGTATTGGTAAAGGCTGAGACGTCCTAATCACGAACAATCTGTTAATTTACTGGAAAACTTTTCTTTTTCAATGATAATTCGAAGAATCTGCTGGAAATTTCCACTTCGAAAACATGTTTCTGTAGAAGCATTCTTGCTCTTCAAGATGGGTACAAAAAAAGTTGCATTTTCGAATATTTTTCTATAAAATAGACCATTGTAATTCGAAAAAATGGTGGATTTTCACCACTGAAATTTGCAATAATTTAAAATTAGTTCGAAGTCTTCCATGAAAATGTTCAAGGCTCCTTATTACAAAAAAATGATCTAAACACAATTTTGTATACAAAACCACAATCTTATATTGGCATTGTAGTAAACTGAGTTAACAATCATGAAGTGATGTTATTTAATTGATCTACATAATTGTATATGGGAAACTGGTTGGATTAAAATCATGATAATCAGTTGAACACTCAATATCTACCAGCTAGACTTTTTTGAAGCTGATATTTTCTTCATTTATGCACGTTTTAGCTTCAAGGCGGCATTGCATTCATTAATAAATTAAGAAAAAAAAACATAATTCAATCCTGCAATCTTCAAAGGACCAAAAAACTTCATAAGGGCATCCGCAGCAATCGCGAGTAAAGTGAAAATGCTCACGAGTTTAATCACTTTTATACCGCACCGGGGGTTAGTATGAAGGTGAGCAAAATAGGGCCGTTGCCGTCGGGACCGACAAAATCACCAAATTTGCTCACAAGAAAGGGGCGAGAGCAAACATACACTGAAAAAATTCTACCGTTTAATGCTGAGTTAAACAAACGACGTTCAGCGTGTAGAGTTTATTTACATTTCATTTTGCGCATTGGTCGAACCGTCCAACTGCCCACAGAACACCATAGCCGTGGTGGAACCGGCAGATTCGTTTGCTGTCGGTATTTCTTTAACCGCAAATCCGAACCAGAATAGAGGTCCGCACCGACAACACAATCATTCTTCGCACCAACAGCAACAGCAGCCATACACGCTAGAAACTATTAAACCATTTATAATTAAAAAATAACCATTTTTGACCTTTTCCCGGGAAATGCCATTTTATGAGTTCTCCATGAGAACCCATAAAATGACTTTTCGGGGAGAAGTTGAAATATGGTTATTTTTCAACCGTAAGGGATAACATTAAAGAAGTAGGAAAATGGTTACTTTTGAACCGAATGTCCAAAAGCAGCTTAGCACGATTTTACGAACTTCAAATTAGGAAATAAATAAAAAAAATCTTCATTTTCCAAATTGTTTATTTGCATTACATATGTTGCCGGAATTGGTAGACCCATTTTAAATGTTTCTGCTGACGTTGAGTAGTAGCGGGTGGCAAACGGGTATCAGAGTGAAGTCATGGCTGGGAAGCACTAATCCGAGGGTCGCTGACGACGATGGGCATCATCACTCAATCATGCGCCAGGCAAACATATCAGCTGGTCGACCGGCTCGTCAATCTTGATTTTATCTTTTTCTCCGTGGGCAGTACCGGAATTCCTACAAGAGGTATTTAAAAATGGTATAAGCATTGTTGTAGTCTTACTATATATAGGTTTTAACTTACCATGGTACTATGCACGGAGTTTCTCGGGAATATGAATCGATACCATTATTTCTGTTCATGTTGTACTTTAATCCGTCGTACTCTAACGAAACCGGAACAGCTCCCGGTTCAACTTTCTTCTAATCGACCCGCATTTCCTCTTCCCTGCGATACGGGAAGGTGCGTTTGCTCGATCAAAAAACCACCACCTCTGCCGTTGAACTTGGTTCCGGAGACTTTGATAACGACGACCGCGGATTCCGGTGGTTTCTGTTTACCGCAGTTATGTGCGATTAGCGCGGATTGACGGAGGGATTGCTGCCGGTTGTTTATCGATGCGTGCCCGTTCCGTATCTGAAAATGTTTTTTTTTGCAGCCCAGATAGGGTGTCCGGCCAACCCGTGGTAAGCTGACGACGGAGCCGATGACGATACGGAAGATTCGTTTTGTTTTTCTGCAAAGAAATTTGTAATGAAATTTAAAAAATCATCTTTCCTAAGCACTCAATTAAAATTACCTTTTGGCAGAATGGGATCTTCCAGTCGAAGAAGTTTGAACAAATCCGGTGGAATCCAAGCCTAGATTGAACTTGGGTTAAAAACGAATGTAACGCGTACAACTTCGTCATTTTTCACTTCCAAAATAAAATGGCGAAGCTTTGGCTATCGAATTTTTAACCTTATTTGGTTAATGCGCAAAAACTTCAAAAATGGTTGATTTTGTCGCTTGAAAAATTCTTAAAAAATAACCATATTGGCCGTTTGGGGGCAAAAACGATAAAATGGTTATTTGTGAACCACAAATGGTTAAACATAAATGAGCGTGTAGGGCCCCGAAAGGTACAACGGCAGCCTGCAGCTGGAAAAGAATAGTTGTTCGTGAGCGAAAATCGAATCGCAGAAGAATCTTTGTGGTGATTTGGCACATTGGCTATTGGTCAGCGGCTATAAAGGTAAGTGGCAGATAAAGTGATTGTCCTATAAGAGCACGACAGAAATTCCAGTTAATCTGAGCTGCGCAAATGGTCCACAAAGATACAGGACAGTTCTTGTAACAATACATTTATTCCCCCTTCGTACGTAGGTTTTAACATCAAGAGTCAAGATGCTATTTCCGGCAACGAATCGGGTATGGGCAGCTAAAAATAGTGTGGATCAATGTTGGTCAACGTCTGCATGTGGATTATTTCAAATCTTAAAAGCGTAAGTGTACGGAAATCCCCTAGGTTATAACATTAAAATCTATTCTTTTTTTCAATTTCATTTTAGATTGTAACAATTACTCTTGCGTCTAATGAGGCCAGAAATATGAAAATCAATTTTTGGCTGAAATTTATTTGAATAGAATTTAATCCAATCAAAATTCCAATTGAGAGACTATTCAAAGCTATGCAAATTGCAGCGTTCCACAAGTTTCTCGGAAATTAGATTTTCTGCCCTCAATAAAACGTTAACAACCGTTCAACGACTACCATGCACCATCTCGTCGCATCCCACTGTTTCATCAACCATGCTGCTGGAGCTTCCATTGGTGTTGATCATCAAACTTTTTTTGTTTGTCCAGAGTTTGCATTTGGAATCCAACGTAAGACCGCAAGCCAAATTTGTCGCAAGCAAGATGGAAACAAGGCTAAAGCAGGCATTCAGACTTATTTCCGAAATTGATCCAATATTCGTAAGAAATTTTTTTTTTCCAATTTCATGGTAGTTTTGGACTTTTCTATTTTTTCATTTCAGAGACGATAAAAAAGAAATTGAATGGTGCAGGCTGACTTGAAAAGATGTTTACAATATCTAAAAAAGTAATTTTAGATTATTCATGGGAGTCGATTTGGGAACGATGACAAGATGCACGAAGAAGCGATTGGAATGAATCCGAAAATTCTCAAATCATAACCAAAAATTTCCAGACTACCCAACGAGAATGTACCGGTAAAATTCTTGAAGCTAAAATATTATGAACATTCTTAATTCCATGTTTTCATTTCAGCGACTTTAAAATGGGGCTGTTGCTTTTGGTATTGATTAACAAGAAAACATCGAATTTGAAGTTGGATATTTTTTGCATCGTCTATTTCCGTACCTCCGTTTAATATTTTTGATCTAACAACTTGATTATGAATTTTATAAAATGTAAGATCTACTGGAGGCTTCAAAAATTAGCCCCATTTTAATTCATATTTTTTATATTTCAGAATGCATGTCGATAACTACCTTTGGCTGGTGCTATGGAATGGAAACTTCCGGAAAATCAAAATTGTATTTTATTTTTGTTATTATTTGCTTCAATTACGAAAAACACAGCAAGTGTAATACAGATATTTATAAGGATAATTTATTGTGAATAAAAAATGAGAATTTATGGCAAGCGATTGTAAGGTAGAGTTATTTCTATGAATCTTACTCCCAGCCCAGCTACAATTTTATTTCGCCATCATAATGATTGCTAACATAGATATTTTTTACAGTTGGACCAGATTAGAAATGTAATTTTTTATTGGTTTTTTTCCAAGGCCTTTTTCCCTTGTTCAAGAAAACAAAATTTGGACTTTATAGCGTGGTCCTGATATGACTGAGATTTACCTATGCTCTTTAAAATATGAATGCTGATTACAAGGTTTTTCTTGGACACCATTTAGAAATCACGCAATGGATTATTTTACAAAGTTTATTTACATTTGTTATATCTCTTCTCGTATTCGTAATCATGGTAAAACTGCCCAATAAGTCATTCTGATATACACTACAGCTCAAAATATAAATAAAATATAAAACCACCCATCGACTACCTTTTCCTCAAACGTGTGGATCCCGATTCTCCATGATCAGCTCGTCGATGGTGGCCCAAACGTCCGCCGAGGTATCCGTGTTCCGGAGATCGAACCGCTACAGCGTTTTGTTCCGCCCAACCCATCCCGAATACGAAAATATTGTAACATAACAGTTCCTGTTGTAGTTATAAAACGATTAGAAACAGCGTAAAAAAACGTTAAGAAAATGATATCTGAAACCATAAAAAACATTGCACTTATCTTGAATTCCAAAACGACGGTCTGTTGAATATGGCGTTAAGTTATGTTACTGTTTAAAACTGTTAAAACTTCTATATGGAGACACTGTTTTGTGAACAGTTGAGATAACGTCGAAAAACCGCTTGTGGAAAACGTCTTTTGGTCATCAAACTGTTTTCACTACAGTTATTCTTAGAGTTCTCTTGTAACTGAACATTTGCAGTGATAGTTCTGATACGATTTGTCAAAACGTTTCTTCCGAAGGTATGCCTACGTTTATTGGAATCATACGTGAATGTGGCACGCACACATGTGCAAATTTTTATACAGGGGTTTCGGATCTTTTCATGATTTTCATGATTATTGATTGATTTCAATTATTTATTCGATTTTTATATATTTAGTAGACTTACATTTTGAACATCAATCGGCTACAAAACCATCCAACGAGAATTTCAATTTGTCAGGGATCGCTAATAACGGTCCCATCCGGCCACAGGCATAGCGAACGGTTGCTGCGCTACCAGGAGCCTTCCTTCCAATCCTCTACCATTGAAGAGGCCTAATTTCGGATTCACGGGCGAGTCGTTGGCGTAGCTGGTGGTTGGTGGTTGAAATCCATCCATCGTATGGGACATATCTCTCTCAGCTCCTGTTGGTAAAATAAAACAATCCTTTTTCGTACATTCGAATCGATTCTATAATATTAATGAAATTTACCTTTTGCGCTGATGTCCTCCGGCTTGTCCTAAAAGTCTGTCCGTCCGCCGGACCACAATCTTGGAGGACTTGTTGCTGCTGGAACTTTAGTTTTACTTTAGTCTAAGCGAACGCGAAAAACGAAATAATTTATTTTTTGTATTCTTCTTCTCTTTTAGTTGACAGCACTCGGCAGTGATGCCAACTAGACCAGTTTTTCAAAATTGTACCAATATGAGATTAAAATGTGAATATTAAAAAGAGATTTATTAGCTTAGATCGAATGCTTTTAGACCTACTTACTGACTTAATGACTTTTAGAAATGGACAAATTTCGAAGACATGGAAATCAAATCACTGCAGTCGTTGAAACTACTCTAGAGTCGTAGGAAATTTCGAAGATATTCTCATAAATGTGTACTGATTTCTGTGCTAAATCATTTGGCAGCCCTGACCGGTGTTCTTTTCATTTTTGACGTGCGAATGACAGAAGAAATGAACGGTAAGGAAAATGGTTCGAAATCATTTGAACGATTAAATATAAATTGAAGGAAATCGTCCATACCATTCTATCACCTTTCCTGATACCATCACTCTTCCACAGGAACGTTTATGTTTCGTTCTGATCGATGTCAAAGTAAAGTTTAATAGAACAGCTGCGTTTGCAGAGACAGTCACTATTTCTGAAGCCGTAGATGTATCGTTTAGACTGTTTAAGTTATAGTTTTTTAGTATGCGGGATTGGATCAGCGACAGACCCAGCTTGTTCGACAAGAAATCTATCAGCTGAAGGTTGTTGAACCGCAGTGCCATTAGCAGATACATACTTGCCATGTTCTCGTCGATCGACGCAGCTTATGTCCAGCCTGTTATTGAAGAGATTTGTTTAGATTTTTTTGAAATCTGGTTCTATTATGGGTTATTACAGTTATTACTCTTCCAATGAGGTAGAATTATTACCTGGTCAATCAGAGCCAGCACGGATGACTCCCTCGGTGAAGATTGGGTTCAACCGCAGATCCTAATGGCGAGTGGATCGCTTCCTGATGAGGTGAATTAAATCGAGGATGTTTTCAGATAGCCGCAGATAAGCTTGAACCGGGGCAATGTTAGGTCAAGCTGGTCCTCCATCTCGCTGCACCAGGGCGGACGGTTCCGGCCCACTGAAGCCGGAGGCTGTGACCAGCGGCGGAAAATCTCCTGCTTGATGCTGGATCTCCACAGCATGCTAGCATAATTTGCGCAGGTTCCGCTGACTTTGATTCCGGCTGCTGCTGCCAGGAAGTTCCGGCTACATTCGCCACCAGACCCGGTTGCTAGTCGCTCGAAGCTGCTGGGCCCTGCTGGTGCTGTACGGCAAGTTCCTCCAGGATGTCGACTATGGCGATATATCTGTTAAAGCAGCTAAACGAGCCAAACCCTTTCGATCCACTACCAAAGTGCCATCAACCGAAATTTATAAGCGAAAAAACTCACGGCTCAGAAAATTAAATCAGTCGCTTAAATTTTTGAACAAGATTTTCTGCAAAAAATTTCTCAGTGCTATGCTAAATTTAAAAATAAATTTGCTAACGCCCGGTGCGCGAAAGAGTGTGTATACCAAAACCGGTCCGCTGAAATGAGCAAAACCGGGCCGCGTATACTCCCGTATTGGTGCGTTTGCTCTAACATAGTGAAATCGAGGCCTTACACACTAAGATTGCATTTATCTCGCTCGGGACCATGAATCTCTGTGTCACGGGAAAGTTGCTCAATTTAAACGAAGTTCGAAAGGAAACTCACCCGAATCTCAGGACGCTTCATCTCTCCTGAAATCAAAGACAAACTCGCTACGAGAGCACAGAAACTTAATGTATCCCCGTGAATGCAGGACAGTGTTCTCCAGAATCACGGGACATCCAATTCTTGTCAAATTTTCTTTCTCTTGCTCTCCCGTGCAAAAAACAACAAGTTTTTTTCTCTCTTTTCCACATGGGCATGAAAATTAGAACCGCCAAACGTTTCAACTTGTCATTTTTTGCGGTTACCGTACGCTTGTTGGTGAATTTTAGAAGTTTTTATTTTGTTGGCTGCTGAGAACGACTCTTCATCATGTCCAACCGGAACTAGGTTCTGGTGAACTTTTTACCTTTAAAATCAAAGAACTGCGTGGAAAAACTCTTCGGCTGGTGTGGTATTCTTTCGCCCCGGTTGGCTTTGGTCGATCTATTAAGATATTTGCTGACCTAGAAATGGAACAGGAGCGCAAGGATTTAAATTCCATGGATCGAAAGGCGCATCGGTAAGTTTCTTTACCATTCAACTTTGGGTAATGAAAATAATGAAAATCTTTTCTTTTTCCAGCTACAGAAAAGAAATTTGTTTGTGTGTTTTGATTGTGAATAATGGTGAAATGTGCAAAAAATGTGAAATGTACTTATAAAGAAGAAAAAGTTGCTTGAAATATATTGGACTTGTTTAAACAACAACTGTGTTTAATTTTTTTTAAACAATGCATTGAAATTTATTTTAAATTGAAAAAAAAATCGAACCAGGGGTAAGGGTAGCGGAATACACTTCACAGTAGGAAACCGTTTCGAGCTCACAGGAAAATTTCCAAAGTCCCTGCAAGTCACAGGAGAAAACCGTTTCGAAGATACAGGCGAATTTGACAGTTGTTTTCCTGAGCTGTTTTGTTGTCCTGAAATCGTCCTGTAATTTCAGCTGTTGAAAATACAGGACGAAATCGTCCCGACCACAGGAGAAAAGATTAAGTGTGTACAACAAAATCAAAATGAAATTGGAATTCGATTCCGTTCTTAAACGTGCTTTTCTTTGTAATTCCTACCATTCTCACATGATTTTTCGATACAATCGTTTTTGTGACGTCACAAAAAAAATCCAATATGGCTCTCGGTCCTACCTTATTTAAATATCCCTTGAAATACAGGTCAATATTAAAATATAGAAAAATTGCATCGAGTGAAAAAACTAAGATATCTCGTAATCGGTCCGTAATGTGTTACAACTTCGAGTTGGAATACCGGAACACATGCACTGGCAAATATGTTATACATTTAATCTTTTCTTTTATAAAAGCAAGCAGATAATTCATATTTGCAATAATCAAACCGTAAAACACTGGATAACTACGGAAAAATCGGCCCGGCATAGAACAACCTGGTCTTGAAGGTCTTGTCAAAAGTCAATAAACAAATTGGCACCGAAAATTTGGCAGCATTGTTTTACTTGTCAACACGGGAGGAGGCTTCCGGGAAAAAAAAGTTCGCAAGAGTGGTTGCTCATTCGTCGATCCCCGGAAAATTGGGTGGTACCCCGGTGAATCCTCGGTGAATCCTCGGTGATTTCAACCATCTCAGGGCAGGAGTGTCGTCCGCGTCTGGAAATCGAATTTTAACTCGCACGTTTTTTGCCCCAGCCAACATTCATCATCGTTCGGAGGGAGGAGCCTTTCAGATAGCGGCTCACATTTGTCTTCTCCGCCAACCGGAGGGCACGCCCATCGATTTTCCAGCCCATCGTGCGGCAGTTCCGGGAAGTACGCATGGTCTCAGCACTCCTTTTGGCACTGATGACAAGTCACCAGCAAGGTGCTATGACGGGATTGTCCGATGCGAAGAGGTCGGCAAAGCGCAAACAGGCGCGAAGACAGAAGGAGGTTCGGTCCGGAATTGTGGCACGGTTTAGGATTGGTGTACCAGCTTTGTGCAAATTTTGGCAAGGACCCAAGAAACGAGCGCTGGGTGCGGCACGGGTGAGGTCTTTCCCGAATCGTGTCGCACAGCCCGGAAGTTGCAAATCACATCGGAGGACTCTTCGTCGGTGGCACAATACAAGTACACGTAAGTCGCTAAAATCTAAAATTTTATGGGGGGACACTAAAATGGGTTCATTCTAAAATGCAACAATGTAGAATTTGCTCACAATATGTTTGCTATTTTGGTTATTTTCGTTTTGTGGCATCGACCACAGCAAGCCTCCGTCACAAATATGCTAATGGTTATAAATAATTGGTTCGATATTTCTGGTTTCCAGACGAAGCACAGAAGCTAAAAAACTGGTCTTTGGTTGGGATAGCAGAACGGAGCGTTGTATTATATGCTAGAGCGATCGCTTAAAAACGTGTTCGAAAACAGGCAGCGAAGGTTTGATATTAAATACATAATGACAGCCAAACTTAATCAAAATGTGCTTGAGGGGTTGTTTGGTTTGGTAAGTACAAGAGGACGTGAAGACGATCATCCTTCACTCCTGCAATCGCTTCGTAGATTGAAAGCTATTATTCTCGGGAAAAGTTTAACACATGTAACAAGTTGCCAGTATACATATGACCGAAACGAAGAAGAAGAATCCCGCATAAATGAGAATTGTAACCGAACGATTTCTGAAATAGTCTAACGACGATTTGGCGAGGCATAAATAAAAGTTAAGCAGACGGTTATTGGAATTGTAAAATACATTGCTTGAATCGTGAATTCCAAATTGACTGTATTTTAAATATGTTGTTAGGTTATGTAACTGTTAAAAACTGTTAAAACATTTATATGGAAGAACCTCAATACAAACAGTTAACATAACGTCCCAAAACCGCTTATGGAAACATATTTAGAACTTCGAACAGTAATCATAATTGTTATTCTTGAAGTACGCTTTTAACTGAACATTTACAGTAATAGTCATGATACGATTATACAAATTGTTCTTCAAACGATATACTGAAGGTTATGCGAACCGTACGCATTAATGGCGGACGCACCAAAAGGGAATATTTTTCGGAATTTTCGGATATCACATAAAGTCATTGAATTTATATTTCACTATATATTTCATTTTTATATTTTAACTTACATTTTGTGCATTCGGGATTTTTTTTTAATTACTCCTTCCCTGATCCAGCTTGCGAAACTTATCAATGGTAAATGAAGTGGGCTGTACATTGCCAAATGAGGTCCGAAATCTCACTGCAGGGCCAGGGAAGTCTCCCGGGTGCATAAAAAAGCAGCATTCGCCGACACTAGAAAGAAATGTAGAACAAAACAGTCAGACACGCATAGGAAATTGGAAATGTTAAATATTGGGATACTCCTTAAGCAGCAAGCGCAGAAAAAGAAATACAGATCCACTCACCTGAAATACTTAAATCTTTTGGTCTGCCATTGGGATCAACTGGCTCCAGCTCTCGGTGCGCCGACTATCTAGTTCATTGCGGCAGCTAGATGTCTAAACTATGAAAATTTTCTGGCGAAATTGATGTAAACAGCAATTTCACCACCAGAAGCAACTTATAAATTTATTATTCTTATTTTTCTTCTTTTGCTAGCCAGTCATAACAGTTGTCCAGAGGTGCCAGGTGACCTGATTTATCAGGATTTGTCCTGATTTTCTGTTCAGTTGATATGATGATGGTGTTTTTCGATATGAACTGCAGGCCAGCGAAGAAACTGTGTACTGCTGTTGCATAAACCAAGGCGTTCACAGCACCTGTATTGCGCCTTTATTTGTGCAATCTAAGTAGAACTGCGCATTATTTTTATGAATCATAAGGTGTCCTGAAAAATCATCATTTTTAGCTTTGCGTTGTCCTGATTTTTGACGAAACCACCTAGCACCCCTGGTTTTCATTCAGAAATTTAAGAAGTGTCAAATTGTGTGCATGGACGTTAGAAGTAATCGTTCAAGATGATTTTAACGATTAATAAAAAATGTTCGTTAATAGTTCAAACCGTTAGGCTGAACTAATCTATATCGTGACTTTTCACATAAACGTGGGGGATTGGTTTGAATCGTTTTATTTGAAATTGATTAAATCGTTTTAAATAGTTTTACTCAATAGCTATGCTTATATAAACAGTCACACTTGCAGGAGAGGTTCGAATATCGTTTTGATTGTTTTAGGTAGAGTTTTTTCGTATGCGGGATGTTCATGAATCGAAGTATTGAGAACGCGGAAAAAAGAGAGTCGAGATGCATCTGTAAAGGACACAACGAACATTCAACAGGAAATCATCGTATCAGAAATGCATCTGGATGAAGAGGATCTATTCAAATTTGTAACTGAAGATAATGGCTTCAATCATTTATCGATAATCTGTCTATCTGGTAATAGTCTATGTTTTACAAACTAATCCGGGCATCGGATATCCCAGCCAGCCGGCAGCCATCCAACAGCCAGCGGTCAACATTTCGGCTGCGTTTCACCGCTCGTCTACTTTTTGCCAAAATGGTTACACCTTACTTTAGCCATGTTGATTACGAGCCAAAGTGGGACAGCGTGTATTTGCCCCGGCTGATTGAGTGTTACAGTCAAGTGGCTCAACGACGTAATATCCGAAAAACGGACAAGTCTGCACAATTTGGCGACCCTGCCAGGTATAGAAAAGTTGAATAGCGAAAGAAATTTTGAAACAGAGCGGATATATACTAGACTGGCCCAAATTAGTATGGGATTATTTTTACAACATTTTTTTCAACGCGGCACCCCCCCCCCAGATTGGTGCATTTAGGTGAAGAAATGACTTTCTGAAAGTTTCAGGTCACTTGGCTGAAGCACGAGCTGGCGCAAATGACTTGAAACTTGTATGGAGATTTTCGGCAAAATGTATGAAAAATCGAAATACTTTCACTCTTATGAATTAAAATATGTTTCCAGTATGCTAGAATGCTCAGAATTTCAGGAATTGTAGTTCAAACAATGACAAACAAGTTTGTAGAAGATTGTAAAGCTATACGAGTTGACTGTGATGAGTTTTCCGCAATTGAATGTGTGATTTTTTCGCATTTCCTCGGTATATCGTGAACGGTGTATAGGCGGATTATTAGTACTTACTTGATCGCATTGTCACACAATGAGAAGAACAGATAGAAAGTTCGTGTTCTCGGCAAAGTTGTAGCTTATTCTATAACAAATATTTTTGCAAAAAAAAACGAACAAACAAACTTTCTATCAGTTATTATCATTGTGTGACGATGTGATCAAGTTAGTGCGATTAATAGCCCATTCTACGTTCACGATAAATCATAGTAATGCGAAAAAAATCGCACATTCAATTGTGGATAACTCATCACAGTCAACTCGTATCGCATCAGAATCTTCTATAAACTTGTTTGTCATTGTTTGATCTACAATTCCTGAAATTTTGAGCTATTTAGCATACTGGAAACATATTTTATAACAGAAAAAGTGAAATTATGTTGGTTTTTCATACATTTTGCAGAAAATCTCCATACAAATTTCAAGTCATTTGCGCCAGCTCGAGCTTATGCCAAATGACCTGAAATTTTCGGAAAGTCATTTTTTCACCTAAAGGCACCAAACTCGGGGGTGCCGCGTGGAATATAAGGATTTTTTTTGTTATGGGCCAGTCTAATATATACGAATAAAGAAACGAAAAATATGCAAAGTAATGTTCATCAATTTTGATCAGGTATTAAACTAATACCGCCAATGAATAATTTTTAGACCAAATTATGATTAAACGGGGTAAATAAAAACAAAAAAAAACTTCTCAAAATGAAGAAGGAAAGCAAGAGTAATTTTGTTGGATTTTACGTCGATTTTTGCAAAAAAAAACCGAAAGTTTTTTGAAGTGCGTTGAGAGAATTCTCTTAAGATACTGGAAATAGAAAAAAATGACTATTGAAGAAAAAATATTAGTCAAAAGAAATGAGAAAAATATGCATGTGTGTACCTCAAGCGGGTTGAGAGAACAGCTAGAAATTGCAAGAAGCGGGTTGGGAGGACCGCGTTATAAAGCATTTGTGCACCTTAATTGGGTTGAGAGGAATTCTTGAAATTGCAAGAAGCAAATTGAGAGGACCGCTTAACAATGTATTTTGTACATTTCAAGCGGGTTGAGGGGACTTTTTGAAATTGCAAGAAACAAGTTGAGAGGACAGCTTAACAATACACGTGTGCATTTCAAGCGGATTGAGGGGACAACTTGAAATTGCAAAGAGAGATTTAAGAGGACAGCTTGGTGATCAAGCGGGTTGAGAGGACAGTTAAAAAAAAGCGAAATAATCCATAAACCGAGTCGAAGGACAAAACAAATCGTAAAGAGAAAGAAAACCTAAGCTGGACACACATCGAATAAAGGAAGGAAGGAAGGACCTTGAAAGCAAACAAACAAACAAAAAAAATCCAGTTCGGCTGCAACATTAGCAATAAAAAAACTGAAAACGGACTTGCTGGCAGGATCAACAATAACAATAAATGCTTTTCCTCGGTCGTCTGAATGTGATTGGTGGATACTTGACTTTGAAATTCTTTTAGCTTCACACGACTGGGGGATGTGTGACCGGCATAGGAAGCATTTGAGGAACAGTCAAATGAGCTTGGCGAACCATATGTCTTCACAGTAACAGCTTCACGCCTCATGACCTGATGGATCGCACACTGATCTATCTCACGATCTCACGACGACATTTTGCAAAATAAATAATAAATGAACCAACCAAGAAAGAACACGAAAAACTTATCCGGTATCACCACGGTTAGGGAAAACCACGTGGTCAGGTACACATATGGGGATAGATTTCGGATTACAACGAACGAACGAATGATGAATAAAATTTCTATATAAGACAGTATATTTAGCTGCTATTTCCTATAATACATGAGTAAATAAAATAAAAATCAGTTTTGTTTTTGATAATTTAAAAAAGACAAAATTTAGTTATCTCATACATTTTTTCTTTTGTATAACAATACACAGGTTAACATAAAGCTCAATCATGAAATTCAAAGGAATAATGTTCAATGGCAACATCAATAATTATAATGTATATAGATTTTTTTTTGTTATGCAATTTTCTCAGCAGTCAAATCGATGATTGATGGTTGGTTGTTCTAGTTTGAATGAAATCTCGCCGACAAATCATTAGCATTTTTTTGTGATTCGATTTTTTGTTCTTTTTTAAAGTTCACATACTGCTCGTTTGACTGGTTTTTGTTCTATGGTTTGTTTTTTTAGTAAGTTACGTTTTGTTTCTCCTACGGGGAAAATGATTATGACAATTTTCTTACAAAGGATACAAGAATAGTGTTGAGTGTGTGTGTGGGTGTTTGTGGTTTAATTTGAATAGTATGCCCATTGTTAGAAATACATCTGAGTATAACCGATTAAATGTTGCCGTGTTACAGCTTCTAGCTTCGTACATCATAGAGTTAGTGGAGTCTATGGGTTACATTTTGGAAACACCACTGTAGTTTTCATTAATGGATTGAGTATAGGAGTTGAAAAAACGCAAAACCAAGATTATTTCGGTAAATACTCTCTGCCAAAACTAATCAACAGGTTCCTTCTTTAGCTACGATTTCGTACTGAGTTTATAAAATATATCCTCCAATTCGTACTCTAGCGTTGTAATTTTCCAGCAATTTAAAAAAAAATATCTGGTTTGATAATGTTGGTTTACTTTCTGTTTACTGGTTTTACTGAAATGAATTTCATTTCTATCAATTTACTTTCGTTTTACAAAGGCAAGATTTACATTTTTTTTTTGGTTCGTTCGATTTTCCCATTTCAAGCTTCGTAATGGAGTTTAGCTTCGAACGGAAAACATTTCTGCACAGCGATATTCCCTCCAAGTTTCTGCTATTCCATGGTTGTTCATGGTTCACTATCCTTCAGAAAAACAGCTTTCCTTCTCTATTCCTATTATTAGTTAAATAAATGCTCGTCCAATTGCGGTTCATTGACTTTGATTGGTTTAGAAAATAATGTTGTTTTCGCGACTACCCTTTTTTAGTTTTGTTTTGCATTGTTTGTCCATATCGTCATTGTTTCAGTTTGTTCTGATTAAACCAATCTATCGATATGCTCTATTTCTCACTTTGTGGAGATTCTGAATCGGATGAGTGAGTTTGACTTATGTTTAAAAAATGCAGCATCGAATTGAATGGCAAGTCATATGATATACAAATTTTTTTTTACAACTATAGACAGAAGTGACAATCGGTTTTGCTCCAATAAATTAGCTTTCTTTAAATACTAACTATATAACAATTGTTTTTTTTTCTCTCGGTAAATCAACCGATGGTTTCCGACAATGAAATAACAGAAGCAGGAGTTTCGCCTCGGCGTGATGGAAATCGATGCGTGTTCTTCACATGTATTAAATGATGCAGACATTGTCAGTTTATATCATACAATTTACACTTAGGCTGGGACGATTTTGCCAATGGGTCTAGGGGAGGGTCCAGTCTAACAACATCTCTTGAAGTCTGTTTGGATGTACGCTTTCTGATGGAGCTACGACATAGAACACACAGTACGTTTACCAGACAGCCAATAATTGTGTGTTGTTTATTGAATAAGGAGTAAGCTCAGCACTGCATGAGAGCATTGGTATTCGATCAGATTGAAGTTTTGGCTACCGATCTAGGAAAAAGCGATACAGATGGTAGAAGTAGTTTCTGTATTTCTGACTTCGATCGGCCAGATCAGACTGTCGATTCGATCGAATACCAACTAAATTCTACCAGTACAGGATTCGGATTTGATCAAACACTCTGGATCGGAACAAAGCCCCCGCCATACCGAAAAATGTCCCCATCACGACGCATGCAATCACAACTTGCATGGCACAGTGAACGGCTGGATGACCGGGGGCAACATTGTGGTACTGATGCCGATTTTTCGGATGATACTTTTCGTCAATCTCGTGGTCAAACGCCGGAACGATGGCCAGGTTGATTACCTCTGGGACTGAGTTGTCGTCCGAGTTGGACCATTCCTCCTCACTGTCCTCCTTGATGGCCCGAGTTGGAAGGGCTGGCGTAGTTCGCCTGTTGATGTAGAACCGCGATCGACTGAAACCGTTCACGCTGTAACCGCTTCGATCTCCCAAGGATAGTCGATCGTCGTATTCTACATTAGCGTTGTTTCTAAAGTTCTTGCTTACGTAGTTACTGATGATTCTGTTGTTGGAGGTGCTATTGCTGCTTCCATTGATGCTGCTCAGTATCGAAGACAGCAGATTGTTGCTATTGGTAATTCTCATTTTGTGAGTCGACGTTTCGATATTTGGTATCTTTACACTAGTGTCTAGGTACAGGTTTTTCTTAATGCCTAAAACCTCCGACAAGGGCCGATTGATGAGAAGAGTGTTCTCTTGCTTCTCCTGGGGAAGTTCTTCGTTCGTGTTTTCGGAACCAAACTCGCTCTCGTCAAGAGCGGGCGGTAAAAGTGGTATCGTTGTTGAAGTATTCGTAGTGGCAGTAGAAGTAAAAGTTCTGTAAGTTGTCTCTGTTTGCATCGGAGACACCGTTGTTTGCGGTTGTCCATGGTTTAGCGAGCTCTCGATCGAATCAGATTCGACCGGGATCTGGCTTATGATCACATTGTTGCTGTTTCTATTAAAACTATCATAACTACTATCGTAATTACTATTATAAATACTATTTTTTGTGGTAATATTTGTAATACTGTTGTTAGCATTGTTACTGCTACTGCTACTAGTAGTACTTTTGTTGTTGTTGTTGCTGAAATTATTATTGTCGATCAGTTGTGTGAGAATCTCCTTGTTGGTGATGGGTTCGTATTTGTTTCGGAACGTTTCACTGTTGTCCGAAGCACCCCGGTAGAGCAATGCTACCTTTCCATCGGCCGTTATGACGGGCGTTATCTTTTGCTGAACCTCTCCTCCGGACCCGCTTTGGCTTTCACTTACCTTCTTCGATTTGTCTTCATCTGTAGCCTTGGGTTCTACCTTATATACAATTCCGACCTTTCCATTCGGCGTTGAGATTACCTTTATAGAATCGTTTTTACGTAACTTCCGATTTCCCGCTGAAAACAGATCATCCTCATCTCCGTCATCGGCGAAGTCGTCGAAGCGAGACTTGAAACGATGTGACGCAGTTTTACCTTTGATGTAGTCCTGCATCACATTTGCTTTGTCCGTCGACGCACTCGACGCTGACGGTGATTTGCTGTCTTTTCTTGTTTCCAGCTCTTCATCGCTGTAATCGTCGTAATAATCATCGTCTTCATCGAAAGCTTTTTTCGTTTTCGCGTCCTCCTTCTGTTGTTTCTGTTTCGAAGATCCTGCATCTTCGTAGTCGTCATCTTCGAATATGTCATCATCTTCTCTGACTTCCTCTTCCTCCTCTTGAGTGAACATCGGTTTGGTCTTCATTTCCTCTAGCTGTCTCATCAGCTTCTGAAAATCGTCCAACCGTTCCCCCCCTTCGGTGACACCTACGCTTTGCGGTATCACCTGATCCATCACCATAGTGGGATCATCGTTCTGCATCATATCTTCCTCGTCGAAGTCGGTCTCGAAATTGACCCACTTATCGTCACTACTACTACTAGTGTTATCAGCCGGCTGTGGCTGCTTCCTTAAACTACTATCATCAGTGGCACTTAAACTACTAATCATCGAATCTAAACCTAAACTATCGAATGCTGCTACTTGCACTGCTGCTGTTGGTATTATTGTTGTTGGTGTTATTGATGTTGTTCGGGTAGTCGCGTCTTGCAGTCAGTAGCATTTCTTTGTACAATGGCATTTGCGCACAACGTCTAGGTGCTTGATGTATTTGGTATTGTTGCTGCACACCATGCGTACCTGTGAGGGAAGAAAAAAACAAGAAAAAAAGTTATTTATATTGATAATAAAACGTATAAGTCATGGGAGAAACAAAAACAATGGTGGAAAACCTGAAACATGCTCTAAAAAATTTCCGTGAATGTGAACAAGATGAAGAAGGCGATATCAGCAGAGGAACATCGCGACAATATCAGATCCAGATGGTATGAAGTGAAGACCACAATCATGAAATTCTGCGAAATGTTCCAATCAGCACTTAGCTGTCTACTGGACACAATTGCAATTAATTTTGAACAGTGATCTTGAAAGGATGGCAGTTCAACATAATCAAACGCGCACTTTCCAGGACTAGTTCAGCCTGATTGTTGAACAGAAGTACAAATGAGATTGTACAAGCAGCAAAGCATGAAGAAACAGACGCTCCTTCATAAGTTCTGGAGGCTAAGGAAAGAATGGATTTCGAGAAACTTACACAAGTGGAATGTTAGCTGCAGTGAAAAATCAAAAAAAAATAGTTTGTACTTGTTATAAATATGAAAGCTTTTCACGAAGGGATTCAAAGAGAATTTTTTTGGATACTCCTTTGAACTGAGAACTTAGTAAGGAATCCCAAAAGAGCACGACTTTCATGGCAGGAAGTGGGGTGTTTCGTTTTACGAGATTGCTGTTCGGTATAAACTGTAAACCCGACTTCTTTCAAAGGTAAATGTAGACGGTTCTGGAAAGAATGTCCAAACTAAAAGGTTGTTCCGTTTTACAAGATTGCCGTTCGGTATAAATTGTACACCCGAATTCTTTCAAAGGTAAATGTAGAAGGTTCTGGAAAGAAAGTCCAAACTAAAAGGTTGTTCCGTTTTACAAGACTGCCGTTCGGTATAAATTGTACAACCGAATTCTATCAAAGGTAAATGTAGAAGGTTCTGGAGATATTGTCGAAACAAAAGGGTGCTACGTTTTGAGGATACTGCTGTTCGGTGTAAGCTGTACACCCAAATACTTGCAAAGGTAAATGTGGAAGGTTCTGGAA